>NC_067137.1:46125479-46425479 GCF_903995435.1 Acomys russatus | reverse complement strand
AGGCAGGATTAGGTTGAAGGTTGGCTGGGCTGACCATCTCCTTTCCAAGCTGGCTAAGCCCAGTGCCCTCTAAGGAACTAAGTCACTGGAGCTCCCCTCCCCCTTTATCATCACCCCTTTACCTGGAACACTGATGGGTTTATCTTGCTGTTTCCCCGGAAAGCACAGGGTGGCTGGAGAGATGGGCTCTACTGACTACACGCACGAGTGTGGGGAAGTTTACAGCATGGTGGGCTGAGGAGTAATGCCAGGAAGACCACCTGTCATGGTGTGAAAGGTCCCAGAAGAGCAAGTAAAGGCCAGTTGCTTTTAATTCCTTTTCCCTATCTTGCCCAGTTTAATATGCACTAGCATAATAAATGTTATTAAATAGCACAGTAAATGTTAACTCCTAGCTAAATCTTCATCCTATGACTACTGGGTCTTTCCCTTTCTATCCATTTCAGAGAGAGGAAAAGAATGAACCAAACAACCCATGAGGAAGTTTCCACGGTGTGATGCTGGCCTAGGTAGAGTGTGCTGGGCTTCTGACCTGGGCTAGAGGGAGGAGAGGGGCAGTGGGAGGCTGGCTGCCTTATCTACTTAGGGAGTTAAAACTCCTGTGGGGCACTAGATGGCAACATTTCCCTAAATCTAAACACAGCAGAGGCAAGGCCCCTTGGGCAGGTCAACCCTGCAGGGCTCCCAGCCCCAGCATAAACATAATATGACATCCAAAGCTGTGGAGGGGAGCTGTGGAGGGGAAACAGAGCCGACTAGTTCATCACTGGAGCCCTGTTCAGTGTCGGCTATTAACACTATCACACCACCCCGACTACACTGACACCATCAGTACCAACGCCATCACTGCTATCACCATCACCACCACAATCACAACTATTCCTATCACCGTTGCTATGACTGCCACTAGCACTACCACCACGCCATCTGCCACATTCCTCCCATCACCACCACCACACTGTTATTATTACCACCACCTTCCCACTGCTATCTTAACAGCGTCGCCAGCATCATCACTATCACCATTGTTACAGTTATCGTCATGATCAGCATCATCACCACTATCACTACCAACTCTGCCTCTACCCCCACCACCATAATTACCATCGTTACTATTTTTATCACACCATCATATCATTACTATCACTACTACTAAGTCTTGCGTGCCCTATTGATTTTTTGTTTGTTTGTTTGTTTGTTTGTTTTTAATACTTAAGTGGAAGAGCTCAGTGGTTAAGCGCACATACTGTTCTTTCAAAGGACCCAAATTCGATTCTCAGCACCCACATCAGGCAGCTCACAACTGCCTGTAACTTCACCTACAGATGATCTGATACCACTTTGACTTCCTCCTTCTCCACACACACACATAAAAGTACACATGCCTGCACATGCACACACACACATACACATAACAATTAGGCAAAAAATAAAATGTTTATTAAAAACAAAGAAAATTTCATTTAGATTGGAAAGAGATCTGGTTAGAAATAAACATATATATATGTATGTATGTATATATATATATATATATATATATATATATATATATATATATATACACACACATAATATAATCTGCAATTAGATTGATAGGCTGCTGTCTGGTATAGAAACTTTGGGGAACTGTTTTAATAGTAAGAATGGTTTCTAGTTGCACCTTCCGATAGATACTCAGTTGCTGCTTAAGCAATTGTCCTTGTCAGGGTCACTATTGCTATGATGAAACACCATGACCAAGATCAAGTAGAGGAGGAAGGGGTTTATTTGGCTTATACTTCTACACTGTAGTTTACCATTGAAGGGAGTCAGGACAGGAACTCAGCACGGCAGGAACCTGGAGCAGAGGCAGAGGCCATGGAAGGTGCTGCTTACTGGCTTGCTCCCAATGGCTCACTTGGCCTGTTTTCTTATAGAACCCAGGCCCACCAGGCCAGCAATGGGCACTCCCACATCAATCACTAGCTAATAAAATGTTCTACAGGATTGCCTATGGCCATATCTTATGGAGGCATTTACTCAGCGGAGCTACCCCCATCTCGGATAAGGACTATAGTCTGTGTAAAGGTTACACAAAAGTAGCCAGCATAGGAATATTTGAAAACAGCGTTCTGTGTGGACCAAAAGGCCCCTCTGGAATTGTGTTTAAAATATCAATGTATTTAGCACACTCTCTGCTTAGCAACCACCCCCCCACACACACTTCCTAGTCCCTGTCCCTTCAATTAGTCACCTGTCACTGTGCGTTCCTGAGGAGGTACACCAGCTGACCCACAGAGAGGAGAGTCGAAGCGTGGCACTTGACACAAACAAATATTTGCTAAACTTCCATTTAACTGAGCTGATCAAGTGAAGTGTTTCTTGTGGACCAGAAGTCAAGCTAAGTGAAAGAATAGCAATCAGAGTGTTGGTAGTGGTGACAGTGGCAGGGAGGAAGGTGCCAAGGGAGAACCATCGGTGCAGAAGTTGTTTGCTGGCTTAGACTACCCTTTTGTACTTTAAAGCTGTGTGCCCCACAGCTGCCACTTGACAGAAGTAGATTTCCCAGCCATACTTCTATTCATGCGTCCAACCCATCAAGCTGATTCCTAAGATTTCTCAGCATGGTCTCGGTCTCTAGGGAAACAGCAGGCAGCATCTGTCCTAACGATGCTCACACACTGGTGAAGAAGAGAAGTGGACGGAGGATTACCAAGTATAATTCAGGCCTGATGAGAGCCAGTATGGAAGTGAGGCAGGATTCAGACACAGTGAGCATTAATACTGAGTGTATGTTTGGTGTGTGTGTGTGTGTGTGTGTGTGTGTGTGTGTGTGTGTGTGTGTGTGTTTCCTTTCAAATTCACCAACAGAGGCTACTTGAAAGAGAGTTGAACACAGAGAGGCCGTGAGGGGTGTGTGTCCCTGAGTTAAAACTAAAGCTCATATTATCATCACTGTGAACTGAAGAGTCCGATGAACAAAACCCAGGATTCCGGAAGCTAAGCACCCACTACATTACTGAGCTACCCGCCCTGCTCTGATTAGTTTCTGTTTAGTTGGCCATAGTTAGACAAAGAAGATAGAGATGACAGTGTGCTGTGATTTGAATGGATGTGCCCTTCCCAAATTCCGGGCTTGAAATTGAACCTCCAGGTAGCATTAAGATGTGGGACCTCTGCAGAAGTGCTGAACTTTTATGGTCTCTGCCATCGTGATCAGAATTAATGCCCTGATAAAGCAGGCTTCCAAAAGCTGTTTGTGCCTTCCTTTTGGCCTTCCTGTGAGGCTACAGAGATGCCACACCCTCAAAAACAGAGTGCAGAGTGACCCTCATTAGATTCTGAGTTGGCTAAGGCCTTGTCGTGGAGTGCCCGGCCAGCTAAGTTCTCTGAAAGCAGGTGCTGATGCAGAATTTCCAGGGTTTTTTGTTTTGTTTTGTTTTGTTTTTGTTTTTGTAGTTTGTTTGTTTTTATTTTTCGAGACAGGGTTTCTCTTGGCTGTCCTGGACTACTCACTTTGTAGAGCCGGCTGGCCTCG
This sequence comes from Acomys russatus, assembly GCF_903995435.1. NCBI lineage: Eukaryota > Metazoa > Chordata > Mammalia > Rodentia > Muridae > Acomys > Acomys russatus. The sequence goes on along the minus strand of NC_067137.1, from coordinate 46,421,962 downwards.
AATTCACAGTGATCTGCTTGCCACTGCCTCCCTAGTGCAGTAATTAAAGGCAATGCGCCTCCATGTCCAGCTCTTCAATTTCCCAGTTTTTTGTTTAAGTTTATCAAACCCTGTGATTGGAAGGAGAAGGAAACATTATCAGAAACAAGTGTTAATGGCACCAAAGCAGTTAATATGCATGGCCAGCTGGTTCTACTAAAAACTAGCTAAAAATAATTGCTACCCCATAGAGATGATCAGCAGGCCTCTCTTGTGTGCACTATATGTGTCTTCTCCTGCTAGTGCACCCAGAGCATTATGCAGCTAGTAACTTATTTTCTTATTAACAGAGCTTTAAAATCTATGAAGTGAAGGCTATTATAATGGTAAATAATTGCTAAATTTGAATCTGTTTTCGCTAGAAGTATTTAAATTCAATGAAATGTAAGGCAAACTTAAGGGAAAGGGAAGGCACTGAGAGTGGGCTGAGGAAAGAGTGGATAATACCACACACCTGACAAAAGTCTCAACCAAGGCAACGCCGAGTGAGCTTTGCCCTTCAGGCTGGTTTGCATAGAGTGAATATGGGTGGATCTTCACCTATTTCAGTCACTGGATAAAGGCTGGAAGCAGCGGCAGCCTGGTCCCTTAAAAGCTGCAGATGGAGAAGCTCTGAACAGAGTCACGCCCTCCTCTGCTTACTGACAGTACAGAATCTTCTAGGAAACTACTCTGAGTGTGTACATATGCATACATGTACACACAGGCACAAAGATATATGTCACATGTAGGTGATTAAGCCAATCCATGAGCTATTGATGAAGCTATATAGTTACAATGTGATATTCAAATGATAACAGAACCTTCCTTCCCTGAGTCAGCTCATAAAGAAATGCCTTCTTGGCTGGAGTCTGTTTGCCTTGCAAGCACGAGGACCTGCATTCACTCTACAGAGCCCATATGAAAGAAGCAAGATGTGGCTTGTAATCCCAGGGCTGGGCAGCTGCAGAGAGTTGGATCCCTAGGTTACTGGTCAATCAGCCTAGCCTACCTGCCAAGCTTCAGGCTAGAGAGAGAGAGACGCTGTCAAAAAAAAAAAAAGAAAAGAAAAGAAAAGAGAGCCGGGCGTGGTGGCGCATGCCTTTAATCCCAGCACTCGGGAGGCAGAGGCAGGCGGATTGCTGTGAGTTTGAGGCCAGCCTGGTCTACAGAGTGAGTCCAGGACAGCCAAGGCTACACAGAGAAACCCTGTCTCAAAAACTAAAAAAAAAAAAAAAAAAAAGAAGAAGAAGAAAAGAAAAGAAAGGAAGAAGGAAGGAAAGAAAGAAAGAATGAAAAAGAAAGAAGAAAAGGAAAGGAAAACCCACTGTCAACAGCAGCAGCAACAACAAACTGGATAAATAAAACCAGGGTGGCACCTTCACCAATGTGGACACCACCTAGCAGCTCAGAGGCCCAGCATCTCCCTCACAGACCTCATATTGTGGAAGGGATCCAGACAGCTCATGATTGAACATACTGCACTGTGACCCTTCCAATGCAACCCTCTGTCCCAGCTGACAGCCATCGGGATCTGAGCCATGACAGCAAGGCTGTCCTCCAGGGCAAGGACACAGAGGCCTGAATCTGTTCTCAGTGTTCCTTTCACACTTGTTTGCACACTTGGGGTTCCCTGGAGACATGGGTTTGTCCACAGCTCTCTCGGCAGCACATTCTCAAGCAGGTGCGACATTGAATTCAACAGTCTTTGCTAGGGCTGCCAACTACGGCCCAAGGAAGAGACAGGGCAGCTTTGCCCCAGCCTGGCAAGGGGTTCTGAGGTTCCAGAGTCTTTCCTTCTACCTGCTTTTCACAGGGCAGAACCTTTCTCCCCAGTCAGGAAAAAAAAAATTGCTGAAAGTGAACCCACCGCAGGCAGAGGACATAACCAGACGGACAACCTCAGAGGTGCACACAGAAAAAGGACCACTGCTCTTCCTCAAGGTCCCATGTCAGCAGTAGGAAAGGGTGGGAAGATCAGAGTCAAAGGCTAGGCTTCTCCACTTCCCCACTTCTCCTCACTCCTCCCCCGTCAGGTTCATGGGCTTAGAGAACTTGCGGGCTCCAGTGACTAATGACAACATGTGAGCTTGGATACCCTCCCGAGAGCCTGCCAGGGAAGTGTCTAGAGCTGAGGCACGGAATACAAATGTCCTTGTTTGAGTTTGCCTCCCTCTAACCACCTGGCGAGAATTCTTCAGGCCAACAGTCCCTTCCTGGCCATGTGCTGGCCCTGAGTCCAGACACCAGCACTGCTTCCAGCCTCCACCTTGCTAGGCACCCTCTTTCATTGGTTGCCTGGACGCCCAGCCGGTCATCTGTCATTTTCAGCTACCTTATGATCCAAAGGCACTGGGCTCTTAGCTCTGCTCCCTCCTTTTCATCCCCTTCACTCTCCTGTCCTGCCTGGCACCTTTCAGTGCTCACCCAACACAGGACTTCACCAGGAGCCCCTCACTCCCACACGCCCTAAGGGTGGATCAGGGAGTACAGACTTAACCTGTGGGGGTCCTGAAGCACGGGAAAGCAAGTTGGAATGGGGACCTCTTACTCGGGCCCAGTGATGAAGAGGGATTGATTTTTCAAGCAGTGTGTAGCCTGAGCTACTGGACCCAAGCTCCTCCAGGTCAGCTGGGTCAGGAAAACGGCCCATGGCTGTGCTTATTTCTCAAAGGAGGCTGGCCTGGACCCCACACTCTTTATAGGGACATTGGTAGCTGTGTTCAGCTGGGGAATGCACACAGCAGGGTGACATACAGCTTCTTGCTTGACTTTTCTACTGACCAAAGGCAAAAGAGCCAGAAAATGGCCAGTGTACCAACGGTGAATAGTTCAGTGAGATTTGAGGTCATAATGTCACTAGAACTGGCTTGAGCCAGCCCCTCCGAGGCTGAAGGGGCATCCACACTCCTGCTGCTCCCCAGAAGCTTTCATTCAGGGATCCTAGGATGCCATAGTGTAGCAAAAGGGGCTCACAAAGAGGAAGCCCAGGCCACTGCTTCCGGTACCTCCAGGTGTCTTCGTGTGGAGTGATTCCAGCCTCCAACCTCATATAAGCAAGGGTGCCCAGCTCTAACCAGCCATCTCTCTCTAGATTTATCTCAGGAAGGCTGTGCCAGCACCCACCTCTGCCATCCTGTCCTCTCCTGAGGGCTCACCAGGCACCGAGGCTCCTTTCTGTCTCTAAACAAACCGTTTGTTCATTCTGCCCCTTTCATGTCAGGTTGGGTGACTCACTAGCAAATGCTGAACGGCTTCTTATGGGGGCTGTCCTTGAACTTAAAACACCATCAACCCTTTATTCTCAGATCCAAGAGTACCTGGACCTCGAAACACCCCTTGACTTCTTCCTGAGGACTGACCCTCTTCTACCACTGGAGCTGTGACTGACACCAGAACAAAGCAAAATACCAACAAAACCAACACAGGGCCAGTCCAGAGTTGCCCTTTAGGCTTTAGTTCTTTCACTTCATCCCACCCCATCATGAACTGAGCAGGATTTGCAGCTACGAGAGCACAGAGTCCCTGGCATGGCGACACTGAGAAGCTAGACCTACTTGCATCTGAGTCTCTGGCACTGCCAGTTCCCAGATTAATCATGCTGGGCAAGTTATTCCACAACTTTGTGCCTCAGTTTCCCCATCTGTAAAATGGAGACTAACAGATAAAGCTGCTGCAATTGTCTTAAAACAGTCAGTCCATATTAAGTGTCTGGCATCTGGAAAACATGGAATAGATGCCTCGTTTTATTCGACATAGTTGAGGCACTATTGCTATCAATGTGCGCTTGGTTTTCATAGCATGGGAGAATATGTAAGGCATTAGTCTGATTTATAGTTTATGTATAATAAATCTTCAGCTACTTCCAAAGAAGATTTAAAGTGAATGAATAAAGACAGGAACTGGGAAAACTATCAGTTAGCCTTGTTTGTAGTTCTTTTGAAATGATAACAATTTTTAATGCAAAGGGAAAACTGCCTTTTTTTCTCATGTTTGTTCCCACTAACAGCCAGTGGAAAGGCCTAAGTTTTAAACAGGGAGATCTTGGCTGTTCTGGGCTCAGCGACCCTATGTGGAATGCAATAGCTGTTCGAGAAACATCTGCCACACAGAGGACTTACACAAAGGATTGCCTTTGGTCCCCCTAATCAGTTCTTCAATGGACACACACTGTTTTCCCGATTTTGTTCAGATGTGGAACTGTTAAGCATTTGCCCAGAGTCACAAAGCAAGGAGTAGGGTTGAGGGTGGCCCCAAAGCCAAAGCACGAGCTTCCAGCTCTGCCTGAGCCACCCTTGGGACCATCTTCTCCTGCTCTCCCAGCCCGTGCTGCAGCTGCCAAGAACATTGAGAATGACTGGAACCGTCGGGCTCTTCACATCTGGACAGGAGGCCTGGCTCTCTGCTGGGCTACTTAGTCTCAAACCCACTTCTCACGCTATTTAAGCATGTGGCCTTTGTATCAGTTTTTAACAGGCAGTAGAGTCTGTAAACAATGAGGCTGAGCTTATTCAAACCCTAAGTGATGATGTTTGACAAAGGAATGTAAATACTGCACTGATTCATGGCTTGTGATTGGTGGCTCATTTGTTAATGTCTTCCCTGCCTTGGGGTCCATCTGGGCCCGGCTGGGTGGCTGCACAGCTCAGGGACAGCATTCCTCCACTGACTCTTTCACTCACTTAAGAAGTTAACACTGCTGACACTTACACAGGGCTTCACACACAAGCAAGACATATGTGAACCGGGCTGTCATGGTGTTCAGTTGGGGGACTGAAAACTGAGTGCCTCATAAAGAAAAAAAAAAAAAATATGGTAAGACGAGAGAGCTGGGGAGGGGGTGGGGGTGGGGGCTCCGAGGTTAAGAGCACTGACTGTTCTTCTAGAGGTCCTGAGTTCAGTTCCCAGAAACCACATGGTGGCTCACAATCATCTATATAGTGAGATAGGATGCCCTCTTCTGGCGTGTAGGTGCACATGCAGGCAGAAAACTGTATGCATAGTAAATACATAAATCTTGAAAGAAAGAAAGAAAGAAAGAAAGAAAGAAAGAAAGAAAGAAAGAAAGAAAGAAAGAAGTGAGAGTGAAGGAAAGAAGCATGTTGTACATGAGAGCGCGCAGGAGTGGAAAGTCAAGGAAGGCCTGTCTGAAGATGAAAAGGAATCACAAGGAAGTGTGTGTGCTGGGGGTGGGGTGGAGGATGGAGGAGACTGCCCAGACAAAGGGAGAGGAAGTCCAAGGCCCTGAATTAGGAGCAGCTTGGAATTCTTGAAGAGATAAAAGTCAAAGGGACAAGAGAGAGCTCCCTCTGTGTCTGGGGGAGTTGTAAAACGCAGGCAAAGGGAGGATTCTAGTTATTATTATTATTATTATTATTATTATTATTATTATTATTATTATTATTATATTTTAAAGTTCGTCCTTTGGCAGTTTTGCACATGTATATAATGCATTCTGATTGCTCTCTGCTTCCACCCTTTCTTATCTCCCTCCCACCCCTGTCAATATGCTTTCCTTCCTACCTGACCCTTTCAAAGATTTATGACTTTTGGTGTTATTTTGTGACTCTTTTAGTTTAATGAGTGTGACCACTGAATTGAGACTTCTTTATTGGAGGCTGGTGGGGTCATCAATAGCTACAGTATATAATTGAAGACAATGACCCCTTTACTTCCCCTGGCTCTCTCCATAGAAAATAGTTCAGCAGTGAGGGATGGAGTCCCTGTGTCCCTTCCCCCATTCTTTTCTACCTGCGGATGGGCCCATTCTTGGCAGGCATTTGTAGTTACTGAGCTTTGCAAGGTCTGTGTATTGCCCACAAGATGGCATTCCTCAGCCTTCCCCCTGTGTTCTGCCCCCTCTTCTGTCATGTCTCCTGAGCATTGCAGGGTTCAGGAAACACTTATTTTCAGTATCTTGCACACCTGTAAATCTGTAAGATTGCCTCCATCAAAGCTTACTGAAAAGAAAGGCTTTTTTGATTAAGGCTAAGAGTAGAAATCCTCTATGGATGTTGTCTTGGTCAATTTCCTATTACTATAAAAGGCACCATGACCACAGCAACTCTAGTAATTAATTTATGTATATATTTGTTTATTTCAGGCTGTTTATTTACAGCCTGATTCCAGTCCCTCCCCACCCAGTCCTGCCCTCATGCCCTTTCCCGCCATTCTCCTCTCTACTTCTTCTCATAGAAGGAGAGTGCCCTAAGGGGTACGAAGCCACCCTGGCACCTCAAGTCACAGCAGTACTAAGCACATCCTCTCCCACTGAGGCCAGACAAGGCAGCCCAGCTAGGGGAAAGGGGTCCAAAGGCAGGCACAGAGTAAGACATAGCCTCTACTTCCATTATTAGGGGACCAACATGATGGCCGTGCTCCATCTGATAGGTCTGTGTAGGGGAATCTAGGTCCGGCCCATGCAAGCTCTGTGGTTGGTCGTTCAGTCTCTGTGATCCCTCATGGGCCCAGGTTAGTTTACTCTGTAGGTCTTCTTGTGATGTCATTGATACCTCTGACTCCCTCTATCCTTCCTCCTGAAGGAGACATAAACCTGTTTTTTAGGTTCCTAAGTGTGGGATCAGAATGGTCTTGTGAGAGAACAGGTGAGGTTAATCCACTAGAAGACCAAGCATTTCATGCAGAAGCTTGATTGTTGTCAGCTGAAAAGATCTCATGAACAGATTCTGGGAGGAGATATATAAGTGAGCCAAACTGGAGACGGGGCTCGTTGGAGACTTGAGATAGTTTAGGCTGTTCATCACTGCACTTTGAGATGCTCCTAGAGAGAACTGCTCGAGTGAAGGCTTCAGGGCTCTGGCTCCTGCTGAGGTTCAGGGTTTTGGTTACTCCAGGTTCCAGCAGAAGAAATCCTGCTTATTATGCCAGGAGAATCACTCCTCAGAACTGATATCCTTACGGTTTTTGTTATTGTGTTAATCTCTTTTCCTGTTGGTTTGGTTAGTTGGGTTATAAGTGATATACGCTCAATTAATAAGTTGTAATAAAAAATATTGGTTAAGAAACTTGAGCCTACATCTTCCCACTCTTCCCCAAGACTCCTCAAGCTCAGCCTATTGTGTGGATGTGGCTCTGTGCATCTGTTTTCATCAGCTACGGGATAAAGCCTATTAGAAGATAGTTATGTTAGGCTTCTGTCTGCAAGCATTGCAGAGTGCCATTAATAGTGTCAGGTGAGTCTCAAGTTGGGACAGTTATTGGCTGGCCATTCCCTCAATCTCTGCTCCATCTTTATCCCTACATTTCCTGTGGGCAGGCCCAAGTTTGGATGGAAGGTTTTATGGGTGGGTTGATGTCCCTCTCCCTCCACTGGAAGTCCTGCCTGGCTACAAGAGGTGGTGACTTCAGGCTCCATATACCCCACTGCTAGGAGTCTCAGCTAGGGTCACCCTCATAGGCTCAGGAGCCTCCCCTGTCCCAGAGATGCTCCCCCACCTATTTCCATCTCTCTTCCAGTCTTCCCCTCCCTTCCCCACTTCCCAACTCTCCCTGCATCTGATCCCAACCCCCTCTCCCATACAGTTCCCTCCCTCCATCTACTTCAGATGTCTATTTAATTTCCTCCTTTGAAGGAGATTTGGGGATCTCCTTTGGGCCCTCCTTGGCTTCTTTAGATTTGTGGATTGTAACATAGTTAACCTGTACATTATGACTAATGTCCACTTATAAGTGAGTACATACCATACTTGTCCTCCTGATGACCACAGCAACTCTTACAAAGGAATGTGTTGTTCAGCATCTGGCGGGGTGGTGGGGTGGGGGAGGCAGCCTTGGTCCCACCACCTGTGGGTTGGTCCAGGCTCTGCTTGCTTTCAGATAAGATAAGACAGACCTTGAGATCAAAGGTCCCAAGATCTTGTTTCTTGCTCAGGGGCAACAAAGTGTTCAGGGTGAGGCCCAAGGCTGGGCTGGGGTGCTAGGCCAGGTTCCTATCCTCTCTTGGGGGCAGGGATGGGGGTGGGGTGGGGGTGAACAAGGAGTTTTTACCAGAGTATTATAGATTTTCTCTTTCAGAATGAGACTGCAGTTCTCAGATGCAGTGGAGACTCAGGAGCCCCACGAGCCCATGATGATACCAAAGTGTTAATGCTCCTTGTTTGAGCTGCTGTGCTAAGCACAGCAGAAGAAGCAGGCAGATGTCTGAAAGCAGCAGACACATCTAGTGAGATGCAGGGATGGTGCTTCACCAGGGTTCAGCACTAACCAAGCAGCAGTGGTGGAGCAGGCCCCAGGGGCTACAAAGGTAGTTCTGCCGTTGCTGCCTGACTACCTATTTATAAACCTTAGGCAGTGGGGAGGGTTTTGAGAGTGAATGTGTCTGATTCACTAGGTATAAGGGTACCAGGATACTTAGTCTACATGCAGCAGCACAGTGCCTCATTTACAGCCTCATTTACAGGCTGTATCACAAGAAGAAAACAGTACTTAATTATCCTATGGCTGAGGGGACAACTTTTAGGTACTATTAAAGATCATTTGCTGGAGGTTAGGATCTCTTCAGTATGGGGCGTGGCACTTCTGGGAATTCCTGTGGTTGAACAAGTTCCTTATCAGGAAAGGGTGGAGTCTGTAATCTTCCTTGAGGGCTATGTGACACTCCTTACAAAATCTGGGATTACCAGGTCATTTGGAGTGGAAACCCCCGCTGAGAAAAGAGAGTCCACCTTCATTTACTGAGCACAAAATGGATATCCAGAGAAGTCAGACCTCAACCTTACTCAGCAGAATCCCACAGGGAAAAAAAAAACATTTAATTGGGGATTGCTTAGAGTTCAGAGGTTTAGTCCATTATCATCATGGCAGGAAGCAAGGCAGACATGGTGCTAGAGAAGCAGATTGAGAGTTCTACATCCAGCTCCACAGGCATCAGGAAGATGAGAGTGACACTGGGCCTGGGTTGGGCCCTGGAATCCTCAAAGCCCACCACTACGGGCATACTTCCCCTAATAAGGCCATACTTACCAGATCAAGGACACACCCTTTAATATCGCCACTCTTTGGTAATCAAGCATTCAAATCCATGAGACTGTGGAGAAACATTCTTATTTAAATCACCACAGGCATAAACATGATTCAGTGCTATTTCAATGTAGCTAAGCTGCAGAATTAAGTTTCCCTCTGCTTATAATGATCTCCCTTGACACAGGCTGTTGAGTCTCTTTAAAGTACCATGTATGGATTCTCTACTGGAGAGCAGACCTCAAATTCAACCATAGGGCATTTGGCCACGCCCATAACAGCCACTGTTGCATAAGTAAGCGCATCTTGCCTGGCAGGTTGGTATTGTCATTCATAGAGTTCCCAGCTAGGTACTACTGTGAATAGATATTCTCCTCCAGATCCTTTTTTTTTTTTTTTTTTTTTTTTTTTTATGTTTGGAAATAAATGTATTTATGATTTCTGATTAGCTCTTAATTTGTGCATCTGTTTTACAAGCTGGGAAAAGGGATTTTTAAAAAAAATTTTTTATTAATTTATTCTTGTCACATCTCAATGGTTATCCCATCCCTTGTGTCCTCCCATTCCCTTATATAGCACCCTCCAGCACTATGAAAGCCAGCTAGCAGTGATAAGACACCATGACCAAAGGCAGCTTTATTTGACTTACATGTCCAGATAATGATCACAGTCCATCATGAAGGAAGCCAGGGCAGGGACTCAAGCAGGGCAGGAACCTGAAGGTAGGGACTGAAGCAGAGGCCATGGAGGAATGCTCCTTACTGGCTTGCTCAGCCTGCTTCATTAAATAACGCAGCACCACTTGCACAGGGATGGCACCACCCACAGTGGGCTAGGCCCTCCCACATCAACTATTAATAAAGAAAGCACCCCCATAGACTAGCCTAGAGGCAATCTGAGGGAGGCACTTTATCAATTGAGGTTCCCTCTTCCCAGATGGCCCAAGCTGGTATCAAGTTCCAAGCTTCCATTTCTATAAAACTAATGACTATATAAATGAGCATGTGTATATGCTTGGGCTGTCCCTAGGAGCGTCACAAATCTCTAACAATGGCTGTCTCCATAGGAGACAAAGGTATAGACTAGAAGGCTTTCTTTTCATTGATTACTGAATACTGAGTACTTGGAATTTTATATTGTGTGCATATAGCTAGTAAAAATTTATTTATTTCTTAAAATTTACAGTCCCTGGAAACAAGTGGATTGGCAGAGACTCACAAGGCCTCTCTGCTGTCTCTTTTCTACCTTCAGTGGCCTTTACCTTGCATTTTTCCTGCTCACTTCTGCATCTGGAAGCACTTTCTGACAGTCTTAATTTTAACCTGAATTTTATCCTCTTGCCCCCACTCAGCCATGTTCTTACAGCAACAGGCATCCTTGAACACAGTACTTGGCCCACTTGACTGTAATTGTAGGCTTAGGGTGGGTTTGAGGACCTTGGTGGGACACTTGTGTCACAACAGACTTAGGTCTAAATGTTCTTTCCGGGCTCATGTTGTTAACACTCAGTCTCCAGCTAGTGGTGCTATTTTGCAGGCTGTGGAGTCTTTCAGAAGCGAAGCCTGGCAGGAGGAACTAGGTTCCAGGGGCTTTGAAAGCCATCGCAGCCGCTCGTTCTTTCCACTTTTCTTGTTTCCTGGTCTGAGCCATTGAAAATTTTTCTCCTGCATGCTCCGGCTGATAGAATCTGAGTTCCTGCACCATGTCTTCCTTGTTATAAAAGACTAAAATCACAATAAGGAGTAACTAAAATAAACCATTGGTTTTTTTTTTTCCACATGTTTTTCCAGGTTTTTTTGGTCACAGTGATTTGAAAGTAACTAAGAGCCCTGGTGTCCAGCTCAGTTGCTTGTACGTGGTGTGCTATATAGGAGTAATGGCAGGCTGACTGTATGGATGCGTTCCTGCATGGGTGGATGGATGGATGATGGGTAGGTGGATGGATAGATAAGTGGGTGGGTGGATGATGGATGGATAGATGGTGGACGGATGATGAGTGGATGGGTGGATAATGGATGGATGGATAGATTAGAAGAGAGTTGTTCATTGGGCTAGCCAAGAAATCCTTGGTTTGTTTATTTGTTTGTTTCTGCTCTAATTTACTCATGCATAGATGAGAATAATCAACTTTTGGTGAATGAACAAATGAACATCATAAAGAAGATAAAGGGAGACGTGATTAACTAATATAAAGATACTTGAAAAAGATAACAGATTGCTAATGTGGAAACCCACAGCTTAGAACAGGGACACCACAAAGGACACTGGGCAGGGAGCTGGCTCCAAAGCAAGTTAGAAATTTCTGCACAAGAATAATCCCTTACTTGCCATATGACCTGACATTTATGCTCATGATATTTCCCCAACAGAAATGAAAATACCTTTTCCTGTAAAAAACTCGTGTGTCAATGTTCATGGCAGCTTTCAAGAAGTAGAAATAAGCCAGATGCCTATCTGTGGTTGAGTGAACGAACTCAAAGTGGCTGAACAAACTAAACTGTGGCTCATCCACACAGCTGAATAATATTTTTGGCAATAAAAAATAAGGAGTGAAGTACTAGGCAGGCTGTAAACTGGAAGGCCCCTGAGGATATTGTGCTAAGTGAGAGAAGACAGTCACAGAACCTTACCAGCTATATGATTCCATATGAAATGTCCCAAATAAAAAAGATTGATAGCAACCAGAATAGATTGGTGGTTGCAAGATTTTGGGGAGGAAGAAGCTGAAGAAAATGAGTATCTTCTAAGGGGTGAAGGGTTTGTTTTTAGGGCAATGGAAATGTTTTAAAATTGATTGTGATGATAGCCGCACAGCTTGTGAATAAAATAAAAACCAGAGAGTTTTACACTTTAACTGGGTGCAGTTTATTGTCTGTGAAATATATCTTCATAAAAGTGTTCTAAAAAACAAATATGAATAACCCGGTCTTCCTGGAGGTGTGACCCAAGAGGCACTGAGTTCTAGAACCAGTTAGATTGCCAGTGGGCAGGTGGTACCAAGATTCAGGGAGGCCAGTCTCCTCACTCACCACCCTGCGGCCCTGCCAGGACATTGGCTTCATAGAAGACCCTCCTGAAGTCCTCAGGGCTGGTATGGAAGGCAGCTGTTCCTGGGCTTTAGAAGGGAGAAACATTGCAGACTTTCTTTACTTCTAACTCCACAAAACCTCTCACAGAACGTCACTTGGCATATGTTTGGAGTGAGACAGAAAGAGAGAAAGGTAAATAGCAACAAACTACAAAGTGAGTTATTAATTCCACAATTGTTTGAGCACTAACTATGCATCTGGAACCATGTTAGGTGGGAAGAATTTGGGGTGCAAAGAAATGCCAAGTTCAATGTGGGTGCTGGGGATTGAACGATGGTCCTCTGGAAGAGCAACCAGTGATCTTAACTGCTGAGCCATGTCTCTAGTTCCAGGGCTTCTGATACCCTTTCGTAGTCATACATGTAGGCAAAACACCAATGGACATAAAATAAAAATAAATTATATATATGTACATATATATATATGTACATACACACACACACACATATATATTACAATTTAAAAATAAAAGAAGAGAGAAATGTCAAGTTCCTTTCGCCTAGAACTTTGGGAGGCAGGTGTGTAAGTGCTGCTAATGCTGTGTGGATGCTGGAACACTGGGTGATGTTTCACTCCTGCCTGAAGCATGTGCCATTTGCATGCTGGTCCCATTGTGAGTGTGGCCCTAGGGGGAGGACCTTGTAGCCTCTGTGACTTGTGAGAGGGTGTCTCCTCCATCTGAACCTTGTGCTTTTAGAAGCAGCAGCAGGCACTGTGGACAGTATTGACTCTGGGCCTGGGAACTGGAGCTGTTTGCAAGAGAAAATAAGCATACAGTACCTTTCAAATGCAGGCCCCATGCTCCGGGGAAGCTGGGCTGACATGAACCTCCGTGGAAGCAGTGCAACATTAAAACACTGTGTAGTCAGGCTGAAAATTAAACAGATGTGAGTTTCTTTAATTCAAAGCCTTAAATTATTCTGACGTTTTCCATAACTTAATCTGAGCCATCACTTCAGCCTTAATTATGTGTAATAAAATGGATTATTTACAGTAACTAATATGACAGGAAAAAACTGAGGAGTGAAAGTTGGTAACTTGGCAACTGTTGTGTATTCCTCATTTTACCCAGCCAGGGAGTACCAAACACTTAACGAGGTCTCCCTGGTCCACCTCGCAGATGTCCCTCTGGGGTGAACAGGACTGTCAGAAGATGTGCACAAGCTGTCGCCTTCCCTTCCTTGTCTCACTCACTGCTCTAGTAATGCTGGCTGGCAGGTCTTTCCTGATTAACCCATAGGCATAAGTAGAACTGAGATCGGAAAGGTTAGGTAATTTGCCTAAGGTCACACAGCGAAGCCCTATGATTTTTACCATTTAGCTGCTTCAAACAGAAGTCTCTAGACTAGCATTCCCGATCTCCCTGCTTTACTCAGGAAAAGTGAACTACAGGTCAAAGTGCTTTGTCATCTGAGCCGCAAAGCAAAGGATCAGAATCACGTCTGTGAAATGAGCCTAGAAGTTTCCTGTAGGGTTCACGGGACCATGGAGATAGGCCATGTCAGAAGCGAGGGCCTCAAGCCAGCATAGTGACCCAGGCACCTTGGAGAAGTGAGAGGAGCCAGCCTTGCTGTCCTGGGTTTCTGAAAAGAGGACTGACTGACAGTGTATGTGAGGAGGTCACCTGTGTCTGAGCCTTGGTTTTCCCAGCCCAGCAGGGACTTCACTGAGCAGCCCCAACTCAATTTGCTTGAAGTGCGTGTGTTCAGTTTCCCTCTCCTGGCTGTTTTCAACAGACTTCTGCTAAATTGTCCTTCTTTCCTTCTTTTCTCTTTTCCTCCTCCACCCTCCTCCCTCTCTTCTGGTTTCGGAGCAGTATCTTCCTCTGTAGCTCATACTAGTCCCAAACTCACTATGTAGCCCAGGCTGGCAGTCTTCCCGCCTCAGTCTCCTGAGGGCCAGGAATACAAATGTGTGGCTGGCCTCTCACTAGCTTGTCTCCTAGCACCTTGCTTTCTGTCACCTGCCATTCTCCACAGCCAGCACCATTCAAGCTCCTAGAAATATGAATCTGACTAAGTCTTTTCTCCTTCTGTTCTTCTACTTCCAGACTAGCATAGCTTAGCTAGCACTGGGACTCTGAGAACACTGCATGGCTCCACCACTTTCTCTCTACCATACAGGGTCTGGGAAAGAGGTGGGGGTCAGGGGACCAGCCCGTCTCTCTGATCGCTTGGTCACAGCTTGTCTCTTATTGTGACTCTCTCAGGCCCACCCAGTCTGAATGCAGGATTGCCTGTGGGGGGCAGTTGAGGTTCTTCCCAGCACCTGGGCTTCTCTCTACCATTTCCATCCTGACAGAGGGTTTGGCCCCACCCCTCCACATCTGGGGATGCACATCTGAAGATGTTGGGCTATCCCATTCCTACAGCAGGCAGATACCCATTGTGGGGGAGTGGGTGGGGAAGATGGTGCTTCCACTGACCCGATTACTCTTCTCACTGCTCCTCAGCCGTCTTCCCTAAGGCTGCCAGTACCCATTTTTCTCTGAGAAGGTGGAGCCAAACTGTGTGTACCTCTCTTGGTACCCTGGCACAGTGCTGCCAGAGTCCTGAAAATGATGTAAAGGACCACATCACTCCCTAGTGGGCAGGCACCTGACTCCAGTACTCTTCTGCCGACCTCTGGGCTCTGGAGGGCCCATGGTGTTGGATGCATCTGAGAGAATTAATATTGTTGACAGTATCGCCTAGGACACTCACCTCTGGGCATGCTTATGAGGTAGTTTCTAAGTTGGTTCATTGAGGTGGGACAGTCTACCCTAAATATGGGTGGCACCACTACACAGAGATCACAGACTAAATAAAAAGGAGCAAGGCAGCTGAGAACCACCGTTCATCCCTCTGCTGCCCGACTGCAGATGCAGCGTGACAGCTGCCTGCTATTCCTGCTGTGATGACTCTGCCCTCAAACTGTGAGATAAAATAAACCTTTTCTTCCTTGAGTTGCGTCTGTCAGGTATCTTATTACAGCAACAGGCAAAGTAACTGACACAACACCAAAGACCACATTTATAGGTGTCTGCTTTACGGGAACATTTGGCCCCAGCTCTTAACTATTGTTTTGAGAAGGACTTTCGGTGGGTTCCAAGTCTGCGCCCTAGCCTTCAGTTCAAGACAGTAGAGAGCCTCTCACTTGCAGCCCTTGCTTGGGCAAATGACAACAGGCCTGGTTACAAGGCCATGGAGACTACCGTGTTCATGACATGGATGTACAGCTTTTGCTGCCATTTCAGTGTGTCATTATTTTTTTTCCTTTTCTGACTTCTCATGAGTTCTCTGTGGGGACATATGGATGAGGACTTTGGGGACAGACCTTGGGTTAACTAGGATGGGCTAGCTGGCCTGTTGGGTAGCAGGTTATCACACAAGTAGGTCATCCAGAAACAAACAGACCACAATGTTTAGAGTCTCCCTTAGTTACCACCAAAGCCTCTGTTTGGTTTCCTGCCTGGCAACACAGTCAGGATGGGAAGGAAGATTGTGGCGTCTAGAATGAATGTGGGCTAGAACCCTGGATGGGTATCTTGGCTAGCCACACACACAGGGAGCCATCCAGGATGCAGGGAGCAGTTACTGTCCTTGTTCTCCTAGGGGTCACCTCAGGTAGGAGCTCCATGACTTGTTAAGCCTCCCTCGCTAGGCCTGCTTGCTTTGCAGGAGAAGGCATGGCTGTTACAAGGCTGTACTCCTGTGAGGGCTTCTGTGATAAGTGAGAGGCAGCCGCGTTGGGGAGGCTGTACCCTGGGGTCACGGGTCCTGGAACAGACGTGCTTAGAGGACTACAGCAGGGCCTAGGCGTGCACAGACCTCACCTTGCTGTGACTGGCCTGTGTGAGGAGTCTCTCTGAGAACTAAGCCTGGGAAAGGGTTTCTTAGACCCTAGCTGTGTGTGGATACCAAGTCAGTCTTTGCTACAATTGTCCTTCTCTGAGGCACTGAACTTTGCAAGCCATCCTTCAGGGACACAAATATGGAGGGGCAACTGTCTCCCTATGGAGCAAAGGCCAGTCCTTCTGATAAAAGGGCCAAGATCCACCTGACACTTCCTATTCCTTCTCTCCCCTATTCAAGAGCTTCCAGAACCTTCTATGAGTTTTGAAGAACACCTTTAGTTTGGATTAGTGAAATTAA
Organism: Acomys russatus; assembly: GCF_903995435.1. Lineage (NCBI taxonomy): Eukaryota > Metazoa > Chordata > Mammalia > Rodentia > Muridae > Acomys > Acomys russatus. Next base: position 46,405,743 of record NC_067137.1, on the reverse strand, counting down.
GCTTTTTAAATGAAATTTTATGTTTTGAATAGGTAATATATTCACTCATGTTAATTTGCAGGTTAATTTAGGGGTAATTTACCTCTTTGATGAATTATATAGTGAAATACTTAGAGAAGGGCCTGGAACATAGTAAATTCTCGGTAAAAAATAGTACTGATGATTTATGCTGCTCACTCCCCTAATCATAGTTTTAGACATTTGCTCAAATATTCCTTTCTTTCCCTCAAGGGCAGTCTAGTCTCCTTTATGTGGGTATTTACATCCAGATCCCATTATTTGTATGTAGTTATTTTCTTTCTTTACTTTTGTAAATAAAACATTTTCCTTTTCATCTTTTAGCTTACCTTCATACAATATATGGATGCCTGATAATCTATAACTAATAATAGCTGCCTTGCTATTTCTAGCAGTTTCTCCTTTAATTCACACGAACTTCCCAGGATTGAAGAGCATGGACACTGGTAGTCCTCTGCTCTGCTTGCCCTATGTGCCATTTCTTTCTCTTATCTAACTGCCAGGCCTGTCCTTCCTGACAGCTTTTAACGAATGAGAAAAGTGTACATTCCTGCTTCTGTACCCCAAGGCAGGATGCTAGCTTTTGGTGTAAGGTGGAAATGTTTTCTACACTTAGGAGATGGCTTTATCTGGATGATTAGTTCTAAATCAAAATGGATTTTTAAATCAAAATGCTTTTTCAAGATCCATAAAAATGAACATTTGATTTTCTTCTTTGATCTGTTAATAAAAATAAATAATAACGGGGCTTCCTCATATTGAGCCTTTCTGTGCCTGAGGCTGTAGCCTGTGGAGAGCAGAAAGCCTACAGAGTTAAAGCAGGCAATGAGAAGTCCAGGCTCTCACTTGAGATAAACATTTGAAGGTTCCCCAGAAATCTGAGCCTTTGCGCTATAACTATTTGAGTTATGAGGTGACACTTACTGTCACTGAGGGAAGGGTGAGGTTATGGATGCTCTCAGCACCTTTCGCTCAAACACTACCACTTGGAATGTCGTCATCAGGTGTGTAGAAGAAACAACTTGCACAGGTTTTCAAGTACTTGGATCCTTGGGATTTCCTGTAGAAAAGTGCACCCTGCTCTACTCTGTCCTAACAGACTACATACTTAATCATACATTTTTCCACCACTGTCAAGCCCTAGCTTTTTGATGGGCTTCTATGATTTCTCTTATCTTTTGTGAGATCGCTTGATTGTAGTGATCTCTCTAGATCTGTAGAGGTTTGGGGGAATCTGGATGTGAGGGCAGACAACGTGTGCCTGCCTTCAGCATAGATGGACAACAGCCTCAAAGTAAGCAAGACAGCCTCCTCTTTTCTTTCCTTAGGACTTAAGTTTCTTCGAGGCCCACATCAGGAGCACCATCCCCTAGGTCCTTCCCACTTGCTCAGGTTCATCGTAAACCCTCTTCCCACTGCACCTTGGACTGGACCTTGCTTCCATGCGTTTTCTATGCCACCATCTCAGTACAATACCCAACTGCTCAACAAGCTGGCATAACTTTGTAACTCACTTCTAATGTATCTGTCCTGTCTGTTCAACTACAATGTCAGGGCTCTATGAGCCCTCGCTGTCATGATGGCATTCCAGTATCCATTTGGTTGTGTTGATTTTCATCTTTTTCGAGTCTGGTGTATGTGTGGATGCATGCGTGCATGCACACTTGCGTGTGTGTATCTTTCACATTCACTGGTGAACATTCACCAAATGTAGATACTCAAATCTTCTACCTATTTCACATCTGTGTTTGACTCCCCATTTCCTACCAAGATGAGAAAAAAGATAAAAGTTTCTGTATGGGAAGGGATCATGTGTCATTCTGATAATGACTTACAAAGGAAATACCCAGAGAACAGAAATGAGACAAACTCTTAGCTGTATCCATGGGAAAGAGTTGAGACTAATGTCTTTGCACTCCATAAGCACCAAAGGACCACATGTCAGAACATGAAGGGCCCAGCAGAGGACCTCAGTGTATTTAAACTTGAAGTGTATGGAAGATCTCTACGTTTTCAGAAAGCCTCCAGGGCACCAGATTGTATGCTACCCCATGGAAATTAAGCACATCGCAACACATACTGGACCACTTTGTGGAGTCAGGTCTCTCTGTCCACCTTCACGTGAGCCCTAGAGCTCAGGCCACCAGGCTTCTGCAGCAAAGCCTTACCTGCTAGGCTCTCTCCAGCCCCTGTGACTGTTTCCTATCTCTCACCCTTGAGGTTTGAAAACTCAGGAAGACAGTCGCTTTCCAAAAAGTCTTTCTGTAGTATACATAAACATTCAAAGAGATTGCAGAAGGCTTCTCTTCTTTTTAAAGCTGCCCTCAGAAGAGCTTTTCTCTCAGCTCTCTTTTCCCCATAGTCTCCCTCTGTGGGGTTAGGAAAAGTCTAAAAGAAGCCAGTCTTCTCAGGGCAACAGCACTGAGACTCCCAGACCAACACATCCTTTTATGACAACTACAAGCTAATGTGATGGTAGAACCAACACTGAGGTCCACTTCTTTTCTTCTGGGTCCTATTGGAGAATTTCCATGAATTTGAGGCCAGTTTAATCTACTTAGTGCAGCTTGCACTGCAAAATGAGATCCCATCTCAAACGAACAGCAAGTTGGGCCTTTTCCTCATTTCTAGAGGTCATATTATGGAGCAACCAGAAGGGCCTCAATTAGGACTTCCCAGCGTGCATAATATAAGCCAAATAAACTCATACTGTCTATAAATTTCCCAGTTGGTGGTATTCTATTATGTACCACAAAATGGTCCAAGGCAGTATTTGTGCACGCGTCAGTGGTTTGTAATCCAAGAAAGTGCATTACACTAAAGCCCTTAGAGAAAAAGCGACAAGAGGGCCCTACTTGGTTCTGGCGCTCTGGATCTCTTGTTAAGAGGTAGCCTTCCGCTATGATGAGTCCCCTTAATATTTTTGCTCCATAGTATATTTTTTTTCTCCTGGAACAAACTATAGATTTGCAGACTTTGTCATTAGGCTCCAGTGGGTGTTCCTTAGCAACAGAACCGTGCTAAGAAGCTGTGCCACAAGAGAGTTGACACTGGTGCCCCACAGATCAGCGTCCAGCCCAGTCATGTGGCTAAGCAGCAGTGACATTGAAGGGTTCCTATTTCAAATCTCTGCCTCAAAACAGCAGCTTCTTCCACACTCCTTGACAAGGGAGAAAATGAAGGATCGATTGGGTATTTATTTATTACTAGTGTGTATATGATGGGGGGCAGGCCACAGCATACACATGGACATTAGAGAGCCAACTCCACAAAGGTGTCCTTTCCTTCCACCCTCATCTGTGTTCCAGGGATTGAGGGCAGGTTCACTAGGCCTGCATGGCAAGTGTCTTCTCCCATGGATCCATCTTACTGGAGAAACATTTACGGAGACAATCTCAGGTGATGGTTTGTTTTTTCTGTGGTTGTTTTTTGGTAATGCAGGTGGTGCGTTATCACTTAGCGTTGGGGGCCGGGAGGGTCAGCTTTCACCAGAAGCTGAGGAGGCATCAACTGACTCAACACCTGCTTTCAGGAGGAGGCCCCAGAGACCCATTCCCAGAAAGGCTGTGATTCAGGGGAAACAAGTGTTCTGTGCATCAAGATATCACAGCCGGCTCTGTGACTGCTAATCCATCTTCACGTGCCTTTTCTTTTTCCATGTGTTGGATGCCAGCAATTCTAATTTGAGTCTTAATTAAGACGCACGTGTGAGTCAAATTCCATTAAAGCCTCCTGCCTGGGCACCAGACTCCAAAAGAACTTTCTAGAAGACTAGCCTTAAGATGAAAATGAGGGATCTTAGGAAGGAGAGTTGGCCTCGAACCTCTGACCTTCTCTCTGCTACCACTTGGCTGGCTACCTCTAAAGACATCACTTTCAGCTGGGTGCCTTGGGGCATCCCTCAGTCTTACCTGTGGAGTGAATGGGTTGATCCTCTGAGTACTGCATCTCACTAATACGCCATGTTAGCATGCTGACACTTGGTTATTTGCCTTGCTATTACTGGTCCCCACCTCTTCATTGGCAGGGCACGTGGAGAATGGGGCACGGAGATTCCATAGTGGTTCTTGTTATTGCCAGTATCTCCAGTGAATGCTTCCTAAATATTTTTTTACTTCATTTGCATGATCCTGGCACATGACCCTAGCCTGAGAAGCGGTCACCAGAAGGCTAGGACATCTCTTACATGAATTTCAGCAGAAAGTGCATACCTAAGGAAAGCCTCCCTCTGCCCATAAACAGAACGAGCAGCTCCCAATAACAGCTTGAGGTTACTGGATCTATTGACTTCTCCCAGCATATCTCCTTTGCTGTCATTCAAAGTATGAGATTTAAGACAGAGTGAGGGGGTTGACCTTGGAATCGGGTGCCTTGGTTGGAATTAATCCCCTGCTTGGGTCTTCTCAAAGATAGAATCAATGCAACAAAGTCAAAGGGTCCATGCCAGCAAAACCAGGGCCTATCGGTGGGCAGTGTTTGGGGAATGTAGCTTCTCTAGCCTCTTCAGAAAAGCTGCACCCACGTTGGAGGCCCCAGCAGTCTTTGCACTGGGCCGTGAGGCTGTGGAAACCCCGAGTGACGCTTCTCAAGAGTCCCATACTGAAGCTCTTACCAGGTTTATATCCTGTGTCTTCCTAAGTATGTGGCACTAGGGACTGAACCCAGGGCCCCAGTGTGTGGTAGAAGAGCTCTTGTCTAGTGAGCTACATCTTCAGCTTTCTTTTTATTTTTGAGACCAGGTTGCCCAGGTTGGCTTGAATTCACTCTGTACATACATGTATCTTAGATTCCTCAGCTTCCTTCTAAGTAGCTGGGATTCCAGGCCTGTATCACTGCATCCCACTTCCGGTCCAACTCCATGCTTTTGCTGCTGTGGATGCCCATTTATTGATGGTCATGTTGGCATCTTTCCCATCTCTTCCTCCTCCTCTGTCCCATACCTTTCTTTTTAAAATTTTATTTGTTCACTTGGCATCCTGATCATAGCCCCTCCCTCTTCTCCTCTGGCTCCAACTCTCCTTCACTCTTCCCTCTCCCCATCCCCTTCTCCTCAGAAAAGGGGAACACCTTGCCACTAACCCACCCCAGCACTACTTTGTATGTTTACCTGTGTCCTGACTGCTTATAGGGACACAGGCCACTGGACTCAGAGGCTAGCCTAACTGACTGTGACCACCTGCCAAGGTTCTATTTCCATACAGGGTCTAATCAGAACTTCTGGGGTGCAGGAATCTTTGGAGGGCACTATTCAGCCCAAGCCCATTTGAGTCAATAAGATTATAAAAACACAACAGAATATGGCCTTTGCAGTGGCCAGATCTGGCACAGTACCATGGGGACCTTGGAACAGCCCCCAGTCTTTCCTGGGAGAAACACATGCTTCCTTAAATGGTACAATTCCGTATCTCTAGAGCAGCCTATGGAAATACGTGTGCCCTGTGCCCTTCTTCCTTTGCGAAATGAAGGCTGTATCTCATTGATTAACTACCCTAGAGTACTGACTGATTCTCTACAGGATGCCCCAAAACAGCCTCCAACAACAGCCATGCCTTGCCATTGACAGTGCTAATGGCTGAGGAAAAATCTCTCCTCAGCTCTGGAGTTCTCCAGTCATGCACACTCAATTCTCAGATGATCTCACTGAGATGAAGCCAATCCTGCCTCAAGAAGGAAAATAAACTTCCAGAATCTTCTGGGTCCCTCCAAGAGAGAGGATGTCATTAGCACGCTAGGGGCCTTTAAGTGGCTCTTCTTCTGACTCTTAACAAGGCTGGGAGGGAGGAGGAGGGCATCAAGGAGTGGGTGAGAAGGAGAAGCTTCTTTTCCCAGAGGCAGCACATTTCATGGCTGTTTCCTTGGCTCCCAGAAGACCCCACATTTTCACTTCCAGTGCTTAGTGAAAGCATTCAGCCTTGGAGAATGACCAGCCCTCTTTGTTACCACAGAATGAAGTCACAGACCAAGCAAGGAAGTCTGTTTCCTGTCAATGGCTTTGTGCTTACATCACCTTGCCTCTTTAATTCTACAGGAGGAGAAGCATTCCACCTGATCCACTTGCCTGCCACGAGCAACGTGGCAGAAAATGCTCCACCTGCCACTTTGGTGCACGAGTTTTCTGTGAATTTATCAGTATCACTGTCGCCGGTGATCACAGGATTTCCCATGGTAATCAACCCAAGACCCTTCACGGAAGCCTTCAGGGTGAACCGACTGTCAGCAACCAACTTTGAGGTAAGCTGCCTCTCACTTATGCCCCACCCCCAGTGTCTGCAAAGATGTGCACAGGGTTCCAGGAATCCACCCCTGGGTCCCCGCTTTAAGTTCCACTCCGCCAAGGGACCCTAGAAGTCCCTTGCTAGATGCCCCTCCAGCCTTTGCACTTTCCCTCTCTACTTCTGCAGTCCCCTTGAGCATTCTGAGCACCCCTGACACTGGGAGTTAGTGTGCACTGGATGACTCTGTTCTTTGGAGTGAGAGGGTGAATCTGACAACTCGGGTCTTGGTGACCTTGGACCTAGGGAGTGTATTCTGCTGTGGCTTTGCAATGGGGGAGGACTGAAGGAGCAAGCGTATTCAATATGCATGATGTACCCACATCTATAAGCAGAAAGCTCAATGTCTAGACCCCCAATGTGCGTGTTTCCTCTCAGATGGCTCAGACGCCCAGATTGACATACCTGTGTCATGCCAAAGTTGCTCAGCTCTCTAGTTTGTCATTTGAGTCTTTCCCAAAGTTATCATTTCCCCCTAGGGAGGGCCAACCTGAGGACATCTTTAGGATCCCGGGTCTGGACTTGCTGGCCTTCAGTATTCTCCTCTTCAATCCCCTTGCTCAACAGGTCTGCAGCCCCCTGAAAGTAGAACCAGCCTCTGCCATAGGTCTCTGAGGTCCTGTGGGACACACTGGGCTCAGGCCTGGTCAAGACTTGGTTGCTTCCATGAGGTCCATACTGGTGTTCTTAAATCCAGCTGATCCTCCACATCACTAGGGGAGACTGAAAGAAGCAGGAAGACCAGGGCCCTCCAGCTGCCCTGTGAGGCCAGAGCCCAGTGTACCTCCACTCAGGCACAGCTTCAGCCACCCTTCACCTCACCATCCCATGGAAGTCCCCAGGACCCAGATGCTGGTTCGGGGACTCAGCTGCTCAGCCTACTTCTTCTTGACATCTGGCTTGCTTTTAGCAGCTGCTGTCAGTCAGTTCCCCTAAGGCCTGCCAGCTGCTCACACTTACAGAGCGCATCCTATGTGCTGGACACCACTGGAAATGATTCTCACACCCTGCTCTTGGGATCCTTAAGGAACAATGGATGTCATTTTAACATTACCTCCTATCCACAGAGGAGGAAAATGAAGCACAGAGAGACTGCGTCATCTGTCCTACCTTGCAGTTAATATGTAGCAGTCTGTGACTAGAGACCAGGGCATCTAGCCCTGGAGCTCTCATTATTATTATTTTTTTTTTTTAAAGCCTTTTCATTGAGCAGTTAGTTCACAAGTATATGCCCCTACTGACAAGCATAGTCTCCTCAACCCAATAGCCACAGGCCAGGCAGGGGCTTTCTCCTGGAGTAGCATCTGTATAGAAAGCTGTGAGCGACCCAGGCAGGGGAGGGACAGCAGGTGGGGCCAGGCAGCAGCTGAGGAACTCTCCAAGGTCCTGTAAAGACCAGCGCCTTCCTCTCTTTCTTCCTTCCATGGCTTAGTCTGACTCCTCTTTTTTCTAGCTAACTGTTCTGAGCACTGTGGGCCCACAAATTTGCTCATCTTTGCTCAGGATGATGTTAAAGTCCGAATACATGAAGCCAGACTTACTGTTTCCCCAGAATTCTATAGCCAGAGTGCCTGCAGCCAAATCGAAGCTCTCCACTCCGTTCTGGTGCATCAGGAGAGCCCCTTCCCTCCCTTTCCTGACTTAGTCTCCCCATATATGAAGTGGAGAGACATTCACCAACCTACGAGAGGCAGACCCATAGACACATGATAAACACTGGTGAGAACAGACAGTTTTTTCCGTTCGTGTTGGTAGCCCCACAATTCCTTTGGTTGTAAGATGTAAAATGTGGACACATGTGAGAATTCTACTTGCTTCCTGTAGGGTGTTCCAGCTAGTTCCCAAGGGTGATGTGGAGGGAAAGGATCCCTAACTAGGGATGCGGAGCTGAGTAGGAGCTGGTGTATAAACGACAAGGCACTGGGCTGTCTCTAAAGGAGCCTGATCAGGTGGATGCATTTCCACTAGCTGGTTGAAATCAGCCTTTGCAGAGAGTGCTTAGTGCCTGAGCATAGCCCTGAGTCAGCTCACTCAAGCCTCACAACAGTCACATGAAGCAGGTGCTATTTTTACCCCATTACAGATGGAGAAACTGAGGCATGGGACAGCTACATAACAGGAAATCAAGCTTTGAAATCAGTCAGTTTGGGTCAGAGTCTGCTTATGATGTGCTCTTCTGCCTCACTTTCCACAGACAGAATAGATAGCCCAGCTCTGGACAAGTGGTTGTTAGGCTTTATACACAGACAGGCTCCCTGCAGACACTAGACCACCTTGTTCATCTCTCTACCCTCGTCCATCCTGTCTCCAGCCTCATTCATCTGTGTCTATCATCTCTTCTTGTAACCAGCCTAGATCTTGCAAGGTCAAACCCGATACCCACCACCTCTTCCACGCAGCCCTCTCTAGAGACAGCTCACAGCAAACTCTTCTCCCTCGTGACCCTCACCTCTGCTATAAAGTGTCAGCTGCTCACGCCGCACAGGGATGGCTTCCTGAGTTATAATCATGTGGGAACAAGAGCAGAAGGGAAAGGACCTCACATGGGGCCACACAGAAGTTCATTAGAGTAATAGGACCAGAGCCAAGGCTTTTACCACACAATGGTGAGTGCCCCGGGCTTGGAGGAGAAGAAACCCAGTCCTCCAGCTAGGGTTACAGTGCAGTGGTAGAGCACTTGTCTACTATGTATAAGGCTCTGGGTTCAATCCCCATTGATGGAGAGAGAGAGAGAGAGAGAGAGAGAGAGAGAGAGAGAGAGAGAGAGAGAGAGAGAGAGAGAAAATATGGGGGTGGGGCAGACAAAAAGAGAGCAGAGGAGACAAGAAAAGAGAAGAAGGAGACTTGGTCGTACATGTCTGCCCCAGTCTGACTTCTCCTACTATAAAAACATGCCATAGACTGGGTAATTTATGAAGAAAGTGTTTTTTCCTGTTTCTGGAGGCTGGGAAATCCAATGTCAAGGTGCTAGTAACTGGGCAGGGTCTTCTAGCTGCAGAAGGGCATAGTCAAAACAACACTACGGTGAAGGGACGCGGAAGAGAGTACGATGGTCCAACAAGGCCTGGCTCTGTAACAGCCCGCTCTGGAGATAAAGCGTTGATTCACTCGGAAGAATGGCTCACTCCACACCCAGCAACCCCTCTTACTGGTTAGCTCACACAAGCCAGTACTGTAACACTGGTCATTCCCAACACAAGCAGTTTAGGGGATAATTACCCTAGGCTTGTAGGAATTGTGTCCAGGACAGCTGAGGGGCCTGTCTGGCCCTTAGGATGGTAGGCTTTAAAGTTCTGTGTCTTTCTGTCTCCAGCTAATCACAGCAGAACATCTCCACAATAGTTCTCTTTCCTATGAAAAGCAGCCTTGTTCTGGGAGGGGCTTATGTTGGAAGGACTAAGGCAGAAAAGGAGTCACTGCCGCTGGCAGTGAGTGGGGATTGGTCACCAGGAGGCCGGTTTCTTCCTAGTAAGAGCCCCTTATGAAATGCTTGCGTGTACCACAGGCCTTTGTACGGATGCTGAGAGGTTCATGTTTTGTTTCAGGTTGTCACCACTGGTAAGGAACAACTAGATTTTGAAACAGGACCAAGAACATTTGATTTGCAGATTTATGTGAAGGATGATGTTGGTGTCACAGACTTGCAGGTCCTGACTGTTCAGGTGACAGATGTGAACGAGCCGCCACAGTTTCAAGGCAACTTGGCACAAGGTGAGGCATACCCAGACAGTGGCATCAGGGAGGACCCTGCGGGACAGAGCTGAACAGAAAAAGTAAACGAACAAGCAGCTGCTTCCTCAGAAAAGGCAGCTGCCTAACGAGCAGGGAAAAATGAAATGTCTTCCTCTCAGCATGCCCAGCAGTGACACCCAGCAGCTTTTAGAGCCTCACATCTGTGCTTCTCTCTGTCCTTTTCAGTCTTGAGAAGGATGCTGAACGCAGGGGCCTCAAATTGGAGTGTTTCAGAGGAACCTGGGCTCAGCCCACTATAGGCTTGTCACCATTTTCTGTACCCATTGACCAGCTGTCCTGTTCTCCCCCATGGACTGTATGGGCTCTGTGAGCCCTGGACCTGCCTTGGAGACAGTAGGCACCATCTAAGGACATGGAAAGCTGGGGATGTAGCTTGATGGTGGAATGCTTGCATCCCACACACGTGGCCATGGGTTCAATCCCCAACATCACAAAAACGTAAACATAAGGGTTAGGAGTGGCTCAGCAGGTAAAACCTGTCACTATTCGAGCCTGGCAACCTGAGTTCAATACCCAGCCTCTGCATTCAAGTGGAAGGAGAGAGCTGACCCACAGGGTTGTTCTCTGGTCTTCACACACATGCTATGGCATGCACATCCCGCACACATCATGCACACATGTGTGCATGTGCATTCACACACAGAGAGACATTAATAATAAATAAACGTAAAACAATAAAGATGAAGAAGATGGAACCTTGGGACACTTCGCATCAGATCTGCCATGCTCCAGGCTGTGTGTACTCTCTGTACAACCAGAACCTCAGGTGCACTGCTCTTGGGCTCTCCCTGAACTCACCATTCAGCCATCCATCCATTTCACCTAATGTCTCCTGGGTGTCTAAAGGGCCTCTCAAGCTTAGCAAGCCTCTCAAACCAAACTCTTCATTCCCATCTCACTCTATCCACACCCCCAACCTTCTCTAGCGTCTTTCCTATTTTAGTTGATAGCACTTCCAAGTTCAAGGTCAGCTCTGCGCCCTGAGGCTGGATCTGAATTCTGACCCTATCAATTACTAGATGAGAGAACTCTGGCCTTCTGATAACAGTTTCTCCTCAGCTGCCGAGTCCTCATTACACTATCAGAACAATTGAAAGTTATTTTGAGGACCAAGGAGGGGGTGCATGTGGCATCTTCAGCACAGTACCCACAAGGAATATCCTTAGCCACTTCTCAGAAAGCAGTGTGGGCCAGAGCCTAGAGTGGGTTCCTGCTGTCCTCATAACCAGGAGCAGTGTAGCAGATGGAATTAGCTTTTGGTCCCTTCCCCGTGCTTCTGGGACTTCCTTAGGTTCTTCCATCTCTTTCCTGACTCTATGGCTGTTTGTCACAGACACTCTCTTCTGCTGGGACTTCAAGTATGTCTTACAGAGACACTTGAATATAATAAGATGGGTCTGATGGAAGCACTAGGGGACTTCCCAACTTCCCTCTCATCCTGGTCCTCTTTCCCAGCTAACAACAGTCTGAGTCACCTCCCAGTGGAGTAGGTAAGTGAAGACTTGACACCCAGTGTTGTAGAGATCTCCATAAACAACTTGGTTCAAGTGATCATTCCCTGGATCTTACCATTTCTTCTTCTTCTTCTTCTTCTTCTTCTTCTTCTTCTTCTTCTTCTTCTTCTTCTTCTTCTTCTTCTTCTTCTTCTTCTCTCTTCTTCTTCTCTTCTTCTTCTTCTCTTTCTCTTCTCTCTTTCTTCTCTCTTCTCTTCTCTTCTCTCTCCTCTCTCTCTCTCTCTCTCTCTCTCTCTCTCTCTCTCTCTCTCTCTCTCTCTCTCTCTCACTCCCATGATGCCAGCATGCCTAGTTGGTTCCCTTTAACTGCAGCATCTAGATGGCCCAGTGTTGGAGGTCCCTATCTGATGAGACATTTTTATCCCCCCTTTGACTTGGAACAGGTTTAAACCTCTATGTAGTAGAAAGATCAAACCCTGGATTCATTTACCAAGTGGAGGCCTTTGACCCTGAAGACACAAGGCGGAACACAGCCCTCAGGGCAAGTATCCTAGGATGCTGTTGTCCACACATACTTTGGGGCAGAAAGCAGATGGTCAAGTCTGGCAGGTGGGCAGCAGGTGGGTAGCAGGTGGGCAGCAGGTGGGTAGCAGGTGGATAGCAGGTGGGTAGCAGGTCCATCTGGTACTCTAGGTGCATAGTGCCTTGTGTCTTCGACAAACTTAACTTTGCTGAATTCCTGTGCCTGAGTGACAGCAAAAGTATTAGAGTACCTGACATAGTCAGGCCTTGCTCACATGATAGGCTGCATGCCAAGGTCGAGCTGGCAGCCTTTGCTTTTAAACTGATACAAAGCTAACTATGTTATTTTAAACATAAACATTAAAGCACACCCCAAACCAGGTACTAACAACCTTGCTAAGAGACAGAATCAAGCTTGTAGCCAAGATGTTTTTCTTTCTCTTTAATTATGTGTATGTCTGTGTTTCCATGTGTGGGTATGTGCCTGTGAGTGCTGTTGTCAGTGAAGGTCAGAAGAGGACACTGGAGTCTCTGGGCTAGAGTGACAGTGCTTGTGAGCCACTTGACTTGGGTTCTGGGATCTGAACTCCTCTGCAGGAGCAGTACTTTCTCTTCATCTCTGAGCCATCTCTCCAGCCCCAGATGTTTTAAGTCTCAAGGGTTTTTGGTGCAGAGCAGGGACTGGGTCCCAGAGAGTTGTCTCCCTATTCAGTCTGAGACAACTGCACCCTCCTCTCTGCCATTGAAATCAGATTCCTTCTTGAAGCTGGTGCTTTTAGACCCAGGAACCCCAAGCAAAGCCTCTTAGCTGTTCCTGGGAACAGTGCCTTTCTCTGCCTTGCTTTGCTGTGCCTGATGAACTTATGCTGAAGCTGCCTGGACCAGCCTAGAGAGGATCACAATGCTAACTCCACTCACTCAGCAAAGGAGCAGGGTGCCCACCAGCTCTACCATTGATAGAAGAGTATTCTGAAATGAGACAGTCGGCCATCAGTAACCGCAGAGGCATGCTTCTCCCATTTGCTGTGAATTTGCAGCTTCAACAAGACCAATTTTTCTAATAGGAAAGAGTGATCCATGAGAATAATCTCCAGGACCAATGTAAGTGGACACAGGGTCTGTAATGGCTGCTGGAAGGTCAGGGCAAGCATGTCCACAATAACAGGTAGCTGTCTCCCTTAGAAGCTGTCCTTCTGTTCAAAAGGTTCAAAATTAATCTGAGTCAGCCTCTGCATAAAGAAGAGAAGATGGAATGGGTGGCTGTCCACTCTACTAAAAGTGACAATGCTGTGTGACAAAACTTCTGGGGAGATACTATACATACCTCTATTTGCCCCATGACAGATCAAATCATGACACCACCAAAGTCCAACTTGGTGAACCATTGAGTTTGACTGGGCTGATGTACAGAAATAACAGGGGTTACTTAGAGTACCAGCAGTGACTCAAAGACAGCTGCATCACCCAAATCCCGCCCCCAGAATGGATGACAGCTCACAGCCAGGGAACCTGGGGCACACTGCATAGACTGTAGGCAGCTCAACAAGTTGAGAAATGTCCTTTCCAGGTACCTCAGTTGGTCTCAACCTCTTTTAACTTCTGGTCTGCTCTCAGTCTTCTTTGCAGCTTTACAGTTTACTTTGGCAGAGAATCTAATCAGTTTCAGGGACTTCCTGACACTAATTTGAGTTCTTTACCTTCCTGCTTAAGTAGCTTCCCTACAGGGCAGAATATTCCAATCTCCCAGCAAACTGTACCGAACAAACAGTAAGTGCTTTAAAGGAGTATTTACTAAGAGCATGCTTATAGTTATGGAGGGCAAATAAAACAGAAAATATAACCAGTGGAGATGATAAGAGATGAATTTGTGTGTGTGTGTGTGTGTGTATGTGTGTGTGTGTGTGTGTGTGTGTGTATGCAGGCACACATGCATGCACAAGTGCTCAAGGAAGCCAGAGGAAGATCCTCTCTCAGTCCTTGGCTTTATTCTCTTCAGTCAGGGTCTCTTACTGAATCTTATTAGGCAGAGGCTAGCAAGCCGCAGTGATGCTGCTGTGTCTGATCCCCACAGTGTTAGGATTACAGACACTTTCAACCTCATCTGGTTTTTATACATGAGTGTCAGAATCTGAACCCAGGTCCTTATGTTTGTATGCCAACATACAAACTCTATCTACTGTCTACAAGTGCTCTATCTACTGAGTCATCTCTCCAGGCCTAGACTGTGTGTTTTTATGCTCAGGTACCATGCAAAAATAGACACTGTGAAAAAGCATACTTTGAAAAAAAAAAACAAACTAGGGGACCTTAGTGAGGCCTGTTTACTCAGATTCCTCTAAGGCGCAGTGTATAAAGCACGAGGTCCCTGAGAGCGTCTTATGATGCACAACTATAGGGAAGGAAGGAGGGACAAGGTTAGGGGAACCTTCTAGTTTCTTTGTTTTTCTCAATTGCCGAGGTGCTATGCTTGGGTTATTGTTTTCTGAACATGACGTGTGCAAACATCAAATGATGAATCTCTGTAGGATAGTGACTGCCAAATTTGCATAATTTATACTGAGGTCTGTATTGGTTTCTTTTTAGTCACTGTGATAAAATACTGTGAACAGCTGGGTGGCGGTGGTGCACACCTTTAGTCCCAGCATTTGAGAGGCAAAGGCAGGCAGATCTCTGAGTTTGAGGCCAGTCTGGTCTACAGAGCGAATTCCAAGACAGCCAAGGCTACACAGAGAAACAGTCTCTTGAGCCACTCCTCCCAAAATAAACCCAAACCAGAAAACAAAACCAAAAATAAATAAATAAATAAATAAATAAATAAATGGAAAAGAAAATATTGTGATCACAGAAACTTAAGTAAGAGTTTGTTTTGGCCTCTAGTTCCGGAAGAATAATAACAGTCCATTGTGGCTGGGAGGCATGGTGGCCAGCTGCAACCCTGGGGCACACATCATAAGCTGCAAGCACAAAGTGCAGAGCAAACTGCAAGTAGATGAGGCTTTTTACCCTCAAAGTCCACCCCGCCAGTGATGTGTACCACCTGAACCTCCTCAAAGATCACCACTAATTCTTCACATTCCTGAGACTATGGGGGACACTTCTCAATTTCTCATTCAAACTACCACAGGGGCCAGGTGAAGAAATTTCAGCTTTGAAAGCACCATTTAGTTTTGAGTGTGTGTGTGTGTGTGTGTGTGTGTGGCCTGGAAGTCACCATGGAAAGCAGGCTGGCCTCAAACTCACAGAAATCCACCCAACTCTACCTTCCAAGTGCTGGGATTAAAGGCATGTGCCACTACCCCTGGCTATTTCTGTATTTTTGGTGTTTTCATGTTTTCAGGCAGGGTCTCATAGCCCAGGCTGGCCTCAAACTTGCAATCCCTCTGCCTCAGGCTCCCAAGTGCTAGGATTACAGGTATGTTCTACTGTACCTAGCTGGATTTCTATTTTAAATCTCCGTTTTAATACATCTCCGAGTTACACACCTGGCATAAGGTCCTATCCCTTAGACACCCATTTCAGATGTAGCTGTCACCTGGAAGGGAGGCAGCACAAGTGAAACCAGCATGACAGGGTAGCTCCCTTTACACTATGCAGCTATGTCAGAGTGGTTTGGAGGGAATTGTGTAAACTCAGCACATGGACAGACTGTGAGACTGTTTGGTGCTTCTGGCTTGTCAGAGAAAGCATTAACAGGTTTAACTCATGTTGGGACTGAATACCTGCATGAACAGCTAACACTGTCTAGAAGGATCGAAGAACTAGAAAAACAATAAACAATTGTTTGGTCAGTAACGTGTTCACCCTGGCCTTCGTACTTAGGTGCTTGATTCTGGGCTCTGGGCGTACCCAGAGGCATGGTTTGCTACAGGAAGCAGAAAGGATGCAGTTGGCTTCTCATTGACCAAGTCTCTCTTGGTCACCTTTGGCTTAAAACTGGAGCCTCAGCAGAACTTTAAACACGCACAGATGTCCTGATACTCAAGTTCTCTGGAGTTTGTGGTTGTGAGGACCTAGATGTAGTAGGGAATCTGCCCAGGTGTTTGATCAGAAAGGCTGGGACAGGGATTTCTGGGGGCTTCTCCTGTTTGGCATCTGCTGAGAACAGATGAGACTGTACAAAGAATGCGGATCCCTGTGACTCAGCAGGCGAATGCTGAATTAGCATGCGAACTTCAGATTGCTTTGTAGTACTATGCTCAGAACTGCTGAGCTGAGCGAGAACAGAGTTGAGGAAGCACTTAAACGGGGACCGAGAGCCACCTGGGCTTCGTCTGTGCCTGTTCCCTTAGCTGATGGGCACCAGCAGGCCCCTGTCCCCAAATGAAGGGGAGGTTTGAGAAAGATCTAGCACACACACATGGAAGCTCTGACTCTGCAAACTGAAACACACCCCAGGCCTTATCTCATTGCTGTACCTATGCCTATGTTGTTTTGAATGTTTTAGTAGCCACATTAAGAGTACAAGAAACCAGATGGCATTACAGACACTGTGGCTGCTTCACTCTCCATCCCAGAAATCAGGCCACACAATCCTGCAGTCTGTCCCTTAGGACAAAGAACTGACAGGTGCCTGCAGTGACTCAGCCCAGCCCCTTCCACTCTCTCTCCTGTGCAGTCTGAACTCATACCTGTCTCCTGGGATGCAGGCTAAGCCACAAGCTGTGGAACATTCCACTATTCCCTAATAACCTAAGAGTCAGAAAGGCCCCATTGTTCTAGGGATTTGAAGGTTCTTTCCTTCAGGACCTCTGTCATGCTAAACATGACAGGTGTCTCTCCTAAGGAAGCTACTCTTTGGAACCTAAAGGGAAGAATTCCTCTCCTTCAAGGTTCTCACCCCCCCCCCCATGCACACACACATGGGCACATGCACACATGGAGCACTTTATTCCTAGGCTCATCTCCATTAGACCAGCCACATTTCAGGTGCTCAGTGGTGACATGCGCATGGGCTGACAACTGGGTGTGGGTGCTTGGGCTTGTATCGTGGCATAGTTATGTCCCCCGGGATTCCTTCTGTGTTCTGATGAGAAGACAGGTGGAGCTGGGATCCAGAGGCTGCACACAAAGGCAAAAACACTCTCCTTGTGGATGCTCAGACTTCTAGCTTTCTTCTGGTTCCCACCCAATATTTTTCCACCTGCTGAAGGAGGTTTGCACTCCCACCCTCCCTCCATCCCTCTCATTGCCCCTTGGCTGCTGCAGAGGCTCCCTGGGGACTCTGGGGATACTAATAGGTTTTGCAGCTGGAGGCAAAGTGATCTAGTGCACAGCCCCTCCATTAAAGGGCTTTCTCAGACCCTTCATTAAGGAAGGCCTTTTGCATGAAATGAAGTGTGCTTTGTCTTCACCACGGCAGACAAAGGATTAAATTAAAAGAGCAATAACCCCATTGCTAGTAAAGTAACAGAACATTCTCAGTTACATCTTCTTTCTCGTGGCTCTGAGGGGAGCCCAGCCATTCTTTCTTCCCAGGAGTCCTCTATGCTGAACGGACCAATAAAAGTCATGAGTAGATGGCATATTTATTCATTTATTTATTATTGGTCTGTGAGGAGTATGTGAAGGGCATAGAACAACGTTGAGGAACTGGTTCTTTTCTTCTGGCCTTGAGAACCAAACCCACAACACCAGGCTTCTTTGCCATGCTCTGTGGCAAGTACTGTTACCTGCTGAGTGCTGAGCCTTTTTGCTGGCCCCCAAAGTTTTCTCCCTTTGCCAGCCCCTGCCCCACCCCTGCCCTGGCTTGGTAACTGGACTGAGGCCTTCATACATGCCAGGCAAGTGTTCTATCACTGAGCCACAGCCACAGCCCTTTACCGACACGGTCTTATTGTACATCCCAGGCAGGTCTCCTAAATCCTAGTTCTGCCTCAATCTTCTGAATGCCAGGTTGCAAACTGTTGTGTAATAGTGTCCTCAGGGATTGAAATGTTCCATCCTGCAGGAAGTTCTTTAAGCAGGAAGGTAAACAACTCAAAAATAACTTCAGGAAGTCCCTGAAACCGACCAGATTCTTGAGATCCCTCCCTGCCACAGCTTTGTCAGCTGTCATCCATGCTGGGGTTGGCTTTGGTGATGGAGCTGTCTTTGAGTCATCTCAGCTCCTGTAGTAACTCCTCATCCATATTCCTGTAAGTAACCCCAATAGAAGTCAGTGGTTCTTCAAGTTGTACTCTGGTGGTATCTGTACTTTGGTCTGTAATGAGTTCCCTATCCAGGGTAGGCTACACTGGAGCAGCTTTATGCTGGCATTTTTTTCCTCAGCCAAGGTCTCCGCCCCCCATGTCCCTATTCCCCCTACCCTCCGAGCTGGAATGAGAGTAACATAGGAGAAAAAGGAGTAATTGATGGCCTTTTGTTTGTTTTGTTTGTTTCAATATTCAGCTTAAACTGAGACATCTAACTGACATGATACTGTATTTCTAACCTACCCAGGCTGATTGGAAGATCCTGTTCCGTGTGCTGTTCCTCTGGGTGAGGTGTATGTCTGTGTGTGTGTGTGTGTGTGTGTGTGTGTGTGTGTGTGTGTGTGTGTGTGTGTAAGGGTCAGGGTATTGGCTCAGGACCCCCAAGACCAAGTTCTCAGCACAGAGGAGATGTATTTGCCCCAGAGAGACAGAGAGCCGGGAATAAGAGACAAAGACAGGAACCAGAGAATGAAGGGAAAGAGGAAGGGAAGAGTGGAGAGGAGGAAGGGGGATAGGTCTCAGAGGGGAACAGGATGAGGACTGCCTCTGGAGAGAGGAGAGAGACATTGCCCATAGGCAAAGGGCGACTGGTAAAGGGAAAAGGGAAAACCTGGTGTCAGGATGAGGCATGTTAATTAGGTGAGCCAAAGGGGGCATTTGATTGCTGGACTTCAATACTAACTGGACCTCAAGAGGAGGAAGTGGCCAATTGAAGGACTAGACCCTGGTGGCTAGCTTTAGGAATGTAAGCAGCAGTTGGCTAGGCAGAGGGAATGGGGAGAAGGGGAAGGCCTGCCAGAGCCACCTGCTTGAGTGGATTGTCCCTTCAGGGGGGTCCTGAGTTCAAAGTGTGTCCCCGCACTTGGGAGAACAAGGGTTCTTGCTTCCCTATGGAAAGTGGCTTAGTGTGGCACGGATGCCCTGTTCCTAGGAAACAAGGTTGAATTCATGTTGATTTTTTTGTACGGAAGGTCTGATAGCCAGGGATGGCTGGGAAAGACACCAGGTTTATATTGCCAGCTGCTGCCACATTGTAGCAAGGAGCTGAGGGGAGGGGTTGCTGGCCCCCAGGGAGATGACATTTCTCAAAGCTGGTGCACTTCACCTTCTTTGTGGCTATACCAAAAGCACTCTGCATTATGAATAGGGCAGGAAGTATGGGCCCTGAGTCTTCCAAAAAGAAGCTTTTGTGAGGAAGGGCAACCAGGAGCCTACAAACAGAACTGCGGGAGGCAGGAAGGCGCAGTCCTAGAGGAAAGCAGAGAGCTTGTCTAAAGAGCATTTGTTGCTGAACTGATCTGATTACTTGGGACTTTTCTCAGCCAGGACTGGGGCAGAGAGGGTCTGCAGCTGCTTTTCATTCTATTTAATTTCTGTTTTCCAAGAATGAATATCAAGGGAGAGCTTTGATTAAACAAGCCTTTAAAAAGGAGGCAAGAATGCCAGGTTTTACAGAAAGCCTTACCGAGTCGCTGGCAAGGGGCCACATGACACAATATTTCTAGTCTACAGAAATTATCTCCTTTCTGAGCACAAAGCTGTGTGCCTGTGAGCAACGCGTGGAGACTGAAGGAAAAGAGAGTTAGCCTAGCACTAATTATACATACATACATACATACATACATACATACATACATACATATATACATACATACATGTAAAGATTATCAAGAATAGAAATTAAGAAAAATCTCATGCCCCCAGTTTTTGTTCACCAATGCCAGTTCTAGCTGTTGCTATTTCTTTCACTCTTTTTCTTTCCCACAGCAGTTGTTGAGACTGTAGGCTGAACTCATGATCTCACAGCTAAATATAGCATTACTACTTAAACAGAATGGTTGACAAGATATTTTTGTTGTTTTTTTAAAGACTTTTTGATTCTGCTGTGGTTGGCTTTTGAGAAGGGATCTCACTTTGAAATGCAGGCTGACCTGCACTCTGTGGTGATGCTCCCAGCTCTGCCTTGCAAGTGCTGGGATTACAGGCAGACAAGACCACACTCTACCTGTTTTAACATTTTTCATAGGTGGGAATGCTGGGCTCTCATCAGTGAGGTTAGAAGGAAGAAAACTGCTCCATGGAATAATTAGCAAAGACCCACTGAGCACCTGTGTGGGGCAGCTTCTGTTACACACTGGGAACATGGAAACAAAAAGGACAACATTCCCTTCAAGACCTTCTGTCTTTTTTTAAACTTCTGGCGAACCAGGGATTAAACTCAGGCCTTGTACATGTGAGGAGAAAGCTTTACCCCTCAGCTACGCTCTCATAACGGAATCTTACATTTTAGCTGAACAGTAGAAGCTTCCATCCAATGCAGACCTAGCCGGTTCCAAGCACTGTCATAGCACTGTAGTGGTTTGAATTAGAATGGTCCCCATAGGCTCATATATTTGAATGTTTAGTCACCAGGGAGTGGAAATGTTTGAACGGATGAGAAGGATTAGAAGGTGTGGCCTTGTTGGAGTAGGTGTGGCAATGTTGGTCGAAGTGTGTTACTAGGGGTGAGCTTTAAGGTTTCAAAAGCCCATACTATGCTCACCCCCTACCCTCTCTCTAAGATGTATCTCAGCTACTGCTCCAAAGCCATGCCTACCTCCTGCTACTGGCTTCTCTGCCACAGCGATAATGGACTAAGCCTCTGAAACCGTAAGCTATCCCCAATGAATGTTTTTTTTTGAAAATATGAGTTGCCTGGGTCATAGTGTCTCTCCACAGCAACAGAACAGTGAATAAGACAAGCACGCTGTAGGTTCCTCCATGGGGAGGCTCTGTCAATTATCCTATACAAACTCACAGAGCTAGAAATGGTGGGACCAGGAGTCAAATCCCGGAGGTCTTTCTCAAGAGTCACACTCATAATTTACTGTCCCAGTTTGTGACGTTTACATCCCAAATGTGTCTAGGAGTTTTGTTTTTTTTTTTTTTAATTAATATCGTTGCCTGTATTGGCCCTTCTTGCAGTCCCTTACCTGTATAACTCGGTTCTTGGTTTTCCATAAGCTTTCAGAGGCAGAACCTATTTGCCATCTCTGGATCCTAAGTTTCCCACGGCTTAGAACCAAATAAATAGATTTGTCTCCCAGAGTTTTATAAAACACACAGAAAGATTCTGATTCCGATGCCTGTTGTAAATGTCGTCACGAGTCAGTAGACTCATGTACTTCCTTCCATCACACCCAGCGTGGGCCTCTGATTACTGATATGTGAGAATTTCCTACAGGGACGACTCAGCCCAAAGACACAGGGCTGTTCTTCATGTTGGCAGCTTATGGCCAACTTATTGCTACTCAAGTAAAAAACTGGAGAGGTAGTGGGGGGCTTGCAAAGGTGTGTTTACAAGGGCGGAGGGATGCGGGGGGAGGGGAGTGTGGTCCTGAGAGAAGGTCACAGAAGACTGCTTCCTGGCATTGCCCAGCTGCCTCCTCTTAAAACTGGGCGGGAGACCCCTAAATGAACACCAAGCGGATGTTGTCAAATAAACCCCATGTTTGGAAGGCTGTGCTTTCATTAGTTAACTAGGCTGGACAGATAGTCAGGGTTAAGAAGTGATCCTCCGGGCATCACATCCCGATCACACTTGGTCTTTTCTGACCTCAGAAGCTAAGCAGGGTTGATGGGATATTCAAGGCTCAAAACAGAAATAAAAAGAACACTATATTGCCGTTCGATTAGCCCATCATCTTGAGATCTTGGAAGGTGTGTGTTTGCACAGAAAGAACAGGGAGTAATCCATCAAAATGATGAGATTTCCCACATGAATTTCAGTTTGTGGCTTTTTAATATTTCTCAGTCTCCAATTTTCGTGTAAAAGTGTGATCATTACAACTAGAAAGATAGCAAACAGAAAGTAAATACTTTTCAAACAGGGTTTAAAGACTCTATACTGACTCCAGAGGAGACCTTTAATCTATTTTCTGGCCACTCTTTTTTGGTCCCAGGAACTCCACCATGGTCACATACAGCATATCGAAGATTGGAGACCTTGCCTGTGTGTCTATGGTTTTAGACTTTGGGGCCTATAGTTCTGGTTTCAACTCCTCCATTCATTATTGGATTCACCAATCGAAGGCCTCGAGGATAGATCACCTCTCAGCTGTGAATATGAAACCTTCCAACCTCAGAGCCCTTTACAGTCAAGGGACTTAAACTGGCTTCTCACTGCTTTCCTATTTAGCAGCGTATATTTTCAGCCAGTTTTCCCAGCAGAAAAGAGTGGAGCCATTGGTATTGCCCCTAAGTGACAGGCAAAGGAAGAACCAGAACACGTACCCAGCCCTTCTGATGCAAGCCCTTCCCTGCCGTACAGGCTCCCCTGTATCAGGACCAGTGGGTCCTTAGAGGGGAAGGGTGTGTGTGTGTGTGTGTCTGTGTGTGTGATCATAATGAGAAGAGACTTTCAGGAGACAGGCTTCATTGAGACAGCTCATTTAATTGGGGGACGCAAAGGTTACTTAAGCCTTTCTGAGTTAGGTAAAGGCTTTCAGGGTGAGTGTGTATTATTGGCTATGGCCAGGATGCTAGGGATACCTCATTTGCATAAAGAGGAATTCCAGGTGCTGTTGGACATGGCCATATAAGGAGAAGGGAAGTTTAACCTAGCTACCAGGCTACATGACCTCCTCCTGGGGAGCAAGGTAGGGGCACAAGGCTACATGCACTGAGACATGCAGGCCTGAGGTTGGAGGGGCAATTGTACCCCTGCTGCTCTCAGGAGGAGATTGCTGGGGTTCTGGCATGTCTTAACTCCACTCCTACCCCTCCTACAGCTCCCTGAGCTCCTTTTCCTACTTCCTTGCCTCTATAATCCAGGCAAAGAAGCCATCTTGACGAGTACTTATGAAGGAGAACAGACATGGTCCTCCTGTGGTCTGGGCCTTAGTGGGTTCTATGTATGAGCCTGTGTGTTTCTATCAGGTGTCATGGGTGTGACAGACAACTGTCAAGAGAGTAGCACTGGGCACTGGTTATCAAGGACAACAAAACCCTCAACTACCCAAAGATGTGGGAAGACTCTTATCAGGATAAAATTTAAGAACAGTGTGTCTCCAACTCTTAAGTCTCATTGTCTCCCACATTCTCAAGTCCCATTGCCTCTTCCTTTTCCTTCCTCTTGTTGCAATGGATGATGTTTAGGTAAAGGTTTGAACTTTGTAACTGTCAACTTTTTCAAGGATAAACATAAGATCTCACGTCTGCTGGCATGGTCCTAATAGCTAATGCAGGAGAGGTGTGGTTAAGCAGTGTTGAGTAAAGTCAAGTCATGGTGTTAGAGCCAGGGTAAGCGGAAGTCAGGGGGAGAGCAGAGCTTGCAGCAGAGCTTTCCCAGGCAGGGACCCTTTGGAAAAGTCTCAGTTGGAACAGCTCTTTAGCGAGTACTCGCCGTTCAGACCAATCTCATCTAAAGGCCTTTCTCCTTGGCAGCCACAAAGTCTCAAGACTGCTTATCTGGGCATCTTAAATCATTCACAATGTTGTACATACCAAGAGTGCCAGACAGGACAGGAGCACAGGCACCTGAGGGTGTGCCGACCTAATTCTACCTTGTCTTTGTTTTATAGTATTTCCTCATTTCTCCCTCAACAAACTTCAGAATGTCTGCTAATGGCACCCTCTTCTCCACCACGGAACTGGATTTTGAAGCAGGGCACAAGAGGTAATCTTGCCAATGACCTTCCCTGAAGTATGGCTGTCTTAAACTCAAGAAAAGTGAGGGACTATCCAGATGCAAACAGGGTGCTTGGTCCCTGAGAAACCTGAGATATGGCTAGGAGTTTGGCTTCAGCTGACAGGACCAGGTGAAGTAATGGAGCTTGGGGAGGGGAGGGCAATGCCCAGAGCTGGGGGCCGGGAGCAGGAGGGTAGCACCTAGAGGCATTCAAAGGCAGCAAGTGTGACAAGAAATCCTCTCAAGAGAGGCTAGCTTTTGAGATGGAAGCCATAGGCCTTGGGAAAGCCAGGTGAGGCTCCTGGCTCTATACTAGTCAAGAGAGCTGGGGTAGTTAGTGAGGACAGAGTATAGGTCAGTGGCAGAGTGCTTACCTAGTATATGGGAGGCCTTGGCTTCCATATCCAGCCCCTCAGATGAATGAATGAATAAAATACAGCCACATTTCCTAGAAAGTGGAAGAAGCCCATTTGCAGGGACATTGTAAAGACAGAGATTGATTTGGCTGGCTTGAGTGGATATCTGTCCAAGTAGTTGTATCCGTGTAGCCTCATTTCTCCAGACTGAGAAATGACGGAGTAAGCTTCATGGCCGAAGAGGCAAGGTGGCCACATCTGTCTGACCTCTGAAGGTCCATAAGAAGCAGGTGGCTAGAAAGGAGGCTGTGCCCTGTCTACTGTGCTCTTTCCCACTCCTCTTTGTGGTGGTGTCAGCAAAGCTTGTTTCTCTCACTTGGAATTTCTCCCTGACAGCTTCCACCTCCTTGTGGGAGTAAGAGACAGTGGGGACCTCGAAGCCTCCACAGCACTCCAGGTGACCATTGTGAACATCAATGATGAGATCCCATGCTTTACCAGGTAGGCCTGAGAGCGCACACGATAGGGCCCAAAGAGTCTGTTGCTATAGCTTTCTTAGATACTCTCATGACAAAACAGAGATATTCTTTGCTCTGGCCTAGACAAGATATGAGAAGAAGAAATCTCCGGTGTCCTTTATGCCTCACAAGCCCATATGTCCCTTTGCTCCCCATACCTCCTGACCCCCCAGCACACATTCACATATACCATGGGACTGTGGACATGTTAAAGAGGGGTGGGGCCTGAGCACAATGCTCCCTGTGAGGTACTGTACACATGTAGAAGATGAATGCAAGGCAGACACTTGTTCAATGGAGTGCCCCATGTTAATAACAGAATCTCAGAGCCTGTACTGTTGTCACCATAATAGGCTGCTGGCATACCAAAGTTTCTTCTTGGCTTGGTGGAGCCAGAAAGGCACAGGACTGTGCCTTCTGCTTCCACATACAGCAGAGATGAGGGGAAAGAATGTATGCATGTTGAGGAAGAGGGTGGACCTGACCTCCTCCGAGGCCCAAAGGAAGATCCTGGCCTGCTGCACACAGGGATTCGAAAGATAGGATGGGATCTAGGACCAGCAGGTGGCCTTCGACACAGCCTGTCTTTCTGCTGCCATGAGAGGGTTCAGGCCCCAGCCATGGAAACAGCACCATCTTGTGCTTGGGGTAGGGGATGGGTGGGGGGGGGGTAGGTCAGCAGCATTAATGGCTGTGAACAATACAACACAAGCTGCTCTACCAAACCCAAAGGCATGAATTGTGAATTAAAAAGTAAACTAGGGCTGGAAAGATGGCACAGCAATTAAGAGAACTTGTTGAAGGACTAGAGTTCAGTTCTTCAGTTCCCAGCATCCTCATTGGGCAGCTCACAATAGCTTATAACTTCAGTGCCAGGAGATCCAGCACACTCTTCCAGCCTTCTCAGGCACCTGCACCCATGTGTTCACACACACACACACACACACACACACACACACACGGGGGTGGGGGGGAAGGAGGGAGAGAAATAAAGACTTTAAAAATATTAAAAATAAACGAAGTATTTGAAAAAGCCACAAGCAGAAGAGCTAGGTAGGATATTTGCAAAGATATTTTAAGAGGGCTGGAGCGTAGGCTCAGTAGGTACAGCTCTTGTTATGTTTGGTCCCCAGAGCCCATGCAAAAGAGCTGTGTGTGATTGCACACTTACAAATCCCAGCGCTGGGGAGATAGAGACAGGCAAATCTAGGGGTTCACTGGCCAGGCAGCCAAGCCTACTTGGTGAAAAGCCCTGTTTCAAAAAAAAGAAAATGGGCAGACAGCTCTGAGGAATGGCACCCAAGGCTTTTCTGTGGCCTCCATATGCCGTTGTACCTGCACACATAAGAACATGCAAGCATGTGCAAAAACAAGTGTGTTTTAAGCCTGGGAGGTATTAAGTCCACCCTACGCCCAGGTTAAGCTTGCAACACTTTGCAAACATGAGACAGTTGCAAAGTTTCTGGTCATTTACATGAGCCCCAGACCAGCTGTGTATGTATGTGTACGGCGATTGCAAAAACAAGTCATCTTCCCCTGTGATTGTCTCCATCAGTGCCCAGTGCTGGGCGGGGTACCAGAGAGCCCGGGGACATCTCTACAGATGCTATGGCCTAGAAACACACACCAGAAGGTTGACAAATGGTTGCCATATACCAGTTCAGACTCAGGCTGAGGCACCGGGCCCCACACAGCTCTCTAGATTCACCTAAAAAGTCTACGAAGGTGACAGCTGGGAAGTTGGCAAGCAAACTGCCTGAAATACTCCTCACAGCACAGATAGAAAAGCAAATTGATAGGATGGCAAAGAGAAAAAAAGAAGTCCTCCTCTGGGCACTGATCTGCTTTGTACCCCATCTTCTAAAGTGCCCCAGTTTGGCAGGGAAGGGGCAATGGCCACCCAGAGGGCAACTTCATGCTCCTTGGTTCTCACTAGTGATTTTAAAGACGGAGCTTTTAGGCTCTGACTCAGCCAGCTTTGCTTCGGTGTGTCTGCATCGCGGTGTGTCTGCAGGAGCCTGCGCTCTACAAAGGCCAAGGCACTGCCTCATTTGCCCTCAGCCTGTTCAGTTACAAGTGCCCCCATCCCTCAGCAACAATGAGTCAAAGGGATGCAGTTAGTTGGGGTGACATTGGATGCTGGCCGAATCGAGAGCTTGCCTGCTCCCTTGGATTTACTATTTTCTTTTCCCTCAAACGTCTGCTAGAGCTAGCCATTAATTATTTCATTGTCGATTACAAGATTAAATCTTCAACCTGACCCAGGCATAGCAAGTCTGAGTGTGTGGCAGCTGCTGCAGGTGTGGACACAGCTCTTCATCTCTGGGTCTACTTAAGGCCACCACAGCAAGTGCTGCTTCTGTTATTGAGACTGTCTTCCCATTTATTTCATCCCATGGGTGGAAACAGATGTCTGTCTGCTTTGTGGTGTGTGGAGTGTATGTTGGGAGTCTGTGGCTCCCAGAGGTTGAAAACCAGGGCACATTTACTGTGTGCAGTGCTGACGGCAGAACACTTTATTCAGATGTCCTGGAATAGCTCTTTCTCCCTGGGCCTGTTTCCTTTGTAGCCACTGGGAGTCCTCTGGTAAGGGTGCCTGGCTGGGCCTTTTCACATATTCATTCTCGGGGAAGAAGGCTCCCTGTCCCCCATTGTCACACAGAGGATGTGAGGATGCCATCACTGGCCCCACCTGTAGCCATGTGTAGTGCGGCAGTGAGTGGGGGATCTGAATGATAATCCTATTTATTCTGTTTTGGAGTACCTGAAATTAGACCTTGCTCTGGAATCTTGGATCCCCAAATCACACACTAACTCTTTATCTTCCACCACATTTGGCTATCAGTGCAACCACAGAAAGACTGTTTGGCTTGAGAGCCTGAGGCACTGTCCCTAACTGTCCCCTGTGCCTTTCATGGGGACCTGGCACACCCAGCACTCACTCTAGGCCTCTGAGCAGGGCTTAAGCTGCACACTTGACTTGAACCCGATGCTTCTCTGACAGGCTCATTCCATGTGAAGGAGTGTTGGTTAGCGGCCTCTCCCTCAATGTAAAAAGAGCAGCTCCCTCTCCAAGTTGTGACAACCAAGAAATGTGTCTAGATAGAATCACCCCACAGCCTGGAACCACCACCTAGAAGGAATCAAAGATGGGAGTAAGGACATACTCCTCCTGTGGTGTCTTCCTTCTGCCTGAGGTGGCCCTGGACTAATGGTCACCTCCGCACTAAAGTGCTTATCCTGGCTTTCTCAGTGGACATCTGGGTCCCCCTTCAGTGCTCTGCAGTCTGCATTTCCACTGAGCTCACTGGTGATGGTCCTGGGAATTACTGGTCCTGGGAGTAATGCCAAAAAGCCAGGATCAATCTGTGTTGGCATTGAAGCATCTGCACTTTTTCTTTTCTATAGCTTTCATAAAACACACAGACAAGGCAAGTTACACAAAGAAGGCCTTACTTGGAGCCTACTGTCCCAAAGGTTAAGAGTCCATCACCATCATAGCTGGGAGACATGACAGCAGGCAGACATGGTAGCTAGAGCAACAGTCGAGAGCTCACATCTTTAAGCTCAAAGGGGAGCAGAGATCAAACTGGGAAGGTAGAATCTTTGGAAACATCAAAACCTGACTCCAGTGACATTCCTCCTCCAGCAAGGCCATGCCCTCTAAGCCTCCCCTAAAAGCACCAACCGCAGAGCAAATAATCAAATGCCAGAAACGTGGGGGTGGGTGGGTGGGGAGATTTTATTATTCAAACCACCAAGCATCCTTGTGACCTTGGCGAGGAAGTGACTAGACCCAATCTAGTGGATGGAAGAAAAAGCATCCTGCATTAGAAACAGGGTTCTGCTGGTTGCAGAAGACAAGGCTGCCTCTTTCCTCTGCCTGTGCCTCTGGTCCTTGCTGCCCCTGGCTCCTCTTGTCCAGCCCACCATTGCCACAGACTCTGAAAAGGGATATGGCAAGTGAGAAACAGGACATGAAGGCTTGCTCGGTGGGACACTAGGCAGGGAGCTGCGGGCACTGGAGTGACCTCTTGGACAAAACAAGCTTACTCTTCCCCAACAATGGGGTACAAGAGAACCCCCCCCCCTTATGGGTGATGTTTGGTCCAGAATTCAGAGCAGGGCCAATGGGGGTAGGCTAGCATGAGGGCCTGGCTACAGACTGTCTCTGCTTCTTTAATGTCTGCTTCCTCTGGCTCTCCCTGTGTGATAGCAGTGGTGAGCCAGGGTGTGGGGTTGTGGGGGTGTGGGGAGGAAGCCCGCAGCATGAAGACAGCCATTTGGAGCTGAGATGAACACTGCCTCCCTTTAAGGAGGAACTGAACGGGAAAATGGCACCTTAGGAAGCAGGGAAGTTAAAGGTGATTCTGCCAGTCTGAAATGATCTCGCTACTGGCCTTTTACAAAAGCATGGAGGTCTGAGACAGGTGGGTAAGCTGGGCACTTGGAGTCAAGCAGGCAGGCAGGCAGCGGCTGTGCCCCTCTACACTGCTGCAGTAACAACAGCCTGGCCTTCTTTGAATCCATGGGGATGTGGTCTTTGGAAATTCAGACGCCAGTCATCCCCTCCTTTCAGCTGCTGTAGTCTCTCTGTGTGTTGATGCAACTCAAGCAATGCAGTGCTATATTTAGCACACACCAAAATACCTACCGCCCAGTCTGCACCCTCCCCTGCCTCTGCAAATTAGCCACGTCTGCAGTATTTTCGTTGCAGTCCGAGGAGAGTGTACTCCATCCCAGAGGAAGTGCGTCCGGGAACCATGGTGGCGAACATCACAGCAGTGGATCCCGATGATGAGAGCTTTCCTGGTCGCCTCCTCTACAGCATCACTACCATCAGCAGCTTTTTTGTGATAGATCAGTGTGAGTCAGCTGCAGTCAGCTGCAGCACCCTATCCGCATCCTGAACCCAGCCGTTGAGTGATTTTACAATGCTTTCTGTTCTCTTCTGGCTCTTGGCCTGCCCTTCTGTCTGTGTTCATCCTTAGCTGTCAGGGAAAGGATGTATTAAAAGCATCAGACACCAACTAAGGTTGGTGTGAGTGTGAGCAGCTGGATCACTTTTCACCTTTATGAGGAACTAGGCTGATCTTTCTTTCTTTCTTTCTTTTTTTGTTTTTGTTTTTTGTTTTCGAGACAAGGTCTCAGTGTGTAGCCTTGGCTGTCTTAGACTTGCTTTGTAGACCAGGCTGGCCTTGAACTCACAGCGATTCACCTGGCTCTGCCTCCTGAGTGCTGGGATTACAAGTTTGCGCCACCATGCCTGGCTGCTTTTTTTTCTTTTCCCTCAAGTGCCATTAAGATTAAGGTGGAAACCTCTATAAATAGAACCCGCATATTTCCATCTGTGTGGAAATAAAGACTCAAGGACATAGAGGAAATTATATTTTATGGATTTTTTTTTTTGGTGGTATTTTTGTTTTGTTTTTGTTTTTGTTCAGTTTCATTTGTTTTGTTTGTTTGTTTGTTTTTAGTTTTTTGAGACTGGGTTTTACTGTGTAGCTCTGGCTGTCCTGGAACCTGCTCTGTAGACCAGGCTGGTCTCGAACTTGGAGATCTGCCTGAATGTTGGGGTTAATGGCATGTACAACCATTGCCTAGAGAGAGAGCTATATCTATCTCTGTATCTTTATCTATATCTATCTCTATATATCTGCACCTGCACCTGCACCTGCACGTGCACCTGCACATACAGTTTTTGAGATAAGGTCTTGCTTATCTCATGGCAATCCCCCTGCTTCAGCCTCTTGAGTACTGGAGACAGACACTTAAACTACACATGCCTGGAAAATTGCATTTTCTAATACTAACTTTGATGAGAAAGTGAAGGGATGATTCCAGTTGGATGACAAAGTGTCTGAAACTGGAGTAAATTGTGCGAGGCCAGGTGTTCAGGTGCCTCTCTCCTCCTGGAGGAGGATGATTATCATCTCTGGGCAAACCTCTCAAGCGAAGGCCTAATGGCCACTGCAGGGCTGGACAGAATAAGGGCGGAGAGGTTCTCCTGCTTCTGCTGTTATCTCAGACGTCAGTGTGCCTTGTTGTAGGGTAGCATTCCCCAGCCCCATCGCTCCCAGGAAGGGGGGCCTGTGAAGACGCATGAGCTGCCTGCCCCATCTGCACACTCCTAAGGATTTAGAAGAGAGGAGTGATACCAACACTGAAGTAGAATGTAGGCAGATGGGTAATTCCAGTATCTTTAATAGTCTCACTTAAAAAAATCAAATTGAGCTGGGCAGTGGTAGTATACACCTTTAATTCCAGCACTTCAAAAGCAGAGGCAGGAGGATTTCTGTGAGTTTGGGGCCAGCCTGGTCATCTACAGACTGAGTTCTAGAACAGCTAGGGTTACACAGAGAAACATTGTCTTTAAAAAATGAGAAGTGATATTTAAAAGTAACTGAGATAGTTGTGTTATTTTGTTTGGAAGCTTGTTGTGTATTTTATACTTACAGCAGATCTCAGTTCAGAGTGGCCCCATTTCAGGGCCTAAATAGCTACATGTGGCCAATGGTGATGCATTGGACAATGTCTCTTTCCATCACCTTGTTAGACTGTTGCCAGCTATGTTCTCATATAAGGAGCCCAGTGTAGAGAATGAGTTTCCTGTCCTCTGAAACAGCCACCTTCCTGGAGACTTCACACTTGCCAGTCATTGTACAGCGAGGCCACATGCGTTCCATCTCCGGTACTTGCACACCCAAATGAGCTAACATCATCCAGAGTTTACAAAGAAAAGCCAAGGCCTAGAGAGACACCTAGATAGGTTCAGTGTTTTCCCAGGAGCCCCACTGCATAGGGGCATCGTGATGTCCAAGCCAGATGATTATAGAGTTTGTCCTACTAGCAACTAAACTGTCCCATCTTCATAAATCCAGGCCACATCAGCCCGGTGGACTTCACTTTACATAGTGCTTTTGTGGAAGCCCGCATTGGACAATCCCAGGCCATAAGCTTTTGAGCAAACTATACCTATTCTGGGACTGAGGCAATGATGGATATGCAAAGCCAGTAACTGGGATCTATCTCTGGAAACTTCTAACGGTTCTGACATTGACGACTTCACACAGCCAAGAGTGTAGGCATCGATGATCTTGGTTGAGAATTCTATTCACTCTGGTGCTGCAAAATTGAACTTTTAAGAAGTACACCCATGCGCATGTATTCACACTTGCAAAGGCACATGTACATACACACACCCCACAGTAGTGCTGAGGATTGAACCCAGGGCCCTGTCTATGCTAGGCAAACATTCTGCCTCTGAACTATATTTCATATTCCCACACCGTTGTTGTTGTTGAGTTTTTAAACTAAGACTCCGGTTCCAAATAATAAAAATGAAAGCAAATCTAGCTAAGCACAAGACAAGGGACATGAAGAGAAGACAGGAGAGGAGGAGAGAGGAGGGCAGGGGAAGGGAGGGGAGGGGAGAGGATGGCAGGGGAGGAGAGAGGAGAGACGAGAGAGGAGAGAGGAGAGGAGGCCTACCTCATTGGAAAGTCAGGGCAGAAGAGGGGTATGAGCCAGCCTAGCTCCAAAGATCTCAGCAGCTCAAGTCCTGGCCTTTTACCTGCAGCTCCAGTTGTAGCCTCACTCACTCTCCAAATGTATGTCTCTTAGCAACAGATTCTGCAAGAGAATCCAGCGGGTCAAACTGAAGTGAGCTATCTACCAGTTCTGCCAGCTGTGACAGTGCTGTGCCCAGGGCCCAACCCTGGAGTGTAAGCTCCGGCTTTAGAGAAGGATCAGATCAGGTGCTACAATGAATGTCAAGCCCAGAACCACACATGATTTTACAGGACGTATGTGTGTGTGTGTGTGTGTGTGTGTGTGTGTGTGTGTGTGTGTGTGTGTGTGTGTGTAGGGGCTGTTCCCAGTGTACACTGCAGTCATCATTCTGCAAGTCTTTTCCTGTCTTCTCCACGTTCCCTGTGCCTTCATTCATCCTTTGTCTTCTAACCTTTGCCTTCTCAGTGACAGGGACGATCCAAGTGGCCCGAAGGTTAGATCGAGATGCAGGAGAGCTGAGACAGAACCCCATTGTTTCCCTGGAAGTTCTGGTGAGGGACAGACCCTCTGGGGGCCAGGAGAACCGCATCCAGATAACCATCATCGTGGAAGACATCAATGACAACCCCGCAACATGCAGAAAGTTCACCTTCAGGTAGTCATGTGGGGGAATGCCTTCCTCTTGGGTGGGCCCCGGCCTCTGGCTGCTCTGATACAGCATGGCATTAGGAAGTGGCTCTCTACACGCAGATGTGCAGTGTCCTGTCTTGTTCAAAGATCTTTCCCTTTTACCCTGTCACTGTGGTCCCTCTTCGTTATTGCTTTTTTCACTTTCTACCTGCATTTCCAGTTATTTTTTTATTTCATTCCATTTGCACCACGGGCCCTCTCTGGAACGTGTCTTGTCTTTACTGATTGCCACCAGGGGTGAGACAGTGTTGTTAGCAGTTGTAGACGCTGGAGTTCAGGACTAGTGACCAGGAGCTCCCAAAGAAACCCCAGCAAATAATATAAACAAACAAAGCCAAGTAGGTGGTAAAACAAAACATCTTAGCACACCTCACACAACTCAATTGCATGTAAGTAAAAGGAAAATACAGATGCACGTGGGACAATTCTGTATGTTTTCACTTGTTCTTTGATTTATAATTATTTCACGGTAATTTAAAAGTAAAATCCTTCAATGATTATTTATTTTTATTTTATGTGTATTAGTGTTTTGCCTCCATATATATCCATGCACTGCAAGCATGCCTGGTTCCCTGCAGAGGTCAGAAGAAGTCACCAGATCCCTTCGATATTGGAGTTATGGGCAATTATTTTGAGCCTCCACATAGATGTTAGGAACTGCACCCAGTCCTCTGGATCAGCAGCAAATGTTCATAAACACTGAGCCTTCACTCCAGCTCCATAAAGTCCTTTTTGACTCTGGGTTACTATGTCTTTTAAAAACAAACAAACAAACAAACGAACGAACAAACAACCACAAAAAACTATGGCTTGTCTTCCTGCTATTTTGTCAAAAAGCCACACAATTGGGGATTCTTCCACAACAGTGTCAACCCTGTGGTTTCCATGCTAGCCAGTCTCTGGAAGTCTGGGGGCGGGCAGTTCAGGGGTGGGTGCATCTCAGCAGTGACAGCTGTGTGCAGGGTGCTCTGCATCTGAAGTGAGGCTGCCGAAGAGCAGAACAGGCCTCTCTTTTGATGACCCTATAGGCAAAGTCTCTTGGGGTATATTTGATGCTCCAAGTGACTTTAGACAGACTGAATACACAGCCTGACCACACAAAGAATCCTAGACAAAGACTGTCTGGGGTAAGCAATAGTTACTAGGTTCATTTGTTATATTTATGACCAGCTCCCCATTTCACAACTTTCACGCTTTCCTCAGGACTAGAGGATCGGTGTGGTGGCTTGCAGTCCGTTCTGCACATGCCTTAGATGCACCATGCCCACTCCCTTCCTTGCATCCCACCTTCTCCTGACCAGTATGGAGCTCTCAAAATAACGGGGGGGGGGGGGGGGTGGTGGTGGTAATGTGAAGCTGGGTTGGGGGAGGGAGTCAACTTCCTCCCTTTCTGGGCTGCCCCCTCCACATTCTGAAGGGCTCAGTTCCTGTAAGGCAGCTCTTTGCACACAATCCTCCTTGTCCCTGGGGATCCAGTTTCAGGGACTTCTCCCTCCACTGGTATTTCCCAGACTCTGGGTAGTAAGGATGCTCCACTCTTAATTAGACCTGAGAGATGCACCAGCCCTTCAGATTTCTGCACATACCCAAACACTCCTTTGTAATCATCCCTTTACTAAATCTTCTAGAATTATCCTCATTTACCATCTACTTCCTGCTGAGACCCTGGTTGATCAAATCACAAGCTAAACCATGGTATAGGTTGCTCTCCCAATTTGAGCATTCCAGATGCTCAGTCTCTGAGATGGGCAGGAGTGGGGCCATAGAGAGCGACACACACACCATCACATGCATAGTCTAAACCCATACTCTGCTTAAGGAAGTCTGGACCCTAGAGATGGAATAGAGCTTTGCAGACTCCCTCACACATCCCTTGAAAATCTACATTGTCAATGGTTCCAGCGCATGCTAGAAAATTCTTCTAGATCTATCCTAAGCCCTCCAGCTCTTCCTTCCTCCTCTGCACTGAGTGGTATCTACGCCTGCAGCAGACTGTGCTGTCTCAAGCCCCTTTGCTGGTGTTCTCTTTTCTCATCTCTGCTCATTGAATCTTCTGGCTTCTTGTGGCCCAGAGTCCCCTGAGGTAGTAGGACAGTTTGCAGGCTGCCTTCCATATTACCCGGTAACATCACAGTGTGAACGTTGTGTGTCCTCCAGGCAAGCCCACAGACTGTCCTGTTCTTGATCTTCTCTCCAGATTAGCCCTGAAATCCATCACACTAAGTCAGCCACAGCGCTGATTAGACTCATTACCGAAGATAATTCTGAACAATGCAGTCATCACCTCCAGGCTTTTCCGATGAGGGTAACTCCCAGCTGAGCTGGCGGAGGCTTAGAAGTGAACTGGGTCCAGGAAAGAGCTAGTTTCTTTCTTTGTTCTGGAAGGTGGAAATCTTCACTTCACGAGCTCAGCCTGCAATGTCCCCCAGTTATAGCAGGGCACTGTGACTTTCGGAAGTTTCTTCCGAGAGGCAGGGGAGTGGGTGGGCTGGGTGCCAGCACTCATTAACAGCAGTGGGGGAGGGGGTAGCTGGACTACCAGAGGCTGCAGGTGGGAGGGGCAGGACAGTGTGGAGGAGGGTCCTCATGTTTCCCACGTCTTCACACTGAGGGCCTGTGGCTATCCCAGGTTGATGATGAATGAGCCCAGGGCTCCAGTGGAGGCTTGTGAGGGGCTTGTAAATTGCCCAGCACTTGGCTGAAAGTGCTTTGCAAGCTGTTCATGAATAGGAGGCGGATTTGGAAAGCTGCTGGGCATAGTCACCTTTGCATGGGGAGGGCCCAGTGGTCTGTGTGCTGCTGCACTGCTTCCCTTAGAGTCAGGGGTTGATATATGAGGGGGAGTGGCTTTCCAAGAAAAATCTTTGTGGGAAAAATGCCAAGTGTGGAGAAAAATGAAAGAACATGTCAAAACTGCTGATGTAGCTTTAAGTGTTTGCCTAGGATGCAACAGGCTGAAGGCGGGGGGGGGGGGGGGGGGGAGGGAGGAAGGGAGGAAGGGGGAGAGAAAGAGAGAGAGAGAGAGAGAGAGAGAGAGAGAGAGAGAGAGAGAGAGAGAGAGAGAGAGAGAGAGAGAATAAAATGAGAATGAATGAATATGAGAGAATGAGAATGACTGAGTCTGGCACCAGGAGCCTGACTTCTTTATAAGATGGATCCCCCCGCCCCCCGCGGCTCTGCAGTTGTAATTGAAGCTTAGATCCACAAACACCCATCACCTAGATATAACCGATGGAGTTATGGGGAGCTCACCAGAGATAACTGCTTAGCCAAAGTGTATAGCCAATTAAAATTCTTTACTCATGCTAGTTGGGACCACACCCAAGTGTTTGGGGTCCTGGGTGTAACCCCAAGTATCCAGAACACAATGCTTGGAAAAGCAGAAACTCTGTCCTGCATCTTGCTGGGCAGCTGCAGGGGGGTTTCACAGAAGTAAGCAGTTTGAAGCAAGTGGTTTAACAGAAGCTAAGCTACTGGATCACACAAACAAGTTGTTTAACGGAAGCTGAGATAAGTCAGCTAGGAAATCCTGATCTTTGCTTCCCAGAGTAGAGTCAGGTACTTTTCCATGGTCTTCTCCATCAAGGAGATCAAATTCTGGTTAAACCCGAAATGGCCTCAGCGAGAGTCCAAGGTGGAGGAACCTCTGCACTGTCTTGCCCCATCACACTGGAGCTCAGGGTTTACAGTGATGATAACACAGGCAATGAAGAATCATGTCCGGAGGCTGCAGCTTTCTGAGATAAACTTTGAAACCCTCCTATGGACAAAAGTACAAACCTCTTGGGGATGCTGGGATTAGGGATACTTTCCAGAGCACACAGTAAGTATTTAATAAGTGGTCCCCAGTGAAAGGATTGATGACTAAAACCAGGCATTGCCCAGTGAAGACAGAAACAAAATGGCAGATGTGCTTTCTGCCAGTGTGGAGACCCAGGAACACCTGTCCTCTCTTCTAGAAAGCAGATGCTGTTAATTGGCCACGGCCTAACACGATCCTTGCTCCACAGTTGCCAGGCCATCACAAGAAGAGGCTGTAGCATACAGAAGGAGTCTACTTTGGTTGGTAGAGAGATACTGAGAATCAGAGGACTTGACACATTGTCATAGTCTGGGCGCTTTGAGAACCAGATGTCAATCCTTTCCTATCTTTGTCCTGTGAACAGGGCCACCCCAGACCTCCATTCCCAATCCAGCTTCTGGAGATCAGTCACTTCCAACAGGATCATGGTGGAGTGGAGGAGCTTTTCAGGTCTTGGGAGCAGACTGCCACGATCAGGCACTTAACAGGATGCTAATACTAACAGTCAGGATGCTAACACTTAACAATCAGAAAGGACTCAAGGGCAGGAATGGTGAGGCCAGAGAGGAGGGCACTGTGATAGGCAAGGACTTGCCGAATTGAAAATAAGTATAAGGATCCAGCCTCCTCCTGGGTTAGAAGGCCTACTCAGTCACCATTTGTTAGGGGAAAATATTGAATTATGTCTTTTTGCCAGCATTATGTTGCCTGAAAGAGCAGCCAACGGGACGTTGCTTTTGGACCTGAGCAAGTTCTGCTTTGATGATGACAGCGAAGCTCCAAACAACAAATTCAACTTCACCACGCCATCTGGAGTGGGGAGCAGCCACAGATTTTCACAGCATCCAGCTGGCTCTGGGAGAATTGTGGTCAGTTTATGGTCATTGCATCACTGAAAGGGCACTGGGGAAGCTGGCCCAACAGGCACGGTGCTTTTTGCCACCCTGCAGAGAGAAATTTGCAAGGCAGTCTCCTCTCAGAGCTTCGGTAACTGACAGAATTATTAGTGGCCGTGCATTCTTTATTTTACCCAGGCTTCAGCACCATTCATTACACAGAGCTGTGCTGGGGTACCTGGGACTTTGTGTGGCTTGCATTTGTGTTCTGTTTAGTGAGCCACTGTGGGCATGGCAGCGCCCCCATATACACTAGCTCTTCTGTTCTTTGAGGGCTTTCTCCTCAAATGAGGTACAAGGGAGAGAAGGCAGGGCCTGAGGCATCTGGCTAGATTCTGTATCAGAGAAGCACCAGCGAAACACAGAGGAGCGGGTAGAAAGTACAATCCAGGGCAAAGGCAGACGGAATGGCAAGGCGTGTGGAAGGTGGGCTCAGCAAGCATGTGAGGCCTCTACTCAACAGGGCTCATGCTGTAGGGTGTGGGGGACAAGAACAACGAGGAGGGACATGCCAAGTGGGTGGGTCCTGAGAGGTGTTTCCAGTGGACCTTGGGGATGAGAGCTAGCTGCCCACCACCTTTCTCTTCAGCATGCCTCCTTCTCTACCTCCCATCTCAAGCCATCTTCACACCCTGCCCCAGAGAGTAATGGTATCCTAAAAAACTTCTACTTGGGGGGTAGAATTCATATTTTTGTAGGTTATTAGTCCATATCTACCACTTAAAGTGTAGGAACAACTAAAAAGCATCACAGGATAAAAGTGAACACTGTCAACATTTTGATGTATTTTTCTTGTTTCTTTTCTGTGTGGTTTTATCTGTCTGTCTGTCTGTTCGTCCATCCATCCATCTATCTGTATAAGTATGTTAAATAGTGGAACTGTTCTTGTATAAATTCTGCATTTCTTCCACTGACCTGAAGATGGGACCTTGTTTGTTAGATAGTGGCGCCAGCTGTGTGGACATCTTTGGACATAGATGTTTCTCTGCTGGTAAATCCTGAGTAAGTTCTCTAGCTGGCCGCTGTCTCAGAGCTCCTCTGGAGACCTGGCAAATGCTTTCCCAAAGGATGCTGACAATTTACACAGCCACTAACTGTATGAACATAGATCTGTCAGTTCAATAATAGACCTGTTTATCCATCGTGATCTATTATCTGTTTTGGCCTAGTTGATTGGTGATCTAGATTATGAAAATCCAAGCAACCTTGCATCTGGCAACAAGTACAGTGTGATGATCCAGGTGCAGGATGCCGCCCCTCCATACTATAAAAGCAAGTACCCTTTTGTCTTATTTCATATGGGGTCTTCCTCGGGCATCAGTGATTAAACTGTGCTGGGTATTTCTAGGTTACACCAATCAGGCCCCAACAGCTACTTCCCCTTAGCACTTGGGTATTCTAAGGGTCTCTTGGCCTTCTGTCTTGTTCTTTTCCCACACAGAATCACCATTTCTGTCAGTGATTTTTTTTTATAAACGGAAATGCCAATATACAGCACCTGTCAAGCTCGTGTTTAAACTCTTGGGTTTGGCACAAGTACTTCCACGACCTGGCCTAACTCTATAGCTCCAACCCCTCCCCTCCAACTTCCCTTTTCTTCAGCTGTGCCAAGCACTTGCACCTGCCCTCCCTCCCCGAGAATCAAGGAGGTTTATATGGTAGTGGTGTTGCAGTGGCTAGAACTCTTCCTCCCATCCCATAGTATTCCTCCTTTCCGTAGTATCCCCATTTCACAATATCATATTCCACACTTTTCCTCTTTTCATAGTATCCCCATACCTCACTGTCCACCATTAGACACTATCCCCCACTGCTCACTATCCCCGTCACACACCACCCCTACTCCACACCACCCCACTACACACCACCCCTGTTCCACACTGCCTCCATTTTCATACTGGCTCGTTTGGCTCTCTCAGTCTTTGTCAGGCTCATCCTATCCTTCCTCCTCCAGGCTCCATAGCAGCCTGTATTTGTGTCAGGGAGCCTTCAGCTAAGAGTCTCAAAATGTGAGCTTCAAAATGCTCACTCAACAAATGAGTACAGGTTCTGATTTCAGTTTGTCTCGTTTTCCGTTTTTAGATAACATCTACATTTCTATTCTAACAAGCCCAGAAAACGAATTTCCTCTCCTCTTTGATAGACCTTCCTACATGTTTGATGTGGCAGAAACAAGACCAGGTAGGTAGGGGTCAAGTCCCAGGTCATAGACTCTTGCCAGGCCGCACCTGTCTTCAGGCTCTGTAGAGGCATGGCTCCTGTCAGGAGTTCAGGGTTGTTTTATTACCCCTCTTCTCCACCCCACCCCCACCCCATTGCTCTCGCCACTGCCGAGTGCAACATGGATTTGAAAACATAATTAAACGGCATTGCTCCGAATGCCATGATTGCTTCCTTGTCTGTCTGTGCATTCCATTAACCCGACAATCTTTAGTGTGGTAGACTAAGCTTCTCTTGGTCTCCTCTATGATTTCTAACCAGCTTACTCAGAGTTGGGATTTTCAGCCAGGGAAAAATCTTCCGACTTCTCTAGTTTCTTTAAAGGCAAAATGAGAGCACTTTCTCCCCCTGTTCTTAGTTCACTGGCAGTCTCATTTTCTGCCTTTATATGTTACTCTGATTATTTTTTTAAAAAATTTTTATTAATTTATTCTTGTTACATCTCAATGGTTATCATTACCCTGATTCTTATGGGCTATTCTCCCATCCAGAAAAGATTCTCATGAGTGACATGGTGGCACATGCCTGTAATCCTAGCCCTTGGGAGGTGAAGGCAAGAGGAAGAAGAGGTCAGGGCCATCTGCTCTTACATAGCAAGTTCAAAATCAATGTGGACTACTTGTGACCCTATGGGAACATGAGCATACACACACACACACACACACACACACACACACACACACACACACACACACACCCTCCACACACATGGGAGAGGGAGAGGGAGGAGACACATACACACACACACACTCCACATACATGGGAGAGGGAGAGGGAGGAGAGAGAGAGAGAGACAGAGAGACAGACAGAGACAGAGACAGACAGAGGAGGGGGAGTGCCCGAGCCTCTGCTTCCCAGCTTGAGTTTCTCTTCCTCTCCCCTGACTTGAAGGTAATATTATGTTTCTGTTATCTAGCATGTTCTGTCAAATCCTCCCCAGCCTTGTACCTTGAGATCATGGATATTTCTTCTATAATGAAAAACCGAACCAAATCAAAAACAGGGCACCCCTCAAAATTATTTTGTTCATTTTATTCTCCAGATGACAGTCTCTATTTTCTGACATGGCTTCAAAACAAAACACAACGAGATGGTCCAGGGAACACATTTAGCTCCTTATACCTTGCCCAGTGCGTTCTATATGTTCAATAGGACCAACTATTTCATAAATCCACTGATCTCACTACTCTGGTCATCTTCTCTGGGTCACACACGTGATGCTACCCTGCAGAGTTGACTGCCAGGTCTCTGGCCCATAGGAGTGTATTTAATGATAACTTTCACAAAGGAAGCAGCTCAGAACTTCAGCAGCCTAGCAACACTAGTAAAATAAGCAGGAAGAACAGACTTTAAACATCTATAGTCTGTATTCATCAACTGCTACATTCTTTTTTTAAAGATTTATTTATTGGTATTTTATGTGTTTGAATGTTTTGCCTGCATGTATGATAGTGCTTTGTTTGAATGTCTGGTGCTTGCAGAAACAGAAAGAGGGTGTCAGCTCTCCCCAAACTGGAGTTACAGATTGTTGCAAGCCACCACGCAGGTGCTGGAAATCAAATCTGTGTCCTCTGAAAGAGCAACTGGTGTTCCTAACCACCATCTCTTCAGCCCCAAGAACTCATTATGAAATATTTGAAAAATGCAAGAGACTTTTAGAAATGATTACTGTTAAAAGCTGGGTGTGGGGATGGCATGCTCATTTGCATTATTTAAATTTAATATTTAAATGTAATATATAAAACATACAGACTTCTGACAACTAGAAAGTTTACAAAAGTCTGCCAATGGCAGTGAGGATAGCTCTACCCTCCCTCCTTCCCCTCTTCTCCCCCTTACCAAGTCAGTATTAATTGTTGTACTCTCTGTTCCTGCAGGCAGAACCCGGGTTGGGCAGGTGAGAGCCACTGACGCAGATTTTCCCCAGAGGCAAGTGGTGTATTCCATATCCAGAGGAGGGGCCAGCCTCCAGTACCCAAACATATTTTGGATTAATCCCAAGACTGGAGAACTTCAACTAGTAACCAAAGCAGACCATGAAACCACTCCTGTCTACGTTCTCACAGTCGAGGGCCACCAACGGCGAGGACTGGAACGCAGTCACTGTGAGTGTGGCTGTTGGGTCTCTTGACACACACCCAGCTGGTTGACTCAGGGTCTGCCTCATACCCTCACCATGTGGCTACAGCAGATGGGTACATAAAGAGAAGAGTAGATAGCAGTTCCCAGGATGTAAAAAGCATCCACAGTTTTATTTGCGGCTCATGTTTGTGAGTGACTAAGAAAAATGCTAAGACTTGGGGGCTGGAGAGATGGCTCAGAGGTTAAGAGTGCTGACTGCTCTTCCAGAGGTCCTGAGTTCAATTCCCAGCAACCACATGGTGGCTCACAACCATCTATAATGAGATCTGATGCCCTCTTCTGACATGTACATGGGCATGCAGATAGAACACTCATACATGACAATAAATAAATAAATCTTTTTTAAAAAGTGCTAAGACTTATGGCAAGACATTGGTCTTGCTGAACCCACAAAAGCCACTTTGTGGAACAAAGTTCCTCCTAGGGCCCTTTAAATCTTGCTTTCCTTCGATGGGCTGGCGGTGAGTGGCAAGCAGCCAGAGTGCTTGGTTTTGTAGTTCATCTCTTCCTGAAACAGCCTTGCCTGTTTCTGCCCCCACCGCCATGCACACCAGATGGGACAGATATTATAATGCTGCTGTCACTCAACCATGTACCTGGATGATAAAATCACTGACAGTGGCCTCTGGTGAAGAGAGGTACCCTTTTGCTTCTGGTTCTGAAAATTCAAGCCCATCTGATTGGTCCTTTGGGTGAGGGTGGCATGTGGTAGGAATATGTATTTTAGATAATGTTCATGCTTCAAGAGCCAGGAAGCATGTATTTGCATACTCTACATGTACACACACACACACACAGGCACATACACACGCATGTGCACACACACCCCAGAGAAGCTAACAACAAAGGATTTGGAGCAACACAAAACTACACTCAGCCTCTCACTATTTGAGAGACTTTATGTCAATCATTTGCCATCTCTCAGCTACCTTTTTCTCATCTGTAGGTAGGAGCTATCGTGTTCTCTCTCACACAGGAGGTTAAGTCAGTGAATTCATGTAAATTGCACACTCCACACAGTAAGCACTCAGTACAGTTTAGCTCTTGAGGCTTGGGCTGATGAAATGGCTTAGCATGTAAATGCAGGTGCTGCCAGACCTGGAAACTTGAGTCCGATCATTGGGATCCAGGTGGGGAAAGGAAGGAACTTCCAGCCACAAGTTGCCCTCTGACTTCTGCCCGCACAGCACATACACACACATACACACACACGCGCGCGCGCACACATACACACACGCACATGCACACACCACACGCACACATACACACACGTGAACAAACACACGCACACATATACACACATGAACACACACACACACCACACACACACACACACCACACATACACACTGAATAAAATGTAATGATAACTTAAACCGCCCTCCTGTCGTTCTAGGTCACTGTGAACGTCATTGCCGAGAATGATGAAAAGCCAGTATGTACCCCAAATTTTCACTTCATGGTCATCCCAGTGGATCTAAAAGTTGGCACAAACATTCAGAATTTCAAGCTGACGTGCACTGACCTTGATTCTAGCCCTGGCTCTTTCCGCTACTCCATTGGCTCAGGTACTGTACTTGCTAGCAACAGTTCTGGGCCGTTCAGGGAGGAAAAGGACAGTGGGTCTCTGCTCATGCACTGGCATGGGCACAGTGTGGGGATGGGAGGGGAGGCAGGGCTAAGGGATCCGAGGGCCCCTAGGCCTCCCAGGACCCCGTCAGCTGCTCTGTCTCATCTGGTTCTCCCAGAACCTCCCATTATCAGACACCCCTCACATGCCTGATGCAAGGCCCCAGGAAGCATGCATCCTTTTAGTGGAATATTCTCCCCAAATTCCCAGAATGAAAAAAATTTTTTTCTTTTCTACCTCTCTATCTCAACTACCTCTTTTCCTTAAAAAAAAAAAAAAAAAAAAAAAAAAGCCATGGGGGAAGGGACTCCCAGACTTCCCTCAGGATAAGACTAGATTAAATAAATTAAACGCATTTTGAAACACGTCCTCAGCAATACTCTTATGCTCCATTCATTTTTCTCTCTTTAAAAATATGCCATTGTGGGAAGAAAGGGGGAAAAAGAGCACCCCCTCAATGGAAATGAGACCAAAATAGCTCTTCTAATGAAGTGCTGGGGCCAGAGATTTAAACCCAAACAAGCAGAACAATTCCACAAGAAAGACTGAAAATCCATCTCTGCTGCCTGCTGAGCCTTGCAGAGCAGTGGGAGGCTTCTGAGCACTGTGCCACAAAGCCCAGGGGCAGACGCTGCCTGGAGACCGCGGCCCGTGCTGAGGACGGAAATAATCCATACTGAGAGTCCTGAGCACTTCACGGAGCACTTTGCTGCTGAGGGAGTAAAAATTGCATCACCTGCTCCATTTACTGGTTGTCAGTCAGTAATGAGTCTGAAGACACCGGAGGATGAGCAAGAACCTTGCTTGGGCTGGCATTCTTATTCTTCTTGCCCCAGGCATCTTCAAGTTGTGGGTACCAACAGAGCGGTGTGCACGTGCGTCCTGCGTGCGTGCGTGCGTGCGTGCGTGCGTGCGTGTATAGGCAGCAGGTTGGGTGAATTTACAAGGACGTGGGCATAAAAGTCCTTGCAGTATTAGGACGTGGCTTCCTTTAGAGAACTCCACGACCCCCTGTCACCAGCATGTCCAGACAGGCTCCACAAAAGGCAAAGGGTGAACTTGGCCCATGCTTAGGAGTATGACTTACTCCAAAGTCTTGTTGCCCACTCATTGGCTTCAGTAGGCGTTACATATGTTGCCCTTAAATAAGTGCTAACAGGAGCTGCAGCAGGCCGATTAACTCTCTTCCTGGTGACCCTGAAAGAGATGTTCTTTATCCACTCCATCCTTAATTGCAGGATATCACAGACTCAACCCTGTTACATAAAAAAATAAAAGTGTGGACATTCGA
This sequence comes from Acomys russatus, assembly GCF_903995435.1. Taxonomy (NCBI): domain Eukaryota; kingdom Metazoa; phylum Chordata; class Mammalia; order Rodentia; family Muridae; genus Acomys; species Acomys russatus. Next base: position 46,360,809 of record NC_067137.1, on the reverse strand, counting down.
GGGAATAATAAAAAAAATGCATTTTCCCTCTAAATCTTTATTTTATCCTCTTTTTTGTTTTTTATCAACATTCCTGGGTCAAATCTCATTTAGGCAACATCAACAGTCATTTCACCTTCTCTCCCAATGCTGGCTCCAACGTATCACGCCTGCTGCTTGCATCTCACTTTGACTATAGCAGCCTTGATGAGATCAGGGACTACCAGCTGCTCGTCTACATTACTGATGACAACTTGCTGTCTGGCAGAACAAAAGCTGAGGCTCATGTTGAAACAGGGACAGTGACACTGAGTGTTAAAGTCATTCCTCACCCAACCACGATCATCACCACAACTCCCAGGGTAAGGATCTGGGGACCTGTCATCTCTAGCCGTAAGTTCTTAGGATTTATGACGTTGGAACTCTTTGGCCCAGAAGTGTGAGGCAGACAGATAAGTGGATGGAAACCTGTGTGAGAGCTTGGACGCACAGCTACTGACGTCTCAGAGTAAAGAAAAATGTGTCTGTGTGGGGACATGTGGTAGACCAAGCATTGACCGCTGTGGTAAAGACCGATGTGGGAAAAAGCCTGAGGCAAGCAACTTAAATTAGAAAACATTATTTTGGCTCATAGTTTTTGAAATTTCAGAGCATGGGCTGTGGGCCTGTGGTGAGGGACAGTATCAAGGCAGAGAGGGTGAGGGAGGGCATCAGTGCTGAGAGGGTGTGCTTTCCTACACCCCCCCACTCCTCCTCTTCCTCCCCTCCCCCTCCCTTCAAATCCCCCTCCTCTTAGAAAACTGCCCATGAATGAGGCTATCATCTGCTTCTTGGAGTCCTGCCAATAGCTGGTAATGTTCACCTCTCCTCTATTGTAGTAAGTAAATCCCAATGAGCAGAGTGGTGATGGCACACATCTTTAATCCTAGCAGGCAGAGGCAGGTGGATCTCTTGAGTTTGAGGCTTGGTCTACAGAGTGAGTTCCAAGACATTCAGGACTACACAGAGAACCCCTGTCTCAGGAAACAAAACAAACAAAAGGAAAGAGAGGGGGAGGGGAGGAGACAGGAGGGAGGGAGGGAGGAAGCAAGGGAGGAAGAGATAGAAAGGAAAGAAAGTATTTAGCTCACAATTTTAGAGGGCTTGTAACCAAGGTTTCTTTGCCTTGTACACTTGGGCAAAATATTGCAGCATCAGGAGTGTGTGATGGAGGAGGCCCATCAGCTCTTGACTTAACAAGAAGCAGAGAGCTGGAAGGGGCCAGAAAGCAGGTATGGGCTTTGTAGGCACATTCTCAGTCACCCAGTACCTATAGATTTTTAGGCTTTCCCTCCTAAAACTTCCAGGTCCTCATGAAGTAGTGCTACCAGCTTGAGGAGCAAGCAGTCCCAACACTTGTAGGGACTCCTTTTTTAATTTATTCAATCACATGTCTGCGTGGTCACCACATACATGCAGAAGCCCACAGAGGCCAGAAGAGGGCGTTGGGTTCTATAGAAACTTGAGTCACAGGTGGCTGAGTCAGCTGATGTGAGTGCTGAGAACCAAACCTGGGTCCTCCTCAAAGCAGTAAATGCTCTTAACTGCTTAACTATGCCTACAGCTTCTCCACTGAGATTTTTATGGCTATTTATTTGATGTGAGAGTGTGTATGTGTGTGTGTGTATGTGTGTGTCCCACACATGTGTGTCACAGCTTACATGTAGAAATAAGAGGATAACTTGTAAGAGTCATTGCTCCCTTCATGCTTGGCAGGTTCTAGGGATCAAAGCCAGGTCATCAGGTTTGGCAGCAAACACCATTACCCACTGAGCCTGTGGGGTTTCACACTCCAACCACAACAAACACTGAGGTCCTTCACTGTGGGAAAAGCTGGCAGGCTCTCCTTGGGAAGAAATTGCCAAGTCTCTTAGGTTCACAGCGTAACCCACCGTGACATTTCCAATTCTGAAATCTCTATGACTTGTTTGTTATCTGTCTCCCACTCTAGGAAGCAGATTCTGAACTTGAAGTTTCACTGTGATCACAGCCCACTCATCTGGCAGTGGCAGCTGTATCGAGTGAACACTGAAAAGCCTACAAGGTGTTAAAATTAAAAAAAACAAAAAACAAAAAACAGCTTTCATGGCTCCTGCCTTCCCAGTGAGAGACAACGGCTAAATTAGTCCCTGGATTATGCTGCGTTGCACCAGAGAAATTGCTAGTGGACCTTTGAGCTCTGAGGGAGGGGAAGAGAGACAGACAGTGTACTTAAGTCAGGAACTGATGTGCAGTTTCCTAATTTTTCTGGGTTTTGACATAATGCATAGAAGATAAATAGGCCAGGGCTGGAAGTAGCAGGATCTACAAGCTCACTGGTCCCAGATTTGCAGAACAGGGAGTGGCCTAGACACTGCACACATGGGAATGCCGAATGTCAAAGATGCTTCCACTCCACTCACTCTCCCGTTCTTTGTCCTTCAAGCCCAGGATCACCTACCACATCCTCAGGGAAAACATATACTCGCCATCAGCCTGGTATGTGCCGTTCACCGTCACTCTGGGCTCCATGGTGTTTGTGGGTCTTCTGGGGTTCCTGATGGTCCAGCTGGTCAAAGCCATCTATAGACATTGCTCCTCCACTACCAGGAAGGACAAGAAACCTCAGTAAGTGCTGGTGGGCTGGGACTTCCCGTGTGTGTGTGTGTGTGTGTGTGTGTGTGTGTGTGTGTGTGTGTATGTGTGTGTGTATGTGTGTGTGTATGTGTGTGTATGTGTATGTGTGTGTGTATGTGTGTGTATATGTGTGTGTGTATGTGTGTGTGTATGTGTGTGTGTGTGTATGTGTGTGTGTATGTGTATGTGTGTGTATGTGTATGTGTGTGTGTATGTGTGTGTATATGTGTGTGTGTATGTGTGTGTGTGTATGTGTGTGTGTATGTGTGTGTATGTGTATGTGTGTGTATGTGTGTGTGTATGTGTGTGTATGTGTGTGTGTATGTGTGTGTATGTGTGTGTGTGTATGTGTGTGTATGTGTGTGCATGTGTATGTGTGTGTGTATGTGTGCGTGTGTGTGTGTGTGTGTGTGTGTGTGTGTTTGGGTTTTGTTTGTATGGGGCAGGGTACCTGGCTTGAAGGAAAAGAATAGGAGATGAAGGGAAGGAATTCCAGCTGCCCCTGGGCCTGGGGCACCACTTTGTCACCTGTGACAAAGCTGGAACACTTGTCCTTTGGCTTTCTCTGGCAACTTACCTTGGTCATGATGGGATCTAGAGAAAGTGGGCTGCCAGCCTTCCAGTGACCTTGCACTGACTAAGTGCATCAGAAAAGCTCTAGTGTGAGTATCAGTAGACTACAATGTGCTCTTCTCTGCAGAGTGTTTATAGGAAGGAATGGAATTAAAGGAAGCAAAAACAAAACAACAAAAACAGATTAGGAAATGAAACTCTGGGTGCCAGTGACTCGCTTAGGCCTTTGTGTCACTAGGCCATCTTTGTTCTCTTGTGTGTGACACCGCCCCTCCCCCCATCCCACCCTCTTGGAAACACAGTAACTGCTTGCCAGGTTTCTCTACTCTCTACCCTCACCTGCTCAGGAACGGGATTCCTAAGAGAACCTTTGTGTGTCACAGACTTCTCCTAGGGCCAGATTATTCTCAGTAACTTTGACAGCCAGAGCACTATGGCTGTGAGCCAGGTTTTTTTGGAGTTGGTCAAGTTCCAGGTTCAAATCTGAGCTCTCTCATTTTCTGGGCACCTGACTTGGGGCACGTGAGACTCTCTAGGCATTGGTTTCCTTCCCTGTAAAGCCAGCCAACTAAGCAAGTAAATGAGACGAGAGCACCGGGTAGTGTTCCTGACAACAAGCAAATGCGTCCATCACCAGGGCAATGTTCTTGAAGTTGGTGCAGTTTTAACGTCATAGCCACAACCAAGACCCAGTGAACTCAGGATCCTAGATCCTAAATTTAACCATAGGCCCAAATGTCCTGGGAGGCGGATGCCCTGACATGCAGGTCTTCTTACTGGCAAAAAGTAATGAATTATAAGACTCAAATTCAGTATTTGAAGATTAACTATAACTGTCAAGTAATTTTAAGTGTCTGGATGCAAGACAGTATAAAAGCTTAAAGGTGAGTATAACGTTTTACTGTATTTATTGAGGGAAGTTCATGCATTGGCAACTTTGACGTCAGGCTCCTATTTACATTGTAAATACAGTTTTCAGCATGGCCCAACCTGAAAGAGAAAAAATAGGGAGGAATTCAGACTCAGATTTGTTCTCTCTGAAAGTTAGTAGTAGCAGGTGGCACACAGCACTTGTCAAATAGTGAGGAACAAAATTAGAATTATTGAATCCAAGGTTGTTATGAGAAGGGCATTGGGAACCTAGGCCTGCTCTTTCAGGCTATAGGACACTAAAGTTACTTGTTGGCCCTCTAGCCTCCCTGCTGTGAGCCAACTTCTCTGCTCTGATGGCTACTAGGGAGGAAAAAATGCAAAGAAGGAAGGACTGGTGGTCCCACTGGGCTGGTTGTGCCTTCTCCAAAGTCATTGTATTTCCTGGAGTTGTATGAAGCAATAGTTTCAAACTTAGATCCTCTGTAGTTCCAGGCTATCAATTGCCGAACTGCTTGGTTTAGAACAGGGCTAGTAACCAAAGCTTTTTGAGCCCTATCTCTGGCCCATTATCAGACTAGTCCCCAAATTCCAAGAAGCCACTTGCCTTGAGGTCCTGTGTTCGCTATCATCTATGTGTATCTGTGTGGAATACTGTCCAGCCAATTAATGTTCTTCCTTTCCCCTGTAGGACAAAGAAAGGAGGTACGTACAATGCATTTTCTCAGTTTGTTTGCTGTTTTTGTTTTGTTTTGTTTTGTTTGTTTTGCTTACTCTGTTATACTATGTTAAAAGGCCCAATTTGGGGTTCAATCGGGGAATATCCATGTCTTGAATGGGGAAGCAAAGGGCATCTCTTGCTGGAGCAAGGAAGGGCCAGGGGCGGGGTGCCTGGTGCCTTTGGCGTACTTGGCCCACTCACTGTGGCCTTGCATGCTTTCTACACATGTTCATCTCTGGACAGCTCAGCTTAATCATCTAAGTCTGTCTCCCGTGGAACCATGTTCAGACATCATAAGGGCCTCTGCATGTGTTACACACAGCCAGCATTTCCTGGCTGCTGCCCACTGAGGGGGCGACCACTCCCAAGGACAGTGGATGCTGTCTTGAACAAGTACCTCTTTTGAAAGAAGAGTGACAGTTTCTTCTCCAATTGTAATGGATTTGATCGTTTTTATGAAATTTTAAATTCATTTGCTTAGACTATTAATTGGTAAATTGAGCAAGATATACTGAAGCCCCAGGACCAAAGAGATACCTCATCCTAACCCTAGCCAAGAGTTGTCACCTCAAGGCGACTCCAAGCTATGGGAAGAGACAGAAGATAGAATTGTTAAATAACAATAATAATTTAGTAATAATAATTTTTTTAAAAAGTTTGCTTAAGTCATTCCACTCATGGGGGTGTTGATAAGCACAAAGTACATAAGAGCAAGGTTCAAAATTTGATTATAATGGTTATTGATCACATGGAGAGAGAGTGTCTTAATAACGGAAATGTCATAGACTGCCTTCAAACCTAGGTTTTGTTTGTTTGTTTGTTTTAGGTAGATTTATTCATTTCACTCTGTGTGAGGGTTGGCCTGCGTGTGAATATGTGCACATATGTATGCTTGATGCCCTCAGAGGTAAGAAGAGGGCACTAGAGCCGCTGGAAAGGAGTAATGGATGATTGTGAACCACCATGTGGGTGCTGGGAATTGAACCTGCGTCCTCTGCAAGAAGAGTAAAAGTGCTCTTTGTCATGGAGTCATCTCTCCAGCCCCAAACTTAGTTATTTTTAACCAGGATGTAGAAAGTGTATGTCAAAAAATCCTTTGTTATGAACATACAGTGTTTCTTTCTTATTTCTAAATCCATTTGAGAGTTAATTTCCTAGGACCAGTATTAATAATCTGGGGGGAGGAAAAAGGTTTTAAAATTAAATCATGTGCTGTGCATAAACATGTACGTTTTCTGAGGAAACTGAAAGCTGTCAACTAACAGGTCTGCATCAAAGAAACAAACAAACAAACAAACAAACAAAAAACTTTGTCTTGTCTCTAAGACCGAAGTCAAATCCTGTTCAGGGAAATCCACTGTGGGTGTGGAACTTTAAGGTCAGTTTAGCATCTGAGGAGCTTCAATGGCAGCCTGTTCTTTTCCCTGCAGACATGAAGAATGTGAAGAGGACTGTGGTGGTGAGTGTGGTCAGCCACAGGAACCTTGCCCAGGAGCTGGGGAGTGGCACCCTGTCTCTGTCTACACACACACAGAGAGAAACCAGGCCTTGGAGGAGTATTTATGCATTCTGGGAAGCTCTTGTGCGTTTGGCCACTGACACGGCTTGCTGCATGGCGAATTCCTGATAGGATTCCTTCCCTCACTGAACGTGTCTACTGATATGTTTGCTCTGGGTTTCATAAATATTGAGTAGTGGTGTTTATTATCCATACCAGCTCTCCTCCACCAGAGTGTGTGGGAGAAGGAGAGCTCACAGAGCAGAACTAGAGCGCCAGCATTCCACAGCATTTAATAGCGTCGGAGTCTTCCACAACCTTGCAAGAAAGTGACAGAGAAAGTGTGCAGCTTGGTTCCACCTACCCTTTAGCTGCAGGACCCTGAAAACCCTCAAACCTCTGGAAGCTTCAGATTCCTCACTAGGAAATGCGAGGGAAGACACCCACACTGAGGCAATAGCTGGGGACATCTCATGAAAAGTGCCAGCTGTCTCACTATGTGAAGCCAGCAGGCTGGCCAGAGTCACACCCTCACTGTCGGGGATTTCTGTGGGGCTCCCAGTTCCAGAGGACTGCATCCATGACCATCATGGTGGGGTACATAGCAGCAGGCAAGCAGGCACGGCACCGGAGCGGTAGTTGAGAGCTTACATCTTAAGACACAGCCATGAGGGAGAGAGGGAATGGGGTGGAAATGGCACGGGCTTTTAAAATCTGAAAGACCACCCTCAGTGATACATCTTCTTCAGTAAGACCACGCCTCCTAATCCTGTTCAGATGGTTCTACCAACAAGTAATCAAACATATGAGCCTATGGGGGGCCATTCTCACTCAAACCAGCGCAGTCATCCTACTCTCTTTTGCGTTCCCTTACTGAGCCTGACGTGCTCGTTGGGAAGAGAGAAAGCTTGCTAACTTCCCTTATCTCTTCTTCGCCTCCCCCATGATAAACGTTGCTATGATCTAAGACACATACTTTTGGTGACTATGTATCATGAGGGGGTCAGTGCAGCTAAAGGGAGATCTTTGCTTTACTCAACATCTTAGTGCTTCTATTTCCAGCTTCATCTATTAGTGGGAGGAGGGAACAGCCTGGGCCTCCAAGGTCTTACCATCTAAAAGAAGCTCCCTAGGGTACCTGGGTAATACCACTCACAGATGACTTAAAATCATGCCACATCGATCTATTAAACAAGTAACCCCTTATGACATAAAACGTGGGGCTTCATAGATGATCTAGTAGGCAAAACACATACAATTCTCCTTCAGCATCCAAGAGCTATGGAGAAGTGAGGGAGGGTGGTTCCTGTAAGGAAAAAGCTATATTGAAAGACTACTGCTCTCCTAATAGCTTCTTGCTAGCATACGGAAGACCTTAATTTTTTTGGAGTATCATATAGTGAAAAGCTGTCCCTTGGGTTGGGGTCAGGCACTTTTAGGCAGAGCTCAGATCAGGGTGATGTCATGAAATACCAATCATGGAGGGTGGGGCTTAGGGAAGGCCTTGCTGCAGCACTGTTGGCTTTTGTGAGGGCAAGCAGCAGGGCAAGGTAGGTAGCTAAAGGTAAGAGTACCTGGCTGGGATGCCAAGGCCCAAGGGAAGTGCTCCTGTGAGCTCTCTTCCAACTCTGCCTGACAGTGATGCACTGGGATGGTGCGAGTCTTGGTCCAAGGCACTTGATGTTGGCTCTTGATTTTACATAGATTACATAACATTTTCTCAGAACTCTTAACCCACACAGACCTGGATTCATTGCTTGCCACCTGTGTCCCACAGCAGCTGACACCTCTCCTGTCACAGCCATGTGTCTTCATTTTAACCCCTGTTTATCAGTGGCAAGTTATGTAGACAGACATGCCTGCCTGGCTCACTGTGGTGTCCCTAACATATGGCTCAGTGCCTGTTGGATAAATCGGTCTCTCAAAGCTTTGAGCAAGGAAAGCCAGGCATGATGGTAAACGCCTGTAATTCCATTACTTAGGAGGTAGAACCAGGAAGGGCAGGCTTGGCTACATATCAAGTTCAAGGGTAGTCTGGGCTTAGCCTTGTCTTTAAAAAAAATAGTAATAAATAAGTAAAAATAAAATAAGCTTTGAGTGAGGAGCCCAGGCTGTGAGGATGGGTGGCCTTGCCTGAGGAGAACCAATGGAATTGTGCTTGAAGCAGTATCTTTCCCTTAGGAATCTATCCAGATGGACACTCTCTTTGATGGAGAAGCCGTAGACCCAGGTAACCATATGGCATTACTACCTATGGGGATGCTTTGTGTGTTCCTGGCTAGAAGAGTCAGGAAGAATGTCTAGCATTCTTCTTTTAACTACTGTTCAACACCCTGGACAGTCATCCATAGTGGGAGGCTGACCCTTTGAGACTATAGCATGGCTGAGGTGGGTGCTGAGTGGAGCTGGAGCAGACTTGTGGGCTCAGCCCTTCCCACCTGCAGGTCTGTTCTCCGGGATGTGATTTCTTCCCCCACTTCCTATTTACAAACCAACTTAGCAAACCAGTGAGTTCAAGAAGTCATATATTTTCCCCCTACTCACTGATGCCGTCGCACCTACCCAGTCCTTCCTGCATGCTTGAAGTAAGCACCGTTTTATTTAGTAGCAGAAGAAGTGGCAAGTTTGGCTCCCCCACCCCCAGATCAGGGCCAAGAACTTGGTTGAGATGATGAGCATAAGGTAAAACCCGGCCTCCAGAGTTCTCATTGCCCCCTGAAATCAGCTCCAAATTTAGCTGCTTTACACACGTCCCTCCGCTGACAAAGGCTCAATTATAGACGTGAATAAAGGGAAGGAAACCAAATTCAGGAGGCAAGTGCGCTGGCTCCCTGCCACCCTCATCTGCAAACGGCTCCAGTCCTCAGAAGGAGGATGGCTCCTCTCCAGTGAGAAGCTGCTGCTATTGGAATTAAATTTCCCTCTATTATTAGGTACTTGTTACCATAATGTGCCCACATTAGCATAAGTGCTGGTGGGATCCTGAGCCGAGAGAGGCCACTTGTGTTGTGTTGCTGTGGCAGGCAGGAGCCGGCCTGGCCTCAAACCCAAGCTTACAAAGAAAAAGCCAGGGAGGACTTTCACAGTTCTTGTGTGCCAGAGAGAAGAAAAGGGGACGGAAGGTGCCAACTGGCCTAATGTGAGCAAACACATCAATTAGTGTCTGTCGGCTCTAACGAGGTACAAGTGGCTGTCCTTCCTCATCACCAGGTCAGTTTGTCTGTGCCTACCCTCTCTGCCAGCCAGATGTAAATAGGAATCACAAGGATCCCAGTGGGTAAGCCCAATAGAAATTGGACCCAGTTTATTTGATGGCCATGAGGAAGTGGGGATTTACATGTCCCCCCCCACCCCATCTTGGACATGAGATGGTGATGGAGCCCACAGACCTTCCTATCCAGAGAAGCACCCTGTATCTGAGCTGCACAGCTTGGGGGAAAGGTGGGCCTGGGATGGGCTCCTCACAAACTGCTCTCTATCTCAGGGGGTCCCCAACACTTCTGCAATCATCAGAACAGAACAGAGGAGAAATGGGTGCCGATAGAATTGTTTAATTTTTTTATGTCTTATATGATTGCTTTATTATCTGCCCTTTAGTGACTGGAGAAATATATGAATTCAACTCAAAAACTGGTGCCAGAAAGTGGAAAGGCCCAATAACCCAGCTGCCCAATTGGCCGGAGCTCAGTCCCCAGCACAGAGGCACAGGTGGAGATGGGACTGTCCCTAAACACACAGGAAAATAACAGGTGTGTTATTTGCCAGCCCCCTCATGAGGGGCAGGGCAAGCCCGTGTGTGTGCCGGAGGTGGGGGAGGTACCTCCTTAAATTCCACAGGGACAGTGGCCGTGTTTGGTACAAGTGCACAATGCGGGCTAAGGGGATTCAGACAACCAGGTTCCCAAGTAGGGATCTGCCAACATATTTAAAAATATTTCTGAAATGGAATTTGATTACACATTGGCCTTTTCCTGCAATGGCACAGGAGGTTTTCTCTCTCTAGGTTCACAACTATCTGTGCTCATCATCCGGAGAAGTGACATTGAATGCCAAGTTGCCCTCCCACCTTGTGTCTTCGCAATGGTGGCCAGGAAGTCCTTTCAGCTCAGCCTCACACCTTGTTTTCTCTGAATACACCTGTCCTTGTGTTCACCTATAAATACAGCTCAACACTGTACACCTTTGTGGGTGAGTCATAAGTCATTTTTGGAAGACATAGACGGTACACAGTACATTTGGGAAGAAGAAATATGCTATTATTTTATACACTTTAGTTTTATTTGGATGCGTCTTGCATTTGGCAAACCATGTTCACCCTGTTAATATGCAGGTTTCTCTCGGAGACAACCACTATTCTCTTTATCATCATAGATTAGTTCTGTCTTTTAAAAACTCATGAAAATGGGAGACTATCACGCTGAACTCCCAGCAGGAGTCTAGTTCCCCTCTAATGCCCTCTATGACTTTGCCCCAGTTGGAGGAGGAGAGCCGTGGTTGGACACTGCCGCAGCGCTCTAAGGTGGTGGCTCCAGTGTGTGTTCCAGGAGCAAAGACTTGAGGTCCAGTTGCTCTGCCTCCTTACCAACTCTTGGGATTGTCAGCCCTTCTCTTTTCAGCCACTCCAATGTGACCCATGAAGTGAAATACATTTTCTCAAAGCTGAAATAACAACTCCTGCCTGCCTCTTCCCACCTCCTGCCATCAGGTCTAAGTGTATGTACACTGGGAAGCTCTACCCAGGGGTAGACATCAGACTGACTCCCCATTGGCCCGAGCGCTGAGCTAGCAGCGTCCTGACGCACGTAACTTTACAGCAGAGGCCTAGAAGAGCTGTACAGGTCTCCATTGCTCTCTTTGTCTTGCTCCCCAGCTGCTGAAGCCTTAGTGCAGAAATGACCTGAAAGGAAGGGTCAGTGAGGATCCATCCACACAGCACCCCGTTTTCTGTTGGAGAGACTCCACACCAGAATCCCCACAGAAAGTGAAACCCGCAGACAGCATGGTGGCAGGTTTTCTGTGTGCTTGAGTCAACACAGCCTGTCAGGGAAGGCCGGCGTTTATAAAACCGACCTAGCTGGAGACATGGTTTATTAATAACACTGTGCTGCCAGGGAACTCCCTTGAACGGGTATAAATCTTGCAAAAGAAGGCTGAGCCTTTCCCTTGTGGGGTTAAAGTGGGTGAAGTGGCTGATTACCCATTTTAGATTTTTTTTTTAAAGTCTGCGGAGCCCTGACTAAAATGCCTTCTTTAGAGGCTCTCAGCACACATGGCAAGGAAAGCAAACTTCTGTGAAGGCATGCAGGCCACTGGGGCTTCATAGCAGCTCACAAGACCACTAAGAATGTGGAAGGTGGGAAGTGGGGGAGCTCGCCTTCCTTCTCTGTGATGGCAGGAGACTGGGCTTCAAGAGGGCCCCTGCTTTGTGTGAAGAGAGCTGATTGTCTCCAGGTGAGCCCAGAGGAGCCGAAGGGATGGGGTGAGGGCAGCTGGAGGCTTCAGAAGAGAGAGCATAGCCCTCCCCACTTCCTTTTGCACACTTGACCTTGTGAGTTTGAGGTCCAGGGAACTGCCCTTTGTCTGCCATGACGGACTGCAGGCTGCTAATGAGCTGACCCATTTCGATTTTTAAAAAATTGATTTCCTTGAGTCCCTATCTGGAAAGTATATTGACCCGCATGGAATCTCCTTTGTAGAGGAATAGGTAACCTAGAGTGTATGTGTGTGTGTGTGTGTGTGTGTGTGTGTGTGTGTGTGTGTGTGTGTGTGTGTGTGTGTACTTACTGAGGAGCCTTTGTCAAAAAGTACTGGAGATGCTCAAGTGGAGGACTAGCCTTAGACACCTGGGCCATCATAACGTAATGACTACAGCCCCCCCACGTGGCTCTTCTGTGTATAAGGTGGACACATCCTCCTCTGGTCAATGGGCTTTTTAATCTGGATCCCAAGAAAAAGTCAAGTGGGGAGGGGAGAGGAGGGAAGATCATCCAGATCTTGCTATGTGTCACCTGTATGGGGGGGGGGGAAGCTGTAACAATTGTTCTACCGTAATAAACCCAACTCAGAAGGTGAGCAGCTCACAGGGGAGATCAGGGAGCTTGGTGCAGTGGTGAGCGCCCGTGTCACGTCCCAATCCATCTCCCGCCCTTTTCTAACCCCTTCCAACAGCCCCTTCTGTTCTCCTTTTTTTTTTTTAATTAATTTACTCATATTACACTGCAATGGTTATCCCCTCCCTTGTATTCTCTCATTCCTCCTTCCTTCCCATTTTCCCCTTACTCCCCTCCCCTATGGCTGTGATTGAGGGGGACTTCCTCCCCCTGTATATGCTCATAGGGTCTTACCACATGTGTATTTTTGGGAACTAAATGAGGGCTTGAGGAAGTAGATGTGGGCCAGAGCAGTATCTGAAAGTTAAGACCTTGAACCTGAAGGGGTGTTAAAGGTGGGAAGAAATGAAAGTTGGGAGAAGATTTGGGCATACATCAAAGCACTGAGACTGCCCTTCAGTACGTTTCCAGGCTTGTGCTGTGCAGCCTGGAGTGGCCACCATAGTATGTAACAAGCACTCAGCAAACATTTATAGGACTAGGCTGAATCAGGCAGAGTTGAGGTTCATCTTCTACCCATATATGGTAGCCACAGCATTTCTATCTAGTTCTAGATAAACAGACTCATAGCCAACTAGCTGCTCCCAAGTGTCTACAAAGAACAAGGCACTATTCTCTGAGCTATGTCACTGTGAGGACATAGCTCAGATACAGCAGTGAACAAAACGGTGTCCTTTGTGTTTATATTCTAGTAAAGGGTGAGAGGCTGAACACGTCAGCAAATAATGGCGAGGCCATATATAAAAATAGAAATGGCAGGCCGGGCGTGGTGGCACACACCTTTAATCCCAGCACTCAGGAGGCAGAGGCAGGTGGATCGCTGTGAGTTCGAGGCCAGCCTGGTCTACAAAGTGAGTCCAGGATGGCCAAGGCTACACAGAGAAACCCTGTCTCGAAAAACCAAAATAAAAATAAAAATAAAAATAAAAATGGCCCCAACCTTCTCAGGAAAGTACCTTGGTTACCCACAGTGCTCAGCCTGCAGCCCAGGGAGCTGCTTGCTCAGTGTGAGTGGGGACAAGATCACTGTAGCCCCGACAGTCTAGGCTGCTAAACGGGCAGGCCTCGGTTCTAACATAGGACCAATCGGAGGAAAGCAAAGACACACCAATGGCAGATGTCTTTCTGCTTTGCGCTACCCTACCTACAGCTTGGCCAGACCAGCAGCCTTGCACTTCTTTTTTCCTTTTAAGCCCGCATGAGAACATGGTTACTCCTTCAACGGTCTTTGCTTTCCCTTGAGACTTGATCTCTGTTTACTTCTATGAGAGAAGGAAATGTTTGATGTGTCAGATGAGACGGTAATGATAGTAAACCTTTGAGAAAAACAAGCAGGTGTCCAAGTGGGCCAGGAAGACTACTCTGAAGCGAAGCTCAGGGAAGGCCCACACTGAGGGGAGAATCCGGCAGTGGAAGTGTGTGGGGTGAGGGATCATTCAAATATCTGAGAACCACCTTCCAGACAGAGAGGAGGAAACAGGACAAGGGCATGGGAAGGGGTACACAAGGAGACAGGCATGGCTGTCCCTATGGGGTGTTGGGGACATGATGTCATAGGTATGGGAAGAGGAGTGCCCATAGCCTGAGGGCCTTCTGGATTATTACCACGGCTTTAGCTTTGACTTCATATCCAGTGGGGAGCCATTGCAGCTTCTGAAGGGCAGAAAGCATCACTGATGGCTGGTGTGAGATTAGATTTAAGGAAAACAGACACGGAGAAGGAGACGGCCAATAAAGCACTACTTGGGTTTATGTAGACAGGGGACAGTGGTGGCTTGGGCCAGGAAGCAGAGATGGGGACAATGGACAACTTGCAGCTCTGTTTTTGAAACAGGGTCTCAGGTAAGTCAGTCCTGGGTTCTCTCGGGCTCTGTTCCTGTATCAGGTAAAGGGTCCATGGTAGAGTTTGGTTATTCCCTTGGTGGAATCTCTCAGGTTACTTTAGATTACACAGTTACCCCCCCTCCCCCCGCCAAGATACCTAGCCCACCATAGCCATTGCTCTTGGAGATAGATGTATTGGCAGTGGAGAAAACCCCTCCTACCACATAACATTTCCTGACAGTATTCTAAGCAGTGCTACCAAGAAACAGACAAGCTTGGGCAGGGCTATTTGGTCAGGATTCTTCACCTGGCTGCAAGGAAGGCTACAGGCTCCTCACTCAACCCAAGTGAGCAGTGTGTTGGATCAGCTAGCTTGGTACAGAAAAGTACAGTTCCACTTACAGGCCTCTCACTAGGGACCTGAGCTACAAGGAGACGTGCTCCCTTTTCTACGTGACTTCACGTAGAACCTGGCGCTCGCTGCTTCCTTCTGTTTCCTTGGGTGCAGATCAGAATGGTCATTCCTGGTTTGGGGTTTGAAAAACCCAGAATCCTTTTCTAGAAATCTTGAGGCCATGGGAGACAAGGCATGCTCCTATGGAGCAAACACCTTGCCGGCCAAGTCCTGGACCTTAGTGCACTCACACTTGTAAGTTTCCGTGGAGCAGCCTATGGTGGTTGTGGCTTCCTTGGAGCTGGTGGAGCCGACAGTCAGCAACTCTCACACGAGCTACATGTTCACACTGCCCCATCCCATGTGTTCATTCCATCAGAGCATACTCCAGCTACCATGCTAAGGGCCTTTTGAAAAGTAACAGTCTTATTGTGAGTTAATTCTCATACCATAGTATTCCATGTGGTTTACTTTATTCACAAAGTTGTGCAGTTAGCACAAACTTAATTCCCAAATATTTTCTCATACTCAGGAACAGTCAGCTCCTGTCCTCAGCCACTGATACCTGCTAATCATCTTTCTGCCTTATAGGTTTGCCTGTTAACGTATTTCAAATAGATAGAACCCATCACTATTTCTATCCTGCATATTTCACATAGCATAATGTTTCCAAGATCCAGGAACATTTTAGGTGTGTCAATACATCATTCCTTTTTCTGGCTACATAATACACAGTTTATTACATGTGTACACCATGTATTTATTCATCCATCAGTTGGTGGATTTTTTGTTTTTTGTTTTTGTTTTTTTGTTGTTTCTATCTTTTTGATACAGTGAATATTGCTGCAGCGAACAGTATCCTACAAGCTTTCATGTGAACACAATTCCATTTATTTGGGGTATATATCTAAGAATGGAATTAACAGTTCATACGGTAACAGCTTTTATGAGATGCTTCCTCATTACATCCCCCAGTAGCTGCTCCATTTCACATTCTGCCCAGCAGCGCATGAGGGCTTCACAAGGACTTTGAACAGATAGGTGAGAATTTGTCAGTCCAGATGCAGAGTGTGGCATTTGGCCCTTCCAAGACCCATCCACTTGGCCTGAGGGGCTAGGCCTGGTCTAGAGTACCACTCATCCCACAGACATTCCCAGACTCCCAGCCACAGCAGTCTGCTGGCTGGCCTGGACAAGCCTCTGGGTTGCTGAGGGCTAACAATTGAGGCCCTCTCGCCTCTCCTCACATGATTGCTGACCCTCAGAGCTTTACAGATGAGCAAGTGAAGATTGGAGAATATGCTCAAGAGCCACAGAGCCAGGGAGCCTGCTGAGCTGCTGTATGTCCTCTGCCAGTACGGGCAAGGCTCAGCTGTGACAGCCTTTGATTTGTGTTCTGAAGGTGTCAGATGACCAGACCCTAAGTGGATCTTTTGACTGCATAGCCTCTGACAGTCCTGCCCAACTGAGCACTTTGTGTCTATAAGGGGTGGGGCAGGCTCTCCTGTTCTCACACACTCAGCACTGGCCCTCCCACACCCATATCACCAAAGCCAGCTCTACTGTGCTGCCCAGGTGAGGTGTAGCCAGTTCTCCCAAGGGCTGCAGCCCAGCCCAGGGACACCAGGCTTTTGGTGGCAACATGGGCCATGTTACCAGACATGGTAGCATGTAACAGATATCAACAGAGACCTCCACTGTTGCATAGCCACAGATCCCAGACGTAGCCCTCAGCAGCAGCATGGGCCCAGACATCACCGTGGCCTCACACGGCAGCTTAGGCTACTCACATCAGGCTGTTCATTCCTCATCACCCTTGAGTGTCTCCAGCTCCGCCTCTCTTCATAATGCACAAACCATCCTGTTTCTCTTTCTCTCTCATTTCTCCACCTCGTACTTGCACATCATAGTGGTACCCAGGGTGGGTGGACCATGTGGCAGAAGGCCTCTGGGTGTCTTCTGCCTGCCCAAGCCTCATGACAGAGGGCAGGCCAGAAAAGTCGATTCTTTTTATTCATTCATATATGTTCAGTTCAACAAAGGCAGTCTCCTCTTCTTGACCCAAGTGCCTCCCAAGGGGGAGATCCAGGAAACTGTCTCCGCCTCAGGCTGAAGGGAAGCAGTTACTTCTGTCAGCCAGCAGGGGCACTGTCCTTCTTTTGCCCCTTTGCTTCCACTGTCCGATCCAGACCTGCCTGTGGGGAAATCCTTGCGGCTTGGCCACTCTCCACTTTGAGGCAGGAGGTTCCAGGGCCTGTGGTCTCAACACCTGCAGAGAGCAGCTTCAGGTGCCCACGGCCAGGATCTGGCTTGTTGCCACCTCCCCCAAATTGCGGCAGCAATGCGGTTGTTGGAAACCAGGAAGTGCCACCCAAGCCTGGAGGGGAGATGGCAGCTAGCTCCACTCACAAGTGGCCTTTCCTAGGAAGGCGCCAGGACAGCTATCTTGGCTTTTTGCCAAGCAAACTATGGCTATTAAACAAGGCAGCCCCCAGCTGAGCTCTCCACCAATTACAAGAAAAGAGGGTTAGAGTAAGCCTCAGCGAGGGCGCCTCTAAGGATACTCCTCGATTCTGTTCCTTTAACACTATCTTTCCACGGACTCAGAAGAATGAAGGCTGTCCACAGCACCACGTTTATGGGAGTGTCCCTGTGTCTATGTCTGCTACACCCTGGGATACCTGGGAGACTACGTAGGCATCACCTGTTTGGTGTGCGTGTGCCCGAAAGCGTTATCTAGTGGGAAACTGACGCCCAGAAGTTGGTTCTCAACCTGTGGGCCATGACCTTTCAGAGGTCACATCAGATATTTAACTCACAATTCAGAACAGTAGCAAAATTATAGTTACGAAGTAGCAACGGGATACTTTTACGGTTGGGGGTGGTGTGGTGGTCACCACAACAGGAGGGACTGTCTTAAAGGATCACAGTGTAAGGAGGGTTGAGAAACACTAGGCTCGAGAGCTACCAAAGGCCTCACAGCTGCTAAGTGGCAGAGGATCTTGGGGTGCAGAGGTGAATTTGAGTCAGAAGAAAAGAGATGGTATCTGTTCCCTCTGCTCTGGCTGTCTCGAAAGACCTAAGGCTAAAGGAGGCTTCTGGGATTGAGCCTTTGACAGGAAGTAGGTCATAGTGTCACTGAGACCTGAGGCAGGGGCTGTTAGCCTAGAGCCTCCTGGTGGGAAACTTCTTGCCTGGTTCCGGGCTGCCAGCAGCAAGCACAACCTCTGTTCTCTCAAGCAGGGCCAACAAAGGGCAGCTGAATCACAGGATTTCTCAAGAAATAAAAATCCCTAGCACACCCTGGGGCCTCGGGGAGAAAAACCGACAACGTGTTGATTGAAAACAGACCTAGCTGATGCCCTGCTCAGTGGAAGGACTAGCTCTCACAGGTTCACAGCGACACCTAGTGGTCTCCTGGGGCACCTGCCACCTCAGAAATGGTGAAGGTGGAGCTAATGTCCTGTCAAGGTCCAGGGTCTTCACTGTCTGCCCTCCCCCTTTGTGGATCACACCACATTCCCGGGGGAGGTCCAATACTGCCCTTCCTGGCACTTATTCGTGATCTGTGTATACGTGGCACAGCTGAGATGTTTTGCAGTGGTCACCATTTCTTCTGGCCTTATTCTTTTCATTTATTAAATATAAGTAAGTGTTGCTGATAGCTTTAAGTGACAAAGTGCCTTGGCTCAGTTTCTCAGTTTCTCCAGAGCCAGGAAGAGGTAGACAGCCTGACCTGCTAGGGATAATATAGTGGGCATGGTCTTATGAATACCTGTTCAGGATCACTTTAATAGCTTTTCCAGACCTGGGAAATATGCCACTGCTATGGTTGAGGTAAGGCTTGCCCAAAGATCCATGTAGTAAAGGCATGCCCCTGCGCCAGGGTGGTACAGTGGGAGGCAGTGGAACCATTGGAAAGCGGGGACTAATGGGAGGTATTTAGGTTGTTGGAGGTTTGTCCTTGAGGGAGATTGTGGGACAGACTCTTTCTACTACCCCCGCCCTCGTGCCCTGGAGTAAATATTTTTCTCTGCCATTGCCATCTGGCACCCCCCACTAGAATCCCAAAGCAATAGATCTTCCCAATCTTGGGCTGGACGTTAAAGAACTGTAAGCCAAAGTAAGCCTTTTATCTTTGTAAGTTAATGGTTTCAGGTGTTTGAATACAGTAACAGGAAGCCGGCAGGCAGCCATGTTTTGGATGGTATCTCACTGGCTCAGATATCAGAGCTCTGGTATAAACTCCTGTGTGGCTGGGCCTCAGGCATATGGTCCAGGCTGTGCCCATCAGTGAGGCTTCCTGAGTCTGGAAGAGTAGGACACAAGGGACTGCTTCCAGGTGGGATTGTGTCTTGGCGGTGGAGGTAGGGTGTGGCAGAGGGACAGAGACGCTCACAACATCAACAAGAGCCTGTCACCGAACAGGTGGGAAGCTGAGTTCTGTTCATTGGCTCAAAGTCCAAGATTCTTTTTTACCCTGAGCCACATGGAGACTCTGTGAGCTATTAGTATGCATTCCTAAATATGACTCCTATTTAACTCAATCATACTGAAACTTACATGTCTCAATTGATAGTTCACCATGAAAGGTAAACTTCACAACTGAGATCAGCAAGGTGTGCTTATCAGGTACAGAGCTCTGGCTTTGAACCCCAGCACTGTGTGCATATGTGTGCACATACAAGCTCAAGCATACGTGCACACGTGCACACACACACACACACACACACACATTCAATACACACACACTGAATTAAAAATCATTTGGTAGGTAAAGAGGATTAGACAGTTCTAAGATATTTGTTCAACTACCTGCTTGAGGTGGAAGTTACAATTGCTACCTGCTCAACAACCAGGCAACCACCATATTCTATGTTAGCCTTTGTGTTCTCATGGGGCCACAGTATTCGCTGGATCTACAACTAAGCAGGTGGCACACAGCAGGCCTTTCAGATGGCTGCAGCTCCCAAGCTCTATGGTCCTTCACTCATGGGTACATTTCTCAAGGTAGGCCAAGGAGACTAGTGCTATAGATACAGGATGCTAATCTAGAAAGTCAGTATTGGCTACTTTGTGGGCCCGAGGGAAGGGCCTGCCAGCCAAAGAATAATTGCACCTGGAAGAGATCATAAGGGACAAAGGCTGGCTCCTGAGTGACGTTGAGTACATGTGGCCAGCATTACCAAGGCTAGTTATGGCCTTAGATCGCTTTCCTGTTGTGGAAATCACCACATTCCTTTGTCAGTTCATTGCATTGCTTTCTGTTACTTTAAAGCATAGGGTTCTGGTGATTATTATGGCCTGTGCTCAAATACTAGATTTTCTTGGCAATTCTTCAAAGAAATTGAATTACCTACTTACTGTAACATGCACTTGGTTACTCTTACAGCCTGTGACTTCATTGGAAGGTAACTGATCTGGACCTGCTCCTGACGTGAATGGCATTTGCCCCCCTCTGAAATTTATGTTGGAACTTGATTGTCACTGTGGCACACTGGGAGGTGGGCTCCCCAGATGTGTTTGGTGATAGATAGCAGAAATCTCACAAATAGATGGATGGTCTGACTGCTGAGGGAGTTGAGCCAATGCTCTCTGTCTTCTGCGTGCACCCACTTACCCCTCGACTTTCTGCCACAAAGTGAAAAAACATGAGGCCCTCAACAGAATCTAAGCAGATGCCAGCCAGTTCCTTATCTTAAATTTTCTTGCCTCTGGAACTCTGGACTGCATAATTTTCTTTCCATCACCAATGGCCTAACCTTGATATCCTGTTAGAACAGCAGCAAACGAGGAATGAGACAGGCCCCAACTGTGTTCTCGTCTGTGCTGACACCCTGGGGAACATGGCCGTGTTGGCATACAGTTGTCCCTGTAAGTCTGCCTCCTTTCTGCAATGTAAACGTTTGCCAATGTAAAAGTCTGCCATTCTCCATGGAGCGCTCCACTCAACACTGTCTGACAAACACTGTTGTAATAATATATACCTCCGTTGCAGCAACAGGTCCGTGTTTTCCCTTAAGCACAGTGTGGCGCCCACCTGTGATAGGTAGGCTGCTAGCCGCAGCACACAGGCAGTGGGTTCAAAGCTGCTGCTTGGTGCTGCGGCATCAGCATGCCTGGGTGTCTGCCTTTTCCATTTAGCTCTTCTGCATGTATCCAGGACTCCTCCCTGCGACCAGTTGACTCATTTCCTTTCTATTCTTAAAGCCAGTTTCCTGAAAAGAAAAGATTGCTTGATTCATCTATCTGTGAAGTCTCATTTAGGCAGAACTGACTGAACAGGGGCACATCAGACAATGCCAGCCAGTTTCTGCACAGGCTCACTTGGTGAGAACACAGCAAACTGGGTGAGGGACATTTAGGGCCACTTCCCTCCTTGGGGGTGATGACAATTTTCCTCAGGTTCAGGTGGGAGTGACAGTGTGGTGGCTTCCATGATCGATGAATCTGGAATTCTTCCAGAAGACTGTGATGATGATACGGGGAAGATAACTGTGACGGACTGGTGTCCCCTGCAGCATGGCTCTTCTCCACACTCATTGGCTCTCTGAATGGTCTCAGAAGGCAAAGGGCAGAATTGGTTTGTGATCCTTGGGCAACTTTTGTGCTGTGGATATTGCGAGTGACTCTTACAGACGAGGGGGTGCTAGACATTCATGGACCTCAGGACTCCTTTGAAACGCAGAACATGCATTACGGTCCGCATGGTGGGGCCAGTGGTCTCTAGATGGTCATAGCAGTGAGGGTTGAACAGTCTCCACTCCTTTTGAAGGTCCGGGGCAGGAAGTACTTGCCCTATAATCTTCCTCGGTGATTGGGAGTGGGTCTGTGGACATCCATCTGCTCCCCTCTGCCTTATTTTAAGTAAGGTGTGTAGTGATGCACTGTTGAGACCTCCAGCCTCAAGCCAAAGGCCTGTAAAATTCCCAGGAGGCTCCATTTGGAAAACCTGTATGGGCGCATCGCTCTGGAGATGTGGGAAGTGCTGCTATTAACCTAGTGTATAAGCTTTTAATGAGCCGCAAGACATGCTAATCCCTCTTTCTTGATAAGATAAAACCCTTAACCACCAGGGTTGGCAGTAGGAGGGGATCTGATAGGAGGGCTGGCTGTACCAAAAGTCCCCTCTGCATATCTGAATGTCTCCAGATGGACAGAGTATTAAGGCAGCTGGTTGCTTCATCTCCTGGGGGCATATTAATCATGGAAGTTAACTCCTGAACTTAAAGGATCTTATTCAGCCAGAGTTATTATAACCTCGCAAACCTGCAACTCATTGTACCAGAGCTGTGTCATAGTTCAGAGTTCATGATTTCCCCCATTAAATGAGTATCACAGAGGGCCAGAGAGATGGTTCAGAGGTTAAAAATACTTGTTGCACTTGAAGAGGACCAGGGTTTGGTCCTCAGCATCCACATAGCAGCTCGTGGCCACCTGTAACTTCAGTTCCTGCGGGCCTCTTTTAGCTTCCACAGGCACATATGGCATATATATGTGATGCAGACATATACATGTAGGCAACACGTTCACAAACATATACCTAAATAAATCTTTAAAGGAGTGTCACAAAAGAGTCAGTCTCTCTCTCTCTCTCTCTCTCTCTCTCTCTCTCTCTCTCTCTCTCTCTCTCTCTGTGTGTGTGTGTGTGTGTGTGCGTGCATGTGAGTGTGTATTCATATGTGACTGTGTGTGGTTGTGTGTGTACGTGTGGATGTAAATGCATGTAAACACCAGTGGATACATTTGGGGGCTGTTCCTCAGGTACCATCCACCTTGTTTTTTGAGACAGGGAGGGTCTCTAACAAGACTAGAAATTGCTGAGTAAGCTAGTTTGGCTGCCCAGCACCCCACCCCCCCACCCCCCGTTTCCACCTCCTCAGTGTACACACTACCACATCTGGCTTTTTATGCGAGTTTGGGGGATTAAACTCAGGTCCTAGTGTTTGCAAGACAAGCACTTTACTAAGTTATCTCCTCAGCCCAAAATATTGTTTTCAGTCTGGGTGAGTAACCCTAAGGTGACCTCCTCCCCTCTGGAGAAGACGTGACTGATTAATGGAGTGGACTCTGCTAGTGCCAGATACACTTGATAAAAAGTCAACTCTGCCATTATTAGGTCAGGTCTGTTTCCTCCTGGGTAAAGGCAGATAAGGATAATACTACACCTGCACAACAGCCGTGTGTGCACTCCATGCATGAGATGCTGTGTGCATGAGACACGCGAAGGAATTAGCTGCCAATTTCCTCTGGCTGGAGGGATTTCCCAGGGAAGCCTCAGACCTTCCCGGAGACCTCTGGAGCTGCCTGCACTCTGGAACCAACCCTTCCAGTGGAAGGTGACAGAAAGACCACGTCTGGGTACCCTGGATGTGTCCTCCAGCTCCACTCTTCTGCCAACAGATACACCAGGCCAAGCATCACTGGCTCCAAAGAAAACAGCCAAGGAAACAGCTGGCTCTGAGTACAACCTGGATGTGTGCCATTTATGGAGCACAAAGTGCATAAAGCATGGCTTGACAGAAGTGTCGAGCTTTTCTGTTTGATGTCACTGGGCCACTGTAAGTATGGTAACTTGATGTCAACATACATACAATTCATGGAATGGCATGGAGAGCCCCCACCCCTACCTCAGCCTGGTTACACTGCTCTGTCACCTAGCTCTGAGAAAGTGACTCATCAAGACAGGCTATACATCCAGGCTGTAGGAGAACTAATCCATTAATCAGCCAAACATTTACTCAGTGGTCTAAGAGGCTCGTGAATGTGTTAAGATCAGTGTCTGGAAAGTGACAAGTCTGACAAGCACAAGGCTTGGGGACTTCACTGTGAATGTTGAGGCAAGTGTGCTTTGCCTGCAGTGAGGCTACCCAGTGCCCACCTGATCCTGTAACTTGAGAAGAATTTAGAGAGAAAACTGCCCCAGAATGCTCAGCCTATGATGGGCTTTGAGATCATCAGCCTCACTCCTTGTTTCACAGACAAAGAAAATCAGAGAAGACCCTCCTTACCCCACTAATTAAAAGCAGTCCCAGGGCCAAGATCTGGGATCATCTATCTTAGTCAGGGTTTCTATTGCTGCAATGAAACACCATGACCAAGAGCAACTTAGAGCGGAAAGGGTTTGTTTATTTGGTTTACACTTCATATCACTGTTCACCATCAAAGGAAGTTAGGACAGGAACTCAAGCAAGGCAGAAACCTGCAACCAGGATCTGATACAGTGGCCATGGGATGCTGCTTACTGGCTTGCTCCCTATGGCTTGCTCAGCCTGCTTTCTTACAGAACTCAGGACAACCAGCCCAGGGGTAGCACCACCCACAATGGGCTGGGCACTTCCCCGTCATCACTAATTAAGAACAGCCTGATCTTATGGATCATTTTCTCAACATCTCCTTTCTGATGACTCTAGCTTGTGTCACACACAATGACAAAAAACTAGACAGCACGGGGGTGGGCTTTGTTCTCACTGCCTAACCACTTCTGAAGCAGTGAACACTTTGAATTTGCTTGGAATGTATTGCACCAAAGGCCCAGTGGACAGATTCTGCTTGCCTTAGCCGTTTGTGTGCCTTAGCTGGTGTCCCCACTACCCAGGCAACGTCAGGAATAGTGTTTAGCCTAGAAAAGGGACAAAGCCAGGCTGAATGACTCTTCTAGTTTTCACTTGCCCCAAGGAGCCTCTTGGAATCTCTGCAAGTCAAGACTCTCTGAGTTTGAGTGGGAACTCTTCAGCCCTGGCACTGAGTCAACACAGGCTCAGGTGAGTGCACCTTGGCTTGACCCGGGTGCCCCAGAGTATGCCAAAGTGCTGCCCCATGACTGGGATGGAACCTCAAAGCCTCTGGTTTTAACCTACTAGAGTGGCTGAGTGGTACATATTCCAGCATTGGAGTGCTCCTTGCAGCACGTGCGGTGCAAGGCAGCCGTCTCTCCCTTAGCCCAGTGCCTGGGCAGCATTCCTAAGAAAAGGAAGGAAATACTTTATGAAGAAGCAGGCCCTAAGGAACAGGGCTCCCTGAAAGGGTGCCTGCCTGTGCCTAGGGCTTTCTCTTAGGGGTCCTCTATGGGGTAGGGAGGGTACACAGCCAAGAGGTACTTTTGAGGAGACATTGCTCATGCATACCTATTTCTCAGAAACGCATCCGTTCAGCCGATGACAACAGCATCTAGTTGAATTAATTAGCATCAGCGAAGTCTACATTAAAATGAATAGGATGGGAGAGAGGAGGGGTCATGACACCTGAAGGGGCTAGCAAGTATGAAAAAGTATGGAAATCTGGGTACCAGGTGTTTGTCTCACATACATAAAATAAGTAAGAAAGGTGATGAGACAAAATGGTAAATTCAAAATTCTATCATCAAGAGCACAGACGGAATCTCTCATTTCTTTCTGGGCCTCCAGTTGGGAGGTCACTGCCAGCTTGGCAGGAGGGACGGGGTAACCATGGAGTTGCAGTAAGTCAGCATCGCCCAAGGCAATTAGTGTATATGCAATATAGACCTTGCACCCAGAGGGCTGCTTCCAGGGCTAGGTCAGAGGCGCAGCTGAGGGGTCGATGGCCCTCCTGGAACCGCCAAGCAGATAATGGGCATTTCAGAGCCCCTGAGAGCTGCCCACAGTGCCTGAACGGCGAGGGTTCAGTTTGCTGCTGGCAGAAAAGGCTGCTTACACCTTCGCTTTCTATAGGACTGCATGTTTTCTTCACCCAGCCACCCTTCCCCAGACATCCCAGTACCCAGAGCTTGAGTAGCTCTTCTGCTTGTTGACAGGTATCCTACCTGTCCCTTGGGGATGGGGAGAAGTGTGGCCACACTGTAAGCCCAGCTCATCCCAGTCCAGGGAATGGAGGTAGAATGGGAGGCACACAGCTTCTTTGTTCCTTATTCTCTTTTAGGCTTACTAATTGCCACACACCCCCATCCCACACCAGCAAAGCCCAATCCTTAGCCCATGTTATATAATATTATAGAATGTTTGACACCTAGGAGGAAAGTCAAAATGCCCCTACTTGAAAGACACCCCATACACCTACCCAACATGGGTAGAGGAAAAATATTTTCAATAAAATATATTATTTAAAAAATGTAATTTGTAAGTATTTTAAGACATTTGAAAGGGAAAAAAGGAGTGTGTGTGTGTTTGTGTGTGTGTGTGTGTGTGTGTGTGTGTTTCTTTTTTAGTAACAAGACATTGCCCTGAAATCTATAAAATGGCATTCATTGCTTCAATGTAAGCTATGCCCAACTAAGGGAGGTGGCTCAGCAATTAAGAACACTGGCTGTTCTTTCAGATGAACCAGCATCTACATGGCAGCTCACAACTATCTCTAACTCCAGTTTCAGGAAATCTGAACTGTTGGCTGCATGGGCACTATGTGTCTTAGGGGCTGTAGTGCTATGAAAAGACACCATGACCAAGGCAATTCTTATAAAGGAAAACATTTAACTGGGGCTGGCTTACCGTTTCAGAGGTTCAGTCTGTTAACATCATGGTGGGGAGCATGGCAGCATGGAGGCAGACATGGTGCTGGAGACAGAGCTGGGAGCTCTACATCTTGATATGAAGGCAGCCAGCAGACTATGTATTTCACACTGGGACTAGCTTGAGCATGTAAGACCTCTAAGCCCCACCTTCATAGTGACACATTTCCTCCAACAAGGCCACACCTCCTCCAACAAGGCCACACCTCTTCCAACAAGGCCACACCTCCTCCAACAAGGCCACACCTCCTAATAGTGCCACTCCTTATGGGCCAAGCATTCAAACACATGAGTCTATGGGGGACAAACCTATTCAAACCACCACAGCATGCATGTAGGAAAAACACCCACATACATGAAATTAAAAAATTTGAAAAACATGCCCAGGTAAGTTCTAGATGTAAACCTGCAGGCCTTCTAAGCTGCGGCATTAACAGAAATGGACCTTGTGAGTGTTTTTCTCAAGGAATATCCATCCCCCTACCTGTGTCTCTTTCATTGTAGTAATTAATATTCTTTACTTAATGACATAAACTCATGTTTGCTAACCTGAGCACAAGAGAAGAAAAGTCCATCTCAAGCCTAGAAGGTGATGGTTGAGGAATGCCCTCAGTTCCTCTGTCATTCAACCAATGTGGTCTACATTGATTCCCTCCCTGTTCTGAAAGGAACAGAACACCACTCACAACTCTCTAGTCTCAGAGTTTGAGAGCTTTCCCCATGTCTGAATCCTGCGGTTCATTTCTGTTGTTAAGTATTGCTGTTTTTAACAAAATCTCAATCATTCGATTTTACCAATGAAGACTTGGGAGCCTGCTAGCTCAGAAAGGCAGAGAAATCACCCAGCTGATCTTCTTCAGTCAACATCCCCAAAGGAAAAAGGCTGCTCTCCCTCTCCATGCTGTTTCCAAAAACAAACAAACAAACAAACAAACAACAAAACAAACCTCAAACTCAATGTCGCTCCTTTCTACTTCCTGTGTATCTATCTGTCCTCCTGACTTCTTTGTAATCTTTGTATTTTTTACCTATGTTCACTCCCTGTCAGCTGGTTGCTTGCTCTGTCTCTTGACCTATGATTGACTTTCTTTAATCCTGTTTACAATACTCAAGCAGAAAGCTCTTGGATTAAAAGATGTGTGCTAGGGCTGAGCCACACCACATCTAGAAACAGGTTTTTCCAGTAAACAACACAATCTCAGGGTTCACAATGTGATCAGATATCCTGCAACAAAGAGCCACACTGTAGAAAGCCTATACTTTTGCCTATATTTAGAGAGCCTCAGTTCACACCTCCAGACTCAACTCTTTCATAAGTCCATCTGCTCCAACCTGTCTTAAGAAGATCCACCCTCTGCCTTAGAATTGGCATAGAGCTAAGACCCGCTTGCTGTTCTGGTTCTTCTTGTTCTGTTTTGTGGCCTGTTAACTAAAAATGATTTTAAATGAAAGCCATCCAAAGAGGAATAATTTTGCAACAAATGAAAATGAAACAAAATGCGCATTTCTGTGTCGGCTCGTTTTGACTCACAGCCACACTTCCTCACTTGCATATTGTAGCTGCTTTCACACAGTGGCTATCAAAGGAGTCTATGAATCTCCTGTGTCGGGTCTTATTTAAAGGTTGGGTGGATTGAGAACTTCTAGTTTCCAGAGCCTTCTATTTGGCCAGTAAAAGCATCCACCCATGCTGCCATACAGTGAACTGCAATCTCAGGGAAGGGTAAGCTCATTTCTAACAGCTGCCCATAGACCCCTGGCCAGCTCTCAAGCAGCCTCGGCTTGGCCTAGGGGGTGCTAGCAGGCAAGGACTCAGAGGGGCCAGCTTTGGAAAAACTCAACCATCACCAGGAGTTGGAGAGATGGTTCAGTGGTTAAGAGCACTCTCTGCTCTTCCAGAAGACCTGGATTTAATTCCCAACACCCACATGGTGGCTCAGAATTGTCTATAACTCTAATTCCAGGGGATCTGACTCTCCTGGCCTCTTTGGGTACCAGGCACATGCTTGCTGTGTAGACATAAGTACAGGCAAAACACTCACACACATAAAAATAGAACAACAACCAAACAAATGGAATTTGGCCAACACTGGTCTCTGGCCACTCAATCAATCTTTTCCTCCTTCTCTGTCCTGCTATCATAATTCTCCCAACCATTGCCACACTTTTGCTGTTTATATAGGATGGATCATTATTTTCTAGCAAAGTGTAAGGACAAGTAGCTGAAATATTAAGGAACGCATTCCTCTGAGTCTTTTATTTTTCGTCTGTCATGTCTCCTCAAATTCCTTTCCACCCTAAGGAAGTAGCTAGACTGTTCTAGGCTTTTGTTTCATGGAGCGTGGGAGTAAGAGTGGGGAGCAAAGACTCCTTTTGGCTTTAACTTCAGGCACAGGGAGAGATGCCTTGAGGACTCTGAACAGAAACACTTCCAGGGAACAGGAGTACACAGAATGAGGCTTCTCTGACCTGCATCTCTCTGTTAAGGAAGCAGATGTGGGGGTGGGGGTGCGGGGTGCTACAGGTGAGCGAATCACATGAGAGAGATTCGGTCCACAGATGGGAGATGGTTCTTAGGGAAGGGATTCTTTGACGGACGTAAGAGCAACAAGCTCAAAGCCACACTGAACAGTCATCCTACACTAAAGGTTAGTTCATCTCTGGTCACAGGCCTGCAGCCTGGGTGACTTCCTACAGGACAAGGTGCACCTGATCCTCCAGCCTTGGCTCTGAATACATCTGGCCTGCCCTTGCAGTCTCCCCAGATCTGAATCAGACCAGAAGCTAGAGAAAGGCATGGATGTTTAGTAAACATGGCGAGTGGCATGTCCTAGGTTGACATCACTGGATTGCCACAGGGCGGCCAGACTGGTGGCAACTCCCAGCGTGTGTGTTCCTGGGATGCTCACATGTGCTTGGAACTCTCTGATGGGATCTGGGATTTAATGGAGGATGAGAATGAGTGGCTGGAATGCTAAGTGGCAGGCAGAAGTCAGTAGTTGGGGTAGGACAGAAATGATCCCCATCACCAGAGTGGGTGCCCAGTGTCCCAGGTGCTCGGGGCCCACTCTCCTTGTGTGTATGGCAAAGGCCAGGCTGATCTGGCTTCCCCTTTGCTCTCCTGCTGATGTGCCAGCTCTGGGAGAGAGAGTTCCTGCCCTTTCTGCATTATTCCCAGCCTAGCTTTTTCCAAAAAAGACTTCACAAGGCATGGAGAGGTGGCACAGACGAGGTGGCCTTTCCTTTCTCTTTCCAGATCCCTGGTCCCAGAACCCTCAGGAGGTAAGGGGAGACTGCAGAAAGCTTCCCTCTTACTAGGGGATAAGGGCCAGCTCTTTTCCTTTCTGAGGTAAGCCTTAAAGGCCAGGCTTATGTGCCATTCATTCTTTCAGCTCAATTACAGTAGATTGCTTTATCTCATTTATTTTCTCCTATATGTTTGAAGTTAGGCAGCTTTAATTTGAAATGGAAATTCATGCAAATACTATGTAAATTAGGTCAGTCCCAGATTAACTAAGGTGGGGTGGGGAGGGGATCTGGTCGTCTTAGCAAGTACCATCTGTTCCCTCTTTATTTTTTCCGTATTTGAACCCCACCCTTTCCCTTTCCCAATCAAGTTTGAAACTTATTTCCTGGGGCTAAGAGATCTTTCGAAGGAAGGGAAGGAATCACCTGTGCTTCTCAGCTGAGCTGTTCCTGTCTGTTCTGTGAGAAAAGAGGCTTGAGTGAGAGCCTTGCAAAGAATGTCAAGAGTCAACTCTGTTAATGGTTCCAGGTGCGCTGCTAAGCCCCGCCTGCAGGCACCTGCTCCTCCTGCTTTTCTGTTCTAATCACTATTCTTTCTTTTGCCACCAGCTGGATGTCTTCTCAAGAGTCCAGAAGCCCTCCTACCGCACCTTGAGGCAGATGGATTAAGAAGGTTTGATGAAACTTTGGGTTCTGCATGCGTATGTTGGCGGAGGACTCAATGCTCACAACACCGACTGTCCCCTTCCCGATGGCTGAGCCTCACCTGTTGGGGACAGAGATTGTTGCAGTCTTGCCTGCTCTGGACATGACAGACATGCTAGGACACCTGCAGTCTGAGGAACCATCTCCTGAAGCCTTTAGCAACCTTTTGCCCATCGAGGCTTTCTGTGTGGTAGATGAGGTGCTTTCTGTCAGAGCCACTTTTTTCTTTAAGAGAAGGAAGAGAAAGAAAGGGAGAAGACTTCCTGGAAAGTCATTAGTCCTCCATCTTTCCATGAAGAGGAGCCACAACTGGCTACTCTAATAAGTAACTTGAGTGATAGCTCTGTTTGTCTCTGTGATACAGATTTTGATGCTGCTTGTTATTGAAATAAAATTTAATGAGAGCTGACTCATTCATGCTCTGAAATCATCAAACTCTCCCCAAAGTTACATCAAACTAAAAAGAAATCCTTAATGTATTTCTGTGATATTTTCTAAATATTATGCCGAATGAAATAAAGTCATCATTATTTTAAAAAAATTTTTATTGACCCGATGCCATAAGCTCCATTTTCCAGCCCAAAATTCCTCAGAGGTAACACCAGCTCCAGGAGACCTCAGGTAAGACCCCCACGTTATTCCTTATGCCTACCAACTGCCCATAAAGCATACCCCACAGCCATAAGCTGGACATCATTACCTGGGCTTCATATTCCAACCCACAACTTTGGCAGAAGATCAATGCTTTCCTAGAGCCATTGAGGATGTGGAGCAAGGGGAATAATCCTCCATTGCTGGTGGGTGCAGATTTTCACAGCCACTTTGGAAATCAATTTGGTGCTTTCTCAGAAAATTGGGATTAGATCTACCTCAATACCCAACATATACCCAAAGGATGCTCCACCGACCAACAAGGACACAAGCTCAACTATGTTCATAGCAGCTTTATCCATAATAGCCAGAAACTGGAAACAGCCTTAATGTCCCTCAACCAAATAATGGATAAAGAAAATGTGATACATTTACACAATGGAGTATTACTCAGCTATTTTTTAAAAATGACATCATGCCAGTTGAAGACAAATGGATGGAACTAGAAAAGATGATCCTTAATGAGGTAACCCAGACCCAGAAAGACAAACATGGTAAATAATCACTGATAAGTGGATATTAGCCATAAAGTAAAGGATAACCATGCTACAGACCCAAAGAAGCTAAGTAACAAGCAGGGCTCAAGGAGGGATGCACACGAATGTCACTGAGGAAAGGAACTAGAATAGATATCATGGTTGAACAGGGGTGGGGCTGGGGGGGGGAAGGGTGGGGATGTGAACAGCTGGGATCTGGTAGGTGAAGGGTAGAAGGAGAGAGTACTGGGAAAGACAACTCAAATGGTGGTGGGGGGCATCTCTGGGATGAGCTAGAAACATAGGGCAATGGAAACTTCCAGGAATCTATGAAGATGACTCCTAGCAATGGGGGATATGGAGCCCTCTCCTGTAACCAGGTAAGACTTCCAATGGAGATATTGGGACACCAACCCAGTCACAAAACCTTCCCCTTATAATTTGTCCTGCCTACAAGATATGCAGGGACAGGATCCTGGCGTTGCCATCATCAGAGAGGCTTTACTCAGCAACTGATGGAAACAGATGCAGAGAGCCACAGCCAAACATTAGTTGGGGGAATCCTGTAGAAGAGAGGGTAGGAAGGATTGTACAAGCCAAGGGGGTCAAGGACACTACAAGAAAACCCACAGAATCAACTAACCTGGGCACACAGGAGCTCACAGAGACTGAACCATCAACCAAAGAGCATGCATGGAACTAACCTAGGCTCTCTGCACATATGTAACAATTGTGTAGCTTGGTCCTCATGCGGGACTCCTAACAGCAGGAGCAGGGCCTGTCTGTCTCTGAGTCTGCTGCCTGCCTTTGGGGCCCTTCCCCCTACTGGACTGCTTCATGTAGCCACACTAGAAGATGCACCTAGTCTTACTTCAACTTGATATGCCAAGGCTGGTTGATATGAGAGGTCTCCCATTTTCTGAAGAGAAGGAGAAGAGGAGTAGATGGGGGGGGTGGAATTGGTGGTGGGGGAAAGACTAGGAGGAGAGGAGGGAGGGGGAAACTGTGGTTGGGAATTAAAGTTAATTAATTAATTAAAATTAAAAAAACAGTTTCTATTGACCCATAGTATGACGGCACAAAATGAGCTTGCATGGGCAGCTTTAAAACTAGACCTCCAAGAGAACAAACTATCCAAACATAGGCCCTGACTCTAAGGAGCTGGGGCTGGGATGTAAAAGGAGAGGGCACGAACCAGTGAAGGTGCAATTTCAGGATGGAAGCAGAAGGTGGCACTATGACACCCGTCATGGGCATAATGACTCACACATGCCAGTGATAACGCGCTTTCTTACTTCTGTAGTGTCTGTGTCAGGGAATCAGTTCTGCAGCCTTGAAGCAAACCCTCAGAGTCAGAACCGGGACACCTTTGGAAATGTCTTAATCTATGATATAGCCTTGTGGGGTCATGGTGCCTGTGTCTCATGCCCAGGACTCTGGAACTCCCTTGAACTGTAAAATGAACCTTTCAGGGGAGCCTCCTAGCTTTCCCTTCATGAGGTTTGTCTCCCCCAACCCCTGCCCCAACCCTGCACCAATGGTAAAGGACCTTCTAATTCCAACCAGTGCTCCTACTGGTCTTGACTTGTCTTGGTAGCAGGCAGCTTGGGCTGTATCCACATCTGGTCCCACAGGGTCCAAGGACCCAAAGCCCTGAGCTGGTTTAGTGGGAAAAACCAGAGAAAGCAGCACATTGCTGGGCCTCAGGAGAGTATGGTGTCCTTCAAGAAGAGAGCGCTTTGGGGCAGCAGGCACACACCCACACACTCTGGTCCACTGCCTGGGCAGTTAACATGCCTTTGCCATCTATGATCTGGTGGCCTCTAAAGACCTCTAGCTGCACCTACAAAAGGCACAGCCACATTGAACATGGCTCCCAAATTCACGGTCACCCTGTTCACTGGCAAGCTTCTACCTATTGCATTGTCTATAAAACTCTGCTCTGTAATTAGTTCACTATAAATCTGATATATCGCAGAATTTACAGTAAGCCTGACAAAATGGGTAGGATGGGACCTGTTAAATATTCTCAGCTAGCTGGGAAAGTTTATATTTAAAATGGCTAGGACCACTGTCTGTGGTGGGAGGGAAGCAGAGAACAGCATGAAAAGGCTGGTGGTCTAAACAAGAGGGTGATATATGGTGGGCAGGAAACTGAGGTGAGCCAAGACACAGCATGAAGGCAGAAGTGAGAGTGGGAGGCTGGTCAAGTGGAACCCAGAAAAAGACCAAGGCCGGCTCCTGTGGTGAGTGACAGTACAAATTTATTCTTCAGTATCTTCTAAGTGAAACAAAACAAAACAAAACAAAACAAAACAAACCTCTCCCCCACAACTCTTCTTGCTGTGTTTGAAAATACCCATTAAAAGCAACATTGTCAGTAAATCTCTTCAATCCCTCATACTCTGGCCTTTCCCCAGTCCCATCCCTACTCTTGCCCCCCCCCCCCACCTTTTTCCTGGGGACCTGGATTTAGAAGCCAAGCACCGCCCAGCTCAGGTGGTTCCACCTCAGATAACCAGTCCTCCACCCCTTCCTCCCTGGATCCTTAAATACCAGATTGGCAGAGGAAGGAGACAAAAATACAGGTTTCCTTTAAAGGCCTCCTGACTTCTTTCCAGTTCAGTGCTTAAGAATGGCCCCAAGACCTGCCTCAAAGGCCAGACTGCTGGCATATTTATCAAGTGTCTTCCAGCAGCCTTGACAGGCAGAACAGGAAAATCAAGCCAGGGCAGGTATCTGGAACCTGCCTGGGAGCAGGCCTGGCTTTGCAAGCTTCCTAAGCTGCCTAGTTTACACTGCTGCCCTGCTCTGACCCCTCCCTGGGAGGTGGGTGTGGACCTGTTGGCTGGAGGGAGTGGGCTTCCGTTTTCCAAGCTGCTTCCCTTTCGAGCCCAGCTCCAACTATGGCTCCTTTGTCCACAGTGTTCTGAGATGATCTCGGTCTGGAGATCTACCCTGGGAAGACACAGGCTAACACAGCGTTACAATGCCCTGCTTTGTGATCTTGACAGGAGGATTTGTCACGAGCTGGGAGATTGGTCCCTGGCAGATCCTGGCATGTGGTGAACAGCTGTGTGACAGCCACTATATTCAAGAATATGTCTCATCTGATGCGGCAGCTGGGCTCCGAGATTTCTCTAAGATAGGCTGCCTCCACCGCCCCCTGGACCCGTGGCCTTAGATTCAGTGACACCTTGTGTGCAGAGCCTAAACTGGGCTTGTTTGTGCTGGTGATGGCTGCTTGGAGCTGTGGCTTGAAGGCAGCCTATAGTGGAAACTTATTCCAGCTAACAAGAACAGGGTCCCCACAGTTGCATACAGCTCTTCTGTCATCCACCTCTCATCAGGGGCAACAACTGGCATGTTTAGGGTCTGCCCATTCTTGTCTGAGGTTGGGAGTTTCTTTTCTCTTATTTTAATTAATTGACAATTTCACACATGTGTATAACACGTTTCAGTCCTATTCACCATCCCCCTTACTTTCTTTTCCTGCTTCCCCTCACTTCTTCTTACTGTTGGGTCCCTCTCCTTTATGGCTTGGCATGTGTACATGCATGCGAATCTACGTGTGTGTGTGTGTGTGTGTGTGTGTGTGTGTGTGTGTGTGTAACAAAAGTAATGATATCTACAGCACGTTAAGAACAATACGCAGTCTTGAGAAGAACTCCTAAGTGTCTGCATATGGCCACAGCTGTGAACATAGCACCATTTACTGCCACTTAGTAATCATGGACACTCATGGAGCAACCATGTGGAAACTCGTTCAAACTGCACTATGCTGTTCTTATGAGCTTCCAGAAGACACGGTGACTTCCCACTATCACCCGTCTCCTAAGAAATGGAATTAGATTGAATGCAAAACCAGGGGACTCTGGAAGCTTCATGCTTAGTCTCCATGTACTATACTTTGAGTGTCCTCACCAAAACTCATCCCAAAGTTTAATCACTATTTTAGAGTATTAGAAGTGTGGTGGTTTGAACACGAACGGCCTCCAGAGGTTCATATAGTCTAATGCTTAGTCACCAGGGAGTGGCACTATTTGAACTCCTGGTATAGAACTCGCGGCTACTTCTCCAGCACCATGTTACCCCCATGCTACCATGCTCCCTCTCATGCTAACAATGGACTAAGCCTCTGAAACTGTGAGTCCCAATCAAATGCTTTCTTCTGTAAGAGTTGCATGGTCACGGTGTCTCTTCATGGTGGTAGAGGTGTCTCACCAGGACAAGAGGTACCAACTGATGGAATGAGTCTTCTAGTGGGCCTGAAGTGACTACGCTACTGGCCCCTTCTCTGCAGAGGCTTTGTCTGTCCTGGATACATCCATGTGACCTGACCTCATAGTAGCTTTTTAGACTTGTTACACCCCTGCTAGGAGTGAGGGTCATAGAGACCCAAGGATACCCTGGGCAGAATGCTTGGCCTGACATAGAGCACAGGGTCAGAGGAATGTCTGGAGCCTTCTGGTCCAGGACTCTCAGCATCAGGGCTCAAGGCAAACTCTTGACGTTGCTGATGCAGTGTATATGTACTAGGAGAGACCAAATATCTTGGGGGTACAGAAATGTCCCCTACCCCAGCAGCCCTTGCATACTGCTTCCCCAAAGTAGAGTCTACAGCATGGTCCAAGAGTGGTATTTTCATGTCCCTTCTTTGTCAATTAGTGACAGGAAAGAAACAGACTGCTTACATGTATGCAGAATGCATTGTACTGCTAAAGCATGCAAACATGGTGCTTGCTTCTTCCTGGCTTGCAGTAGAAATATACCAAGACCCCGGTAAGCTGTGTTGTGACCTTGGGTGAGTTGCCCAACCTCTCTGAGGCTCAATGTCTTTGCCTATAAAATCAAGCTAAGAATGCCTTTCCTGCCTCTGATATTTTAGAGGGCATCCTAAGAAGTTAAGGCCCCCGGGTGTGTCCTGTAAACCCTACTGTGACTCCCATGTGGGCAGTGACCTTGCAGTGACCAAATACTCACATTCCGCCAGAGTAGGACACCACAGAGCTCGCCCAGGTGAGTGCAAGGTGAGGCTGAAACTCTAGCTCATCAGAACAAGTCGAACACAGTAAAAAGTGTTTCTGCTTTGAGTGAGAAACACTCTTAAGATCAATGTAATGGCTTGATGGCTGAAGGTGTCTGCTGTACAAACCCAGGGTTCTGAGTTAAATCTCTAAAATCCTGTAGAAGTGACAGGAGAGAACTGATTCTACAACGTTGACCTGTGACACACACACACACTCACACACAAATGGCTTGCACACCCACTCCCCACTACACACAATTATCACATGCAAATAACTATTTAAAGATTAATATGTTTCCTTGAAACGTTCCTGTAGTGACTAGCCCACTTAGTCCTTCCCTTCCTCCTCTGCTGAGAGGCAGAGGGTCCAGGAGGAGCTGGAGAGCCAGTGTGGAGAAGACAAGTGTCATCAGGACTGGGCTCATGCCATGCTGTGCTCAGACAGAGCAAACATCACTTCATGGGCCGCTGGGGCAACAGTCGTAGCATAAGGCCTCTCCCTAGGATAAGTGTGGAACACAGCAGCTATGTCATTCACCCTCCACAGTGACAGACGTGGCCTTAAAACCAACAGGGTCCCTCTCTGACAGGCTCTGTTGGCTTCTCTTCCTCTCCTGGAGGAGTGATGAGGGATTTCACTTGCTTAGATAAAGGAAACTCTCATTTGTTGGGCCCCCTCCTGCTCACCATATGCTACTGTGTTTAATCCCCTCATCAGCTCCATAAAGAATTAGCCATATTTTTATACACAAGAAAGCTGAGCCTTAGAGAGACCCAGCATCTATCTTGGCCTCACAGACAGCAGGCAGCAGCACAGCTTAAATTGGAACTTGGATTTGTTGCACTCCAGATCCCAGGCTCTGACAAGGCTCATTACTGAGCCCGCCATCAATATTCCCTAAGTAGATGTCCTGGGCCTATATTGCTGGGGGAATGAGAGAATGAGAAGGCCGAAAGTCAGGCCCTGGGTTTGTGGAGTTGGGGCAAATTCAGAGAGCAGATGACCAGCAAAGTCCATAGCTGGTCCTTCATTCCTCCCTTCACACTCTAAGGCCACTAGGGAGTCTGGAGTAACAGCCTTGAGCGTTTTGATGGCCTGGCAGCCACTCTGGCTGAAAAGGTCAGCTTAGTTTGACCAGAAGGACTGTTGAGTCACCTCAGTCCAACTCCTCGGTGGTCAGGGGGTCCTATGTCAATGAGTCATTCTCATGTTGAAGGGTCTATTCAGCTCAGTCAAGGCTTGACTCCTCAGCCCAGGGCTCTTTCTACCCCTACCGTCAGGCGTGAGGTGAGCCTTGAAGGGT
The DNA here is from genome assembly GCF_903995435.1 of Acomys russatus. Lineage (NCBI taxonomy): Eukaryota > Metazoa > Chordata > Mammalia > Rodentia > Muridae > Acomys > Acomys russatus. The sequence continues at coordinate 46,323,289 of NC_067137.1, read as the reverse complement.
GGGGCTCATGGTTCTGGCCAGCTAAGGGACAGACCTCAGGCCTCAGAGTCTGGCCTGCCCCTCTTCCGCTAGCATTTGTGTGGTGCATGCATGCCAAGCCCACTGGCTCAGCCAGCAGCTGCTTCCATTCTCCCTGAAGCTGGCAGTGTGCAGCAGGCCAGCACTCAGAACCCTTTTCCTTCTTTTCCTTTCTGTGAAGGAGAACACTGCCCAGCCACCCTCCCCCCAAAGCTAGCTAGGAGTTTACTGGATGTGCCTCCACTGTTCACTGGACTGGAAGGCATGTCCTCCTGGGAGCGCCCTGACACTGTGGTCATTCGTACTGAGCCGCCCAGTCCAGCTCTCTTGCACTCCTTCCCTTCAGTTAGCATCTACTAGGACCCTTGACCCTTCAACCAGAGCAACTTCCTGTCTGTCTGACATAACAATAAGGGAAAATGAAGTTTATTCTGCTCAAGAGGATGAAACCGCTGGCCTTAGTGGAGACTCAACATTCCAAGCTATACAAGACAGAAAAAGGTGGATTCCGTGGCCAAGGGGCTGCCCCTAGGAAAGCAAGCCCACTTTAAGCCATGCTAAATGGCTAGGTGGAGTAGTTAATGAGATGCTGTACTTTCTTTCCCAGAATTCCCTCTCATTAGAATAGTCCCTACTGGTCAGCCATGCGGTTTGGCTTGTCTGCTTACCTTTTCTTTTTCTTTACTCTGTCTCTTGGCTTTTGTTTGCTCACTTGTTTTTAACTTTCACAAGGAGTTGTTTGCCTTCTGCACTTGTTATTTCACTTTGAAACAACGCTGGCTTTGCTTGACTTTCAAACTCCTTTCTGCCTTTTAGTTCTTTAATTGGCGGAGAAAGCAAATTCAATTCCTGCATCCTAGATCACACCACACCTAACAGCCCCAAGGATTCAGAGGTAATGCTCGGGTTCCAGGAAAGGGCCTTGAACTCACGTAGGATGAGAATACTCCAGCAATGGCTTGAACACAGTTTCCACTTGGGTTTAAATGCTGAGTTTGACACCAGCAGAGGGACACCTTTTACCTTTGTCCCTAGACCCTTTCTTTGCCTCAAGGCTTCCTCTTAATAGTTGGAATCCAGTGTTCAGGATGAGTGGAATTTCTTTCTGGAAAGACTTTGGAATGCCTGTTCTTTCCTCTGAAGTCCTTCTCCCAACCTCACCCTGCCCCATGCTGACTGCAGATTGTTCCATGTAATGCTGAAAATATTCATTTACACACTTATTGTTTCTTTTTCTTTCTACGAGATAAGGATTCTCTGTATAGCCCAGGCCAGACTCAATCTCAGGATCCTCCTGCCTCAGCCTGTGGAGTGCGGGGATTATAGGCATGCACCACCATTCCAGGCTAAGCCTCTTGTTTTTCCTGAATGATTCTCTGTGACTGTTTCTTTGGAGGCTTTTCTCCAAATGAGCTCCTCTTAATACAGGGAGACTGATTGGCTGTCCTCCGAAGTCAGAATGCCTGAAATCATGCCAGGGCTGCCATCAGAGGCCGGGTACATCTTGAGGAGTGGATGGAGGCTGAATACAGCTTGCAGGGGATGTTCTTGCTGTCTCCAAACCCTGCTGCTCCGGCCAGGCTGGGGCCATGCTCTTTGGCCCTCCCCATAGGCAGCGGTGCTAGGCCAACGAGCCAAAAGTATATGCACTCATGTCCTGGCTCTGCTCTGTGTCTTTGGGTGGGTTACCCACCTTTTTGTGCTTCTATTTCTTTGTTTGCCAAAGAGGAATAATAAAACCTGTGACCCTGTGTACCAGTGAAGTAAAAGGGGACTATAAGCTGCCTCATGTAGTGCCCACAATAGCAGTTTCTTAATCAATGATAATTTGATCAGCTGAAGCCTGCAATGCCTGAGAAGGAGTCTAGTATTGGGAAACTGAATATTTACCAGCAGTGTTGCCATGGAGATGAGAATCACTTGGGGAAAGACTAAAAAGGGAAACACAGAATAGAAGTTCTTTGCAGAAATTGATACCATCCCTCTTTCATCTCAATTCTTGGAAATGACGCTTTAAAGTATGAGTAATGATCACATGGAAGTGAAATCGTTTCCACATATGATGTGGGACGCTTGTTTCCTTCACTTGGGGCTGCATGTTGTAGCTGGCTCAATGTCGTTTCCCAAGGACCTTTCTGGTTTTCTGTCTTAACATCATATCTCATCTTATTCCTGGTCCTTGTTAAGAATGCAAACTCTTGAGCCATAGAGTTGGAGGCCAGCCTGGACAGTTCCAGGATAGCCAGGGCTATGTAGAGAGGCCCTGTTAGAGAGAGAGAGAGAGAGAGAGAGAGAGAGAGAGAGAGAGAGAGAGAGAGGGGGAAAAGAAGAAGAAGAAGAAGAAGAAGAAGAAGAAGAAGAAGAAGAAGAAGAAGAAGAGAGGAGAAGAGAAGAAAAAGAAAAAAGGAAGGAAGGAAGGTAGACAGGAATGCAAACTCCTTTTAAAGCACATGAAAGTGATAGCTCAAAGCTGTGGCATCCATTCATCATCCCAGCACACAAGGGTGAGGCAGGAGGATTGCTATGAGTTTGAGACCAGCCTAGGCTATAGTGTGGGATTCTGTTTCAAAGGGGAAAAAGAAAAACAGTGTCATATGCAAAGAGAGACACGTAGCACTCCCTTTGACAAGGATGGAAGCAGGCCAAGACCAGTTACAGCACTAGAGTTTGTCAAGGCTTTCCCTTAATGAAATTCACATGGGCAGTAACACAACTCAGTGAGCAAAGGTGCTTGCTATGCAAGCCTGGTGCCTGAGTCAGTCCCAGAAACCCAGGTAAAGTTGGAAGTACAGAACTGACTCTACAAAGCTACCCTCTGACCTCCACATGTGCCCTGTGGCACATGTACTACACACACACACACACACACACACACACACACAAATGATGATGATGTTAAATTTTAAAATAAAATGTAAAAATTAGAACCTCTCTGCAATGGTCAAAAGTGAGTGGCAGAAACTGGAGAAACAGCCCAGTTGGTGAAGTTTGAACCTCAGTGTCCACTTACAAAGCCAGGGGAGTTCTTATAATCACAATGCAAAGGAGGCAGAGACAGGTGTGGATCAAGACAGTCTAGCCTAATCAGTGGCGAGCCCTAGGTGAGAAGGAGCAACACCTGAGGCTGTCCTCTTATCTTCTGGCTTCACAAGTGCCAGTGTGCGGCTGGATTTAGATGGTGTTGGTGTGGCTATGTGCATAAGCATCCACAGAGACACGTGCTCAAAAATGCACAGTATACTGCACAGAAGTTTACAATATAAAAATATTTCAAAACAAGGCTGTGCATGGTAGAGCGCACCTTTATTTCCAGCACTCAGGAGGCTGAAGCAGGCAGATCTCTGTGAGTTTAAGACCAGCCAGGACTAATAAACTAACAGAAAAAAAAAAAAAAAAAAAAAAAAAGAAGAAGAAGAAAAATATTTTAAAAGGGAAATGTAAAACTGAGTGAAAAGGAGCCTCTCCAACCTGCAGCTGACCACAGAGATGACAGCCAGAGCCCCATAACTGTCTTTTTGGGGCTTTGTGAGCTGCACACACCTCTGGTGATGCACACTAAGGCCCTAGCACCAGCAAAAGATCACTTTTCCTTGGATTTGCGTCAAGTAATGCTTATAAGAGAATGACTTAGCCAGGCGTGATGGTGCACGCCTTTAACCCCAGCACTGGGAAGGCAGAAGCAGGTGGATTTTCGTGAGTTTGAGGCCAGCCTGGTCTACAAAATGAGTCCAGGACAGCTAGGGCTACACAGAGAAACCCTGTCTCGAAAATCCAAAAAGGGGGGAGGAGGATGGCCTTCATGCTTTTACAGATAGTATTGCGCTTATTAAACGTCGTGTCTTCGACCATGTTCCTATTTTCTGTTGGTCAACCAAGAAGCATCTGTGACCCCCTTTCAGTGTGTTCCACATCACATCAATTATCAGGATCTGTCAGTAAACATCCACATATATACATATGTATGTATATGTGTATATATGTATACACACACATACATATATACCTACATACTGTATCTACTTATATGCATATTTATAAGTATATGTTTAAGTATATTTGTTGTATAAATAATTTATGTGGATGTGTAGATGTCAGATCCACTCATGGGAATCAGTTCTCTTCTTTAAACCATTGATTTCAGGGAATCATCCAGAGAATGAACTCAAGTATTCAGGTTTGGCACTAAGTCCGCTTACCTGATGAGCCACCTAGCCACCTCTCCCAACATTCTTAGTGGCTTTAACATGAATTCACTTCTGCTCTAATGACCCACTAGATCACTTTTTCCTGATTGCCCCAGCCACCTCCCCCTTTTGCCACACTCCCGTGACCTACTCACCCACCATTAACATGGTTGATTTTTTTAGGGCCCACAAGGATCCCCATACTTTCCAGGATTGGGCCAAGCGCCAGGCAGGGCCTGACATGCTCTGCGGCCTGGTGCGAACCTCTCCTGTCTGTCCTGCCGGCCTCTTCTGCTTCCCTGGGCGCTGCTCTAGGTAGAGAGTTGCAGCAGTCTCATAGAATTAGCCATCCGGTGGGGAAATGTAGACATAGACAGCAATTATATGAAATCACATATAATATAAGAGAAAAGCACAGAAGTGACACAAGGTTGCTTCGTTACCTGGCATGGGTAAGGGAGACCAATCTAATGAATATAAAATTGTTTGCTACATGCCGGGCTAAGCGTGTGCTGCAGCCACTCAGCCTTCCTGACAATTCCTGCTCTACTTCCTCTGCCTGCACTGTACCATGCCACCCTGGGAAGGATCTGAGTTTACATGACTGCAGGCTAATAAGTCAGTCTATACTTTTATGGCTGTTTCCCGGAGACTGAGATTCCTGAGTGAGAAGAAATAATAGAAGCTGGATGATGACAGTTTAATACTGTTTTCTGAGCCCAGGTTACCAAACACTAGAACTCAAGAAGAAAGATGAAATATAAATAAGCTATTTGAGACCATACACCTTTAATCCCAGTTCTTCCTAGACAGTGGTGGGTAAGATCTTTCTGAGTTTGAAGCCAGCTGAGTCTATATATCAAAATCTAAGCCACCCAGTACTACAATGTAAAAGCCAGTTGCCAAAAATAACAATGATAAATAGATAGATAGATAGACAGATAGATAGATGGTATATAAGAGGCTTGAGACCACACAGATTAAATATGGGTGAGAAGGTCCAAATGACATCTACAGCTTTCTGGCATTGGCTGGAGTCTTCATATCAACAAAAGTAAGCCCCACCCTATAGAATCGGCTCAGGGCCAGGTGAAGAAGACGGAGAAGGTCCACAAATGGGTTGCATGGCTGAGTTATTATTGTTGTTGTTGTTATTGTTATTTTGAGACAGGGTTTCTTTGTGTTATCTTGGTTGTCCTGGACTTATTTTGTAGACCAGGCTGGCCTTGAACTCACAATAATCCACTTGCCTCTGCTTCCCGAGTGCTGGGATTAAGGCGTGTGCTACCACATGCGGCATGGCTGAATTCTTAAATTATGGCAGAGGAGCAAAAGAATATGGGAGCCCAGGAAGGAGAAGGCCAGCAAGCTTCAAGGTTTTCATTAGAAAAACAAATAGTGGTCTTGGAACGGATACAGCATCGTTAGAGGGACAGACAGGGGCATGAGGGGAAGCCTCTTAAGATCTGAACTTAACACAACAATGTCTCATGGACGGGAGAGGGAGAAGAGATGTACCTACTGCGGAGCTAGGAAGAAGATACATCCTGTCAGGCATTATGCAGCAATGTATGAGACGGGAGGGCGGCAGGGTGGGATGCTGGGGAGCATTTCCTGAGATGAGGCTGGCCGGGGTGCTCACCATCCTAGAAAAACACCAAGAAGCAACCACCAGTATCCATTCTGGGTCTCACCTGGCCTGCTCGCCACACCCGATGGGTAGCATTCCAGACCATAGGCTGCCAGCGTACTGATCAACTCTATTCCTGGCTCACAAAGCAATTTCTGAAGCCTGGGGGCCAGCGACATCTGTCTGAAGTTCCTGGAGTCATGATGAGCATGCCATTTCTCAATTCCAGCCCATGGTAGGGCATGTCCCAAGGCTGAGCTTGTGAAAATCAGGTTGCAGGAGATGATGCTTGCAGCCCCAGACAGCAGAGCACAGGCTTGGCTTGGCGCAGCCTCTCTAAATCTTGCAGGGAAACAGTGGTGACTGGAAGCTGGGCACATAAGAATGTGGCCAGGCCACACAAGGGCTACGAATGAGCGAGCGAGAGTACCTTCCTTACCCAGTTCACTGCTCTACTACCTCTCACCAGCCTCCCCCACCAGCTCAGGGATCTTTTTCTCTGGGGTCCCTCAGCAGTCCCTGGTGAGTCTGTCACATCAAAGGTTGCCTTGTTCCTCCTAGCTGAACTGAGAGCTCCCCAGGAGGGAGCCATGTCTTTCACATCTGCCAGGCAGCAGGAGCTCTACACACATGGGTGGAACCAGAGACAAAGATGAACATGTTCAGCCTGCAGGGAATGGCTGGTGTCCAGTGTCAGAAAAGGAAGGCTTGTCTAAGTGGCAACAGGACTGCTTAACTTACACTTAAAGTGAAAACAAACAAACAAACAAACAAACAAACAAAAACTAAGCATTTCATTTAAACCTGGGGAAACTAAGAAGGTTTGGCTGTTTTTCTTCCATAGTCCCTTTTCTTAGGCTCACCAGCTCTTGCTGTCCCTCCCAAACATATAGACCTCAGTTTGACTTATCTCTCTGTCTCTCTTTTAGCGGGACCTTCATGTGTCATGTGGACAAGCAGAGGCTCATCCCAGCTTCCCCTGAGCATTTCTCTTACACTGTTAAGGAAGGAGTTAGGATCACAGGCTTAGTGACCTGCGAACATCAATCTCCTAGGAGACAGAGGAAGAGAGATGAGGGTAGACAAGAGGCAAAGCCACTAGCCCTGCTGCCAGCACATCCCCTTTCATGCCTTAACGCTTTGAGCACACTGTGCAAATTCTACAGAAAACAGGAAGCATGGTGCATCAGACATCCCCGTGAGGACATTCCGAGTAGCTCAGTGAGCTGGTATTTGAGGATGAAACTTTGCATAACAAACTACTACTATGTTCTACCCAAGAGATCTTGCCCAGAGATGCTTTAGCAGCCATGGGTACCCTGGAGGCACACACAAGTTTTTCTGACCTCTTTGGGAACTGCCTGTGTAGGTGTTAAAAAAACAAGAGTATTTGCACTCACTTTGCTAAGCCTCTTAGGCAACAAGGAAAGCTTAGCTGGCAGAAATGGAAGTTGGTGTGCAGTTTCACTTCACTGGAAATTGGCACTGTCACTCTCAGCCACAGGACGGCCTTCTGAATGTAAAGGGAAAAGGATCTGCTGCAATCAGCCCTAGGCCTGTGGAAGGCATTGGTTCCTGTTTAAGCATGAAGGTAAACACAGGGGTGTGAGGGGCAGTCATGGAGATCATGTATCTTCTTGTGGCCTAAGACTCAAACTTTTTATCCTTGGAAAAAACACATTTTACAGATTGTAGATAGAGACAGCCAACCCTAATCAAATTGCCAGGCTTATTTCAGCTCTTCCTTCTACTTCTGAAAACAACAAAACAACAACAACACAAGATTTTCAGAGACACTTCTTCCCTGCCTCATGGGAGACAACCAGAGGGGCCTCAAGGAGAGGCTGGAGCTGGATTTCAGGGCCTTCCTGCCTTCTTGAGCACCAGGCATGGGATCCAGCCAGCCCACTCACGAGGGCTGTTTGCGATTTGGAATTCTAATAGGGCTCCTGAGGCATTTAAGGATTTGTTGACACATCATTAACTTACTCCTCAGAGCAGCTGTAAAGCAGAAAGACTCAAGATGACATTTGGGGAGTGGCAGGCTGAGAGGGTGATCAACCAGAAAGAAATATGAGGAGCCTTTGAAATGATAATGTGAAGTAATTGGGACAAGCACCAGTTCATCATCAGCCATTTCAGAAAACATCTACGGCTCTTCTTCGCTGACTAGGTAATTAATATTTCAGTGACTGGTCAGCCTCAGTCATTACCATGAGACTTTTCTAGTAAATTTTGTAATAAGTAGCAGGCCAAGGGCTGCTTAGAGCGGATCCTTTTCCCTTTAAATACAGAACCCCATCATTTGCCTGAAGTGTGACAGTGCCAATCTCCAGTGAGGTGAAACTCCACACCATCTTCCATTCCTGGCAGTTAAGCTTTCCTTGTTGCTTAAGAGGCTTAGCAAGGTGAGTGCAAATACTCTCATTTTTAACCCCTAGACAGAAACCAAATCAGCCTAAAATAGGTTTCTGGAAGAAAAAAAAATTTTATTTTTTTTGTTTTTTCTTTCAATCGTGAGAACCAACTTTCACATCTGGAGTTGCTTGCATTCCAGATCGGGGAGTTGTCATTAGACACATGAGATTTGATTGGCTGTTTTCCATCAGAACCCTGTGCTCTTTACAGTGAGCCCACGTTCCGTTCCGAGAGCTACTTAGAATGCAGAGGGAGGCTGTGTGCACCTGGTGGCCTCCTCTTGCGCCTCATGCCAGCTGATGCCTTATACTAGCCCTGAGGACCGAAGGAGGAGCTTAGTCCCAAATTCAGTTAGAAGCAGAGGAGAAGCTAGGAGAAATGGGCTTTTGTGTGTGTGTGTTGGGGGGGGGGTTTATATATGGTCACTTACTTTTCACAGTATCCAGTGACTACCTATAAGGCTCCGCCCATGAGACAGAGAGCACTGTTTATAAGCTTGTCCAATGATGTTGCTTTTAAAGCATTTCCATGAACTGTGGGGTCACACTTGAGAGTCTGGGGCAGGAGGGTCTTGAGTTCTGGGACAGTCTGGGCTAAAAATGGAGACTGTCTTAAACAAGAACCCCAAACAAAACAAAACTATTTATTTATTTATTTATTTATTATTTTACTCTTTCTGAGCTATATCTGCTTTCCATGTTGCTTTATGGAAAATGAAGGGTATCTAACATTATAAGGAAAACCTTTGCTGAGCAGTCACACACAGGAAAACTATAAAGCATATGACAGTGTGAACATGATCAAAAACAGATGTTAGCACTTAAACATTTACTCTGCGATGCTTTCTACCCCTAGAATCTAGATGAGCATTTTGGAGCTCGATTTTAATATAAAGACATGGAACCCCACCCCTTTTGTTGTTATTGTTTCTAAGTCTCCTGCCCAACCCCCGCCCTCCCCACCTCTGTCCCCTTCCCCCCACCTTAACTGCTGAGAGAGTCATGGGGCTCTGCTTGGCAGCTGGTTGAGGAGAACTGCAACACTTCACACTTCATTTGAAAGCCATGAAAGCTTGATCCAGGTCATTAGCTGAGACATTTGAGGAGCTGTTTGCTGCTCTGGGTAGTGGGACTAAGGGAACATTCTTTTACAGTTCTCACGGACATATGCTTTTAAAAAAATGCACTGACATGTGTAGAAGCATTAGCAAACATTCTCGACCTGCTGGTTGCTTTGTGGATGTGCAGCTGTTGTCGGATTGCCTTCAGCCTCCCTGCATCCTGAGCCCAAGACAAAGAACGGCACGGCACGCACAGTTCTCCTGTGTGATTGAGGGGGAAGCACGGGGACCGGCATGGTTCTAAGGTGTCATCTAGGCTCTCTTAGGTTCTAACTTGACTTCACAGAGTCTAGTTTTTCCTCTAGTTTTTAGCTCTCCTGCTGCATGTTCAGCTTTGCCTCCAGACTGTTGGGCCTGCTGGTCTACTAGGGCTTCGGATCTCACTCAAGGCAGAGGCACTCACTCTTCCATTGGTTTCCCACCATGGCTTCTAAATAAATGCCATATTCCATAACACTCATATGGCGCTCCCTCCTGAATGATCTCTGACGCACCTGCTCTCACCTCGGCATCTTTGCCTTGCCCTTCCCTCTGCCAAGACACTCCCCTTTTAGACCAGTGCAAGATCAAACACCCCTGTCCTCTCTTCAAGTGTTCACCTTTTCAAAGACCTTCTAATCAAAATACTTGAAATCCAAACCACTTGGTTCCAGGCATTTTGGATAAGGGAACGCAACCCCTTGTGTGGGTCTTATGTGGGCAAACACAGCTGCTGAGTTCATGACTGCCATGGCCCTGCCATGTCCAGAAGACACTGTTTCATTTTGGTCCTCCCTGACCTCTGGCTCTTGAAATCAGTCCATCCCTTTTCAAAGATAGTCCCTGAGCTGTGGGAGAAGAGATGCTGAGGTCCCTGAGATGCAGAGGCTGAGCAGTCCATTGACACTTATTCTCTGCGCTTTGATCAGTTCTGAGTTTCTGCATTACCCAATTTCCACCACACAAAGAAACTTCGGTGAATTATGGCTGGGAAGTAGCCCAGACAGAAATAAAAGTGAGTGGCATGGGATGTGGGGCTAGGACATTAGAAGGTAGGGGGCTTATATACGCCCAGCCCCAGCATATTAAAAATCTAACAAGTGTCTGTGTCTTTTATTGATATAATAGAGGGTTAAATAATAACTGCTGTAACAATCTATGGATTAAAAAATAGTACATATTAATAACCATTTTTCTACAACAGATAATAGTAGGTTTGCCCTGAGGCCTTTGAACTCCCCAACCACATACCTTTGAAGGAATGTGACTTAGGCACGAGTTTCCTCCTGTGCTGTCGTCCTCAAATCCAACTAGAAAGTAGTTGTTTACATGTATAACACTCAGCACCATTGCACTCATGGCACATGTTTTCATACCCGTCGTAGTGGCTCCCAGGCTTCACAGCTGGCTAAGACTGCTGATGACTTTCCCTCACAGCAGCCTACACAACACCAAAAGCAATGGAGAAACAGTCTGTATTGGTTTTGGGTCTCCAGGATACCTCTAACCAACAACTCAAAGAGAGGTGTCCCACGCCTAGCACTGGTCTTTTTATATGGTGACCTAGGGCTTCATGGAGGTCCACTATTTCCTGTGTAGAGGAACTTTAGTTCTCAGCACCCCTCACCCTCTTTTCGAGACAGGGTTTCTCTGTTACACAGAGCCCTGGCTGTCCTGGATGCTCTTTGTAGACCAGACTGGCCTCGAACTCACAGAGATCCGCTTGCTTCTGCCTCCCAGGTGCTATAGTTCAACTCTTTATGTGAACAGAAGTCCCATTTTTCCCAGAGCATCTATACTGACTTCCATAGTGGTTGCAGCTGCACCAGCTGTCTATAGCGTTCCTTTCTATTCCACTTCCCCACCAACATTTGTTGTCCTTGGTTTTCTTTTTCTTTTTTTAATTCTTTAAGATAATTTGATAATTAATTCCTTTTTATTTATTATGTACATTGGCGTTTTGCCTACATGTATATCTGTGTGAAGGTGTTGGATCGCCAGGAACTGGAGTTACAGACAGTTGTGAGTTGTCATGTGGGTGCTGGGAATTGAACCAGGGTCTTCTGGAAGAGCAGCTAACGCTCTTAACCTCTGAGCCATCTATGTCCATCCTTGTCATTGTTTTAACTTGACCACATCGGTTCAGACTATACTGAGAGTAATGACATAGCAATTTTAAATTTGCATCTCAATGATGGCTAAAGATGCTAGATATTTTTTCGAACATCGACTGGCCATTTGTTTTTCTTCCTTTGGTAACTGTTTATTCAATTTGCTAGCTCATTTAGGCTGAGTGATTTGCTTTGGAGGGTAATATTTATTTTTAGACTTCTTTATAAAATGCAGAAATTAATCTCACAAGATGTTTGGTTGGCTAGATTTTCTTCTTCTCTATAAACCGTCTCCTTGCGCCTCTGATTGTTCCCTATGCCGTGCAGAGGGTTCTTAATTTCATAAGTCGCATTTGTTAGTTCTTGAGATTATTTCCTACACTGCTGGATCCTTTAAAAATGTTCTTCCCTCTGCCTACATCTTGAACTGTTTTATTTGTGTTTTCTTCTGGCAGTTTCAGCATCTCAAGTCTTATTTTAAGATGAATGATCCATTTTAAATTGATTTCTGTGATCCAGTTTCCCCAACACAATCTGTTGGAGGTGGTAGGCGGGCCTCTGTGTGTCTATGGCCCAGGTCATGGGGTGGAGGGCAGGTCTGTGGTCATCTTCCCCTGCCAGAATGCAGGTCTCTGTTTTCCTCCTCTTCTACTGCACAGCCTGGATTTGACCACCAAGCCAGGCATCAACAAGCTAAGATGAACAAAGGACTGCTAACTGACTGATAGAAGAACACCACCACCAAGTCGTCTCTTTGCCCGTGGCCAGGGGTGTTGTTAGATTTTGTTTTGTTTTGTTTTGTTTGAGACAGAGTCTCTGTGTGTTAGCCTTGGCTGTCCTGGACTCGCTTTGTAGACCAGACTAGCCTCGAACTCACTGCGATCTGCCTGCCTCTGCCTCCCAAGTGCTGTGATTAAAGGTGTGTGCCACTACGCCCAGCTGTTTTGTTTTTTTGAGACAGAGTTTCTCTGAGTAGTCTTGGCTGTCCTGGACTCACGTTGTAGATGAGGCTGGCCTCGAACTCACAGTGATCTACCTGCCTCTGCCTCCCAGAGTACTGGGATTACAGGAGTGTGCCATCACGCCGGGCTCATTTTTTTAAAAAGCTAGTATGAATGAATTTTTTTTTCCTTGATCATTTCCCAGCAAAGCTATTGATTTTTATACATCGATTTTTATTTTGCTACTTTCTTGAAGGTGTCTATCAGGCCTTTAAAGTTTTGTTATAGAGCCTTTAGGGTCTTTTAAATATAGGATCTTCAAATAGGGGTGGTTTGATTTCTTCGTTTTATATTAGATCCCTTTTATTTCTTTCTCTTATTACTCTAGCTAAACTTCCGGCACTACACTGAATAAGTATGTCTCATTCCTGCACAGAGGAAATGCTTTGTTTTATCCTATTTAGTATAATGTCAGCTATAGCTTTGTGTACACATGTTTATAAGTTTGAGATATACTTTTTCTGTTCTTCCTGGCCTCTTCAGGGCTTTTATTAAATGCCATTAAGATCTTTTCTAAAACTATTGAGATGATCATGTGGTTTCTGCCCTCCAGTCTATTTCTGTACTGTATCACAAGTATTGATTTACATATTTTGAACCATCTGTGCTTCTCTGAAATGAAAACTACTCTGCTGTAGCATGATTTTCTTAATGCTTACTTGAATTCAGGTTTCAAGAGTTTTTGTGTCTGTGTTTACCAAGTTGACCAACAATTTTATTTGTTGTGTCCTTCTTGGTTTTGGTACCAGGAGAATGCTGGTTTTGTAGAGTGAGTGGCCATGTCCTTCCCTTTCTTCTTTGTGTAGCAGCTTGAGGAGTTTTCTTAAAATGTTTAATAGCATTTGACAACAGATCTATCTGGTCCTGGATTATTCTTCATTGAGAGACTTTTTTTTTTTTTTTTTTTTTGTCCCTGCTTCAATCTTGTTGTTTGTTAATGAAGTTGTTATTATCCTGATCTAATTTTGTTAGGTCATGTGTATTTACCCATTTCTTCTAGATTTTTGATGCTTTTGAAATATGTTTTCAAAATACTCTCTAGTGATCCTCTGGATTTCACTGGAATCTGCTGTAATTTCTTTTATGTGTATGAGTGTTATGCCTAAGTCTATATCTGTGCACCAAGTATGTGCCCCTCAGAGACTAGACAAGGATATCGAAACCCTTGGGACTGGAGTTATAGACGGTTGCAGGCTACCATGTGAGTGTTTGGATTCAAACTTGGGTCCTCAGGAAGAGCAACTTATACTCTTAACCACTGGGCCATCTCCCCAGCCCCTCTGCTCTGGATTTTGTTATTTTTGCTGCCTGCTTTTGCATTTGAGACCTTGAGGTATATCATTAAGGTATTCAAGTCACCTACTACCATTGTGTCAGGACCCACATGATCTTTTATGCCATTAATGTTTGTTTTATGAAATTGTGCGTCTCAACATTATATATGTTACACATTTACATATCTGTATATATAACTATATAAATACACACACATAAACATTTCCTAACAGACTACTTTAACACAAGCTGCTAAGTGTCTTTCCTGTGATTTATGCTGATGTTGAGCCTGTATGGGACAAGTGCTCACTGTCTGTCAGAACCATCTTTAGTAGTTGCTCCTCATTCTGTATCCGAGTACTCTCTTGGCCATACCTAGCTTTGTGGTCTGTGGGCTAGGCAGGTTATCCCACTGTGGTGCTTTGAGTAAGAACGGCCCCTATAGACTCATATATTTGAATGCTTAGTCATCGAGGAGTGGCACTAATTGAGAAGGATGAGGAGGCGTGGCCTTGTTGGAATAGGTGTGTCCTTATTGGAGGAGGTGTGTCGCTGAGGATGAGCTGTTAGGTTTCAAAAGCCCAGGCCAGGCCCCGTTGCTCTCTCTTCCTGCTGCCTGATCAGGGTGTAGCTCTCTGCTCCTTCTCCAGCACCATGTCTGCCTGTATGATGCCATGCTCCCTGCCATGGCAAAATAGACTAAACCTCTGACATTGTAAGCAAGCCCTGCCCCACCCCCATAAAAAGTTTTCTCTTGTAAGAGTTGCCTTGTGTCTCTTCACCACAATTGGGCATCAATTAAGACACCCATCATCCCGAGACTCCTCAGATCAGAGAGTTGTGGCTAATGTGCCATATGGAGGGAGGTGTCTTCCTAGTTCACTGGACACGGGGAAGCAGGCACAGCACTGGAATCTGTGTAGGTGGAAGGGCTGCTCTGTCGTTTCGAAAGCCTCCTGAGTGTTGAAGACTGTATCTCCTGCTATAAAGACACATTTATGGCTGTGGATGATTCACTGCAGTGGAGCTTTCAGAGCTCAGACTCCACAACAGTGAGTGGCATCTTGGTGCCTCACTTATCCCTCAGGCTTTGGGCTTTCAGACTCTAATTACTCCTGTGAGATTCTAGATGGCCTGAGTTCAGCAGTGACAATATTAGCTAGATGGCCTGGGCTCTGAAGTGATATTAACTAAAGAAATATAAGATTCCAGGAGGCTCGGACCTAGCGTTTGCCAGGTGAGCAAACAAGTTGAATTGCAGGCTGATAACAGGAACAAACTGAGGAGACCGAGTTAAAGATTCTCCACTAACCTCTACTGAAGAGTCCAGCCTGCAGCCTGATCTAAGGACGGCCAGCTTGTGTTTAAATTTCCACTACCTCAGGAATGTGCTTACCTTCCCAGTTGAAAAAGTCCCCAACTATTGTTAGCGAGCTCAGAAAACCACACCCTTTCTAGCGCCTGCACCCTTTTCTCCTGTGCCATTACTTAGCCAATCATTTTAAAGGTCAACTAACCAATCATGTTTGTACTAAGTTCTGCTTCTTTAAGGATATTTAAACCCTCCATCATTACAGAACAGGGTCTCCCTTTATGGAGTTTGGTGGACCCTGACGCGTTGGCTAATAAACTCCTTTGCTTTTGCATCAACTTTGGACTCTGTGTCTCAAATGGGCTTCCAGGGATAAACTTAGTTTAACATTCCCTGCTGTGGAGGCTCCTTCCTTTCCCTGTGCACTTTGCTGCCTGAACAGAGCCTCCTGCTGCCTACATTTTTTAGCTTTTCAGCACCTGCAAGCCCCCTGCCCTCCCATTCTACACATGCCTCTCAGTCTGGGGCTCCAGCTCAGTAAGTTCAGCCTCCCTGACTTGTGGTTGTTCCCCGTTATTTGTTTCCCAAGGTAGCTCATTTTTACACAATAGGTTTTTTGTTTTCTTGTTTTTATGGTGCCCTGATACGGTTCTTTGAGTCATATAGAGAGGTAATATGGGATCGCTCTTCACTTCTAAAGGAATGATGATCTCACCAAACCCTGCAACTTTGGGATGGGGCTTCTGCATCCCCTCCCCCTGCCAGGGAGCTGCATGATTGGGATTGTGTTTAGCTTGGCTTAATTTTGGTTTTCTGTTTTGTTTGGTTTGTTTTTTGAAACAGGGTTTCTCTGAGTAGCCTTTGGCTGTCCTGGACTCACTTTGTAAACCAGGCTAGTCTCAAACTCAGAGATCTGCCTGCTTCTGCCTCCCAGAGTGCTGGGATTATAGGCATGTGCCACCACGCCCTGCGCTTGGCTTGATTTTCAGTATTAGTTTACTTTTACAACTTAGCTGTTTTATTGTTAACTTTCCATTTCCAAAGTTCTTCCTCTCTTTCTCCCCTTGGGGTAGTCTACTTTTTTCTTATTTTGACTTCTTTGCTAGCTTACAGAGTGGCAGCTTCTAGTCCACAACCTTACTTGGAATCTCTTATGATAATTGCTTGTGCGGTTTTGGTATATTTATCTTCCATCCCACTATCACTCTAAGCTACTTCCGGTGGTTGACGCTCATCTTGGGTCTCCTACCCGGACACTTATTATCTACTAATAGTAATAGCTTAGTTTCTCCTTTTGGATACTTTCTTTTCTTGTGCTATTGTGTTGGCTACAATCCTTAGTACAATCTTCTTCCTAAAATGTTTTCAGTACTATGGACTAAGCAAGCTCCGTCCCAGTTGTTAGTTTTTTGAGCTAGGTCCTCTCTATAGTCTATTGGCCTTGGACTTCAGACCATATTGTCTCTGCTTCCCACATGTTGGGATTACAAGTGTCCACCATGCCTAGCAATGCCTTTTAATCTAAGTATCCCTCATCTTTTGACCTCCTGCTCACTGATACTGTATGTTGCCTTCCTACCTAGTCTCAGGTGATAATCTTGCTTATTTTCAAAACACAGTTGCAACTAAAGAGAACATTATATGTCACTAAACCTAAGTAACTTATTTAAAAATTCTGGGCAGGGATGGGAGATGGCTTGTTGGGCATGAGAATCTTGGCTCAATCCCCAATATGCATGTGAAAAAACTGAGTGCAGTAGAGTATGTGTGTAATTCCAGCATGGGGGAGGCAGAGGCTGGAAGGACCTTTGGGGCTTTCTGTCTGCCTCAAAGAATCAGTAAACTTTAGATTCAGTGTGGAGAGTTACTAAGGAAGACACACAGACATGGACCATCTGGCCTCCACATAGGATCTCTCCCTCTCTCTCTCTCTCTCTCTCTCTCTCTCTCTCTCTCTCTCTCTCTCTCTCTCCTCTCTCACTCTCTCTCTCCTCTCTCCCTCCTCTCCACTCTCTCTCCGCTCTCTCTCTCTCTCTCTCTCTCACACACACACACACACACACACATACAGTAGCACACATGTGCATAGACACACTCTTCTCTCCTAACATAATGAACGGTGTATTCTTTCACCAAGACCAGCCTTTGCTCAGATACTGGATCCCTGCCTTTCCTCCTCTCTCTGGCCCTGCAATCATCCTTCCTTTCTTTCCCTTATCAGCAAGTTTTTCCAATTTCTAAAAGGAATCAACTTTTTTCAGCTTAAAAATTAAAATCCTCTATTCCAGTTCCCTGCTTCCCTTTACAGCAAAGCACCTTAAAAGAACCACCCGCATTTGCTCATTTTCATCCTATCACCCCAAATTACTCTCTTGTGTACTACTCTAATGAGGCCATTGTCCCTAAAATTCCATTGAAATTGCCCTTGCTAAGGATAATAGCCAACACATTGTCAAACAGATCCAATGGCTCTCATCCCTAATCCTATTAATACTCTCTCAGCAGCAGAGGATGGAGTTGCCCTCTGGGCATATGTGTAGAGGGTATAAATGCCTGGGTGGACTTCTTCACTTATATTTTTAAAGACAGTAAGGCATTTGGCTAATATGATACAATTAAGTGCTGTCTAAATCACAAGAGGATCTTTCTGTTATTGGTTAAAAAAAAAAGCCTTCCTTGCTAATTTAAAAGTTTATAGGAATATGGTGTGTATGTGTGTGTGTGGGGATTGTTAAATATAACAAAAGTAAAGCGGCAGCTGCTGACTTGCAAAGGAGTCCATCACAGTTCCCTTCAATGAAGTTCATTGGTATGAAAAGGCTCAAGGCCATGACTGGGCCTCGAGCTGGCAGGGAGAGCAAGATACTATATCAGGAGATCTAAACTCAATGGGGCCTTGAAGGGAGGTAGTGGCTTCCCTTTAAAACCGGGAGAGATTCTTCATTCAGAGGGTGAGAGATGTGAAGATAAAGAGGGCATGAGAAGGACAGGAATAGGGTAGGGCACGGAGCCTCTTCAGAAGACATCCCCCTGCGTCCCCACTCAGGAATCTCTGACCCAACAGAAAGGTTGCCGCCCCCATCTCCACTTTCCCCCTGTGGTGGCCAAGCCCCATGCACTTCTGGGCTGGACTGGAGGGAGGGAGCTTAGTTGGGCAATAGCTAGTAAGTGCAATGCAGGATCTTGGTCAAAAAGGTGGGGGGGGGCCTAGGAGGAGATGGGGTGGGGGTGGGGGAGGAGCTTTTAAGGTCAAACAAGGAGGGTAATAAATTCTTATTAGGGTTGAGGTGGGGGAGCTGACTTTATGGCCTCAGGCTGGGAGTGGGGAGGTAGCCAACTCCTGCCATCCTCATGTTTGAGGTATCTGGGGTTGAGGCTTTTTCAACCTTTCCTTCAGTAACCCTGAGCCACTATGGTTCCACAGAAGGTCTGACTTTTTTTTATAAATTTTGGGGGTAGCAGGAAGTTCCACATGGCATGAATTAGCTCAGCATAGGATGTTTAACAAAGAGGACAGAGGAGCCAGGTCTCATCACTGAGAGCCATCAAGTCCTTGCACAGTCAGCTTCTTCAAGCTCTCTGTCCCAGAGACAGCTGCAGAGAGACGTGTTGTGCTGACTCAACATGTGCCATCTGGCCTAAATGTGCCAGGTTGGGAGTGCAGTGTGCATCTGTTTTGGAAATACTGTGATGTTGCTCTCTCTCAAGCTTACTATAGATCCTATCCATAGTGAGGGCACTGAATATTTCAACACTGACATTCTGCCCTTTGATTTCCACTTACTTCTTCTCAGGTATTGCATACAACTAGGCGTAAGAAGACAACTTTGATTCTAAGTGAAACTACATATAGACTTTAGTTTGCGATTTGAAATCCTGGAAAAAGGAAATTTTGTGTCAACACTATTTCCACACTTGGACAGTCTTTATAGTAACTTTGTGTTAAGTAGGAAGAAAACAAAGACTAAAAGTAGACATCGTCCTTAGCCAGTCTTCCATCTACTTGCTGAGTAGATACAGCTCCACAACTAAGAAAATGAGAGGAAGTCGGAGTTGGTGGTTCAAGATTGTAATCCCAGCATTCTGAATTGCTGTAAGTTCAAGGCCAGCCTTGTCTACAAGCAAGTCCAGGCTTGCAAAGGCTATACAGAGAACCCTGTCTCAAAAAAAAAAAAAAAAAAATGATGAGAAAAGAAAAAGAAAGGAAGGAAGAAAATGAGAGGACTTCCGTTCCCAAAATTTGGAGAAGCTACACTTTTCCTTTCATCTGCCATAAAAGGGGGAAAGTGGGGCTGGAGAGATGGCTGAGTGGTTAGGAGCACTGGCTGCTCTTCCAGAGGTCCTGAGTTCAATTCCCAGCACCCACATGGCAGCTCACAACTGTCTTAACTCCAATTCCAGAGGATCTGACCACATCTCACAGACATACATGCAGCTAAAACACCAATGCAAACAAATAAACTATTTTTTAAAAGGGGGGGGGGGAAAGTCATTGTATATGAATACAAGAAATCTCTGAAGGTGGAGTGATAAGAGAGAAACCTGGTGTCTTACTTTCCTATTGCTGTTGTGATAGCTAATGAAACTCTATTTTAGGGTAGGCATCCATCTTAGTAACTAAGAGCCGTTTGTCTCTAACTGAAGTTCTACTCCTTGACCTCCACCAAAAAATACGCAGCTGTGACCATCTACTTGTTATGACACGACTAATTGCTCTTTAGGCTTCCGTAACCTGCTTATGCAGACATTCAAGGCCTTTTTTTTGTCCTAGACTCTTCAAGGACTATTTTAAGGTTGCCTTGACTACTTAATCTTGGTAGAGCAGAACAGTTCTTGGCTAGCTTGTGAAGATAGACACTCAAGGTTTTGCTTTTAAAAGACCTTCTCTCGTTCCAACTCATGCGGCCGTCTTTAATTGGCTCAGAGATTGCAATCCTGCTACCAGAATCAATAAATCTAACTAACTATAATCTGGAGTGAAGTCGTGGTCTTTTCCTGGGGATCTCAAACTGTGAAGAGATACAATGATTAAGGCAGCTTAGAAAACACTTAAGTGGGGACTTGTTTACCATTTCAGGGTGAGTCTATGACCATTATGATCAGGAGCAAGTCAGCAGGCAGGCAGACATGAGATGGTAGAGCAGTAGCTAAGAGCTCACATCCTGACCCACAAACTGAAAACAGAGACAAGTGGCTGGGCCTGGCAAGGGCTTTTGAAACGTCAAAGCCCACCCACCCAGTGACACCCCCCTTCGACAAGGCCACATCTTCATTCTTCCCCAAACAGTTCCACTAACTGGGGACCCCACATTCAAATATATGAGTCTATGGGGCCCATTCTCGTTTAAAGCACCACACCTGGCTAGGGGATCTTGGGAAATGAAGTCTGAATTTTCTTTAGTCTCATAAATTTCAAACTTGAAGTTGCAGAAGCCGTCAATCTTCCTCTTCCAAAGTGGACTCTTCCTAGCAGAGGACGAGAGCAGGGACGGCCTTGCAAGACAGAGAGCTCATCTATCCCAGCCATATGTCATAAAGAAACCCTGCGCTTACTGCCTTGGATGAGTGGAGGCCATATGCACACCTGACACTTCTGGCTGTGCCAGCTGTGCCAGGCTGTGCCCCTTCCTCCACCTGGAGGAGTGGAGTCAGAGGAAGTTTACTGAAGCAAAGGGCAAGACCAGGAACCTCAATATACTACTCAAAACGCTTAGGTTACAAACCACATCAAGCACCACACTACAGGCCAGGGTGACCTCAAACAAAAGGGAAAAAAACGCAAGGGATGATGACACAGTGCTTCTGATGGCAGAATTCTCTAGTTAGCCTGGCAAACCAGTCATCTAGCATGCTTGTGGGGCTGAAAAGCATGTGACTAGGAGAGCTGGTCTGGAGCAAGAGTGAGGTTGAGAAGTGTCCAAGCCTCGAAAATCTTATCTTGAACATTCTCATTTAATCACATGAAATCCAAGGCATGACTCACTGAATACCAGCGATACATTCAGAGAAACACACTGGAAGGCAATCTCCTTAGTATGCAAACATCAGAAAATACACCAACCTGGATTGTGTATGTGCACCTAGACCATGGTCTGTCATATGTGTGCTCTGTTATTGGTTGGTGGTTATGTCATGTGGACTGTAATGGTGGCTAAACTTCTGGTATACAACTGAAAGGACCAGACAAATTCCATTTTGAAAAAAAGAAACTCCACTTTGTGTTAAACCTAGCCAAGGGCTGAACCCAGATTCCAGAAAAAACACAAACTAGTCTAAACAGAAAAATACTCCCTAGCAACACAATCAGCTCACCTTGGAAAAGTTGAAATATACTCTCTGCTGGTCAAGCTGACCAGCAGGTGGTCTGGCACATAGCAACAACCAATTAGGAGACGCTAGAACAAAGTTCCTAATGCCCCATGACTGCTTCAACCAATCTTTTCTATAGGCCAACTTGCCCCCACACCTATTACCCAACCACAAAACACCAAGGCTTGTAACTCCCTGCTTGTAGCTTTTCTGTCCAAATGTCATCCAATCATATACTGTAAGACCCATTTCTTTGTCTAAAACCTATAAAAACCCCTTTCAATTGAACTTCGAGGCTGCTTCCCTGCGTCTGCTGTGTCAGTGTACTGGAGGGTGGCCCGGATTTGAACCTGTATTAAAGACTTCCTTACCCTTGCATTTGGACTTGGCTCTTGGGTAGTCTGTTTGGGGAGCCTCTCGAAATTTTTGGCATAACACAACTAGGCCCACTCAGGGAATTTCAGGAGACTGGACATTGCAGAGAGTACAACAGTGCTACACACACACACACAAACACACACACACACACACAAAATATATATTTGCGTATGTTTGGAAACATTGGATGGAATTGTGATAAGAGATGTGCGGCTGAGAATTGGCTCAGTAGTTTAGAACACTTGCTGCTTTCACAGAAGAGATGGGGTCAGCTTCCAGCACTCACATGGTTAACAATGGTTAACTATGTTAAGACACTGCACCAAACTCATGGGATCAACTTGAACTTGAACTGTGGAATGTAAAAATCTTCAATATATACATATATACATACACATATATGTATATATGAAGACTGAAAATTCATGAGGTATCATTTCAAATCAGAGGGAGGAAAAAAAGCAACCAGTATACCAGAAGAACTATGAAGATGACAATAGGAATTAAAACAAAGATAAGACAGCAAGGTCAACCTTGGCCTTTGAAAGACTGGCAAATCTCTGAAAAAAATTCATAAAAAAGGACTCAAAATGATAGAAATTAAAAAGAACATAGTTGCAGATAAAATATAACTGAGAGGCAAGAACTTCATGCTAATAATTTTTAATACTCATGATATGGAAAATTCTGGAAAGTTTGGCTTAAGAATAAAAATATTAACAGTCCTACAATCACAAGCAAGACTGAATCAGTAACCCAGAAGCAACTTTCCTACAGTGAGAGTTTAAGGTAAGGTGGCAAAAGAAGACTAGCAAATTCCATTACATACTTCAAGGAACAAGAACATCCCAATCATAAACAAATTATCCCAGAGTGATAAGAAAGAGCAAGCACTTCTTGGCTCATGGCATGGGGCCTGGGGGCAGACATCAGAGATACAAAGGAACAGCATCCAGAGTGTTCTGGAAGAACGACTTACTGAATTTACTGCCCACTTACACAGGAAACCAACAAAAACAGTGATTCTATAGAAAGAATATGAACATGATGTATAAGGCAGGGGTGCAGGTGGTGACAGATCAGTTCCCTAGCATGCAAACAACCCTGTGCTCGAACTCCAGACTGGAAAAGAAAACGGAGTAGGAGAGAAATGTTTAAGCTCATTCACTCACTCATAATCAAGAAAATTAAAACCAGTATGAAATCTCATATTCACCAAGTTAGTAAAAATTAAGCCAGGAAATAATGACTCCCCTCATCCAAGCAAGGGGCGCGCCCTGGCATAACTATTCTGGGCACCTGTTTGGCAGCCCCCAGTTTCTACAGCGCAGAAATCCACTGTATTGCTTCATGTTGCTCATGGCAACAACTCAGACATCGTCAATAGGATAGATCTATGAATGACAACATATTTATAATGAAACACCATCTGTGAGGAACAACAACACAGCTAAATCCACCAACACACAGTTTTAAAAGTAGCAAATAAAATGATTTTTTAAGGATAAACTTCAGAAGCCAACAGTCACTCATGTGCTAAGGCAGTGAAAACTACAAGGGAAGACGTGACAAACCATTCAGAACTGACACCCACTTCAGGCACTGGCAATGCCAGCCTGAGAACGATACACGTATGTTTTCATACATTTTTAAAGATCTTATCTACATGTGTGTGTGCCCATAGAGGCCAGGGGAGGGTGTTAAATCCCCTGGAGCTGTCCAACACGGATGCTGGGTTTTCTGTAAGAGCAGCGAGACTCTTAAGGCTGAGTCCTCTGCATCCCCATCATACATTCCCATAGATGTATGAGACTCTAAAACAAAATTATTTTGAATGGTACAATTAAGACACTTGGTTGCCCCTCAAATACCAAATCTTTACCGCGAGACTTTCAAATGCTGTCTTAGGTGGAAGTAAACTCTGCAGCTGTGATAAAGAACTTTGATCTTATTTTGGATTATACAATAGTCTGTGATGTCATCACAAGTGCCTTTGTTTTTTTTTTAAATATTTATTTATTTATTATAACATCTACAGTGCTCTGCCTGCATGTACACCTGCAGGCCAGAAGAGGGCATCAGATCACATTATAGATGGTTGTGAGTCACCATGTGGTTGCTGGGAATTGAACTCAGGATCTCTGAAGGAGCAGATGGTGCCTTTAACTTCTGAGCCATCTCTCCAGCCCTTTAAAAGAAAGGGAACAGAGGAAAATGACATCATTATGTTAGTTAAAAAAAAAAAAAAAAAAAAAAAAAAAGGCCTAGGTAAGCTGGTCATGGTATACTGGGCCTGTAATCTCAGCACCCAAGGAATAGCACGCTGAAAGCCAGCCCGACCTACACAGTAAATTTCAGGCCAGTCTGGTCTATATAGGTAGACCTTCTCCCAACAACCCCCAAAGCCCATAATGAAAAAAAGGTGATTTTATACAGATACATAAAGTGATGTGAGGAGTGGCAGAGAATAGGGTGGAGTAGATGCTAGCCTTGGAAGCCAGTAACCCTGAAAGAGAGCATGGACTGCTCTTGAACTCTCTGTAGGGACCGTGAATTCAGAAGAAAACATGCTCTCCTTTCTTGGCTTCAGTTTGTAAGTTGTTCCAGCAGGTTCGGGAAACTACTACCCATGGTGAAGGATGGGTAAGATCTGTCAAAAGACTTCGAAGCAGGCCCAGCAGAGTTACAGACACCTGTGGGTGCACCAACCGCACAGCAGCGCTCAGCAGCCTAAACATAGAGCAGAGCTGGTAGAGTGGTGGATGGCTGAGCTTTTGCCAGATAGGCATGGCGGTGGAGAATACCAGCATGGCACTCTGCCTAGCTTTCTCACGTATCTCCCGGGTAGAGAGGACTACGAGAGGCGGAGAGGGTGTAAGGAAACAATGACCAACCAAGGAATGGTTGCACTGGGAAACATCAGCTGAAAAAAAATTCAGCGGCAGCTGGGTAAAGCAGTCTAGAAGTGGGCGAATGAAAGGTAACAGAAACACAGGGACTACCCAGGTCTAGAGACCTGTACTGTGGTTAAGATGCTCACCATGTCTTGAGATTTTAAGGTCGGAGAGCCTCCTTTCCAGTTCTGATAGGCACTGCACTGCACGGCAACATGACTTAAGCGGAGGCAATTAAATTACTTCAGAAAGCAGTGTAAAAATGTTCCGAATGCCTTGAGGTTGTTTACATGCCAAGCAGCTGAAGATTTCTTTTGGTTACATAACAGAGAGCATGCTAACTTTTAAGGTACTCCTCAAAGGAAAGGAGCTACACAGTACCTTCTGTCAACAGGCACTGCTGATTCTCAAGTTTGAAAGCATACAAACTGCTTGTGGAACATGTTAAAATGCAGATCCTTGGATGTAAAACTCAAACCATGAAACATCAAATTAGGGAACTCCAAAAGACATTTAGGAGCTTGGATTATTATAAAAAGTTTTTTTTTTTTTTTCTTAGACACATCAAAAAAGTAAACCCGTAAGAGAAAACACAATCAAATTAAAAATCCCCAGCACAAAACAATTAAATGTTCTTTGAAAGACAAAATGACTAAAATGACAATAGCAGGTTTATTTTTAGAATTAGAACCACAGTGGCACCACTACGCAGCCCCTAACAGCTTAATTCCAAATTCTGACCATGCTCCCTATTGATGAAGATGAAAAGAAGCTGGAGCCTCATGCACCGTTGGTACACAACCACTATGGCAGCTTCTTGAGTTAAAATATTACTGCCATCTAATCCAGCTTTCTACTAGTAGCGCTTCCCTTCACAATATGTAGAAAAAACCTTTACGGGTATGTACATGTCCACATGCATATGGATATTGCCATGGGTAGACCAGGCATTGGATCCCTGAAGCAGGAGATGGATGGCTGACACAGACACTGAAAACAAGTGTTCGTACAGCTGAGTCACCTCTGCAGCCCTACTTGTGTGTGTGTGACAGGAAGGTGGTATCCTTCTAACTGTGGCTGGCCTTTTAACCCCTGCTCCTCTTACCTCTACCTTTCAAGTGATAGAATGACAGGCATACACCATGGCCAGGTAGTTTTATAGTATGTACACAATTTTTTTTTTAAATTGTTGAGGGAGGGTCTCACTGTAACAGTTTGTACTCTGCTATAAAACTCCATGACCAAAAACAGCTTGGAGAGGAGAGGGTTTATTTTTATTTGGCTTAAACTTCCATATAACTGATCGTTGAAGAAAGTTAGGGCAGGAACTCAAGCAGGGTAGGACCCTGGAGGCAGGAGCTGATGCAGAGGCCATGGAGGAGTGCTGCTCACTGGCTTGCTCAGCCTGCTTTCTTATAGGACCCAGGACCACCAGCCATGGGTGGCAACACCCACAGTGGGTTCACTAATTCAGCGCCATATTATCTAGGCATTTTCTCAACTGAGGCTTCCTCCTGATGACTCTAGCTTGTGTCAAGTTGACATAAAACTAGCTAGCACACTATGTAACCGTGGTTTATCTTGAACTCCCTGAGTAGACCAGGCTGGTCTTAGATTCTGTGAGATCTGCTTACCTCTGCCTCCTGAGTGTGGAGTCTACAGGTGTGTGCCAGGACTAACACTTTTTTTGGGGGGGGGTCATTTTTGGGTTCCAATCCCCTTTGAAATAGGGTTTCAATAAGTATTTCAGCCTTTCTTCAAACTCATAATCCTTTTGCCTCAGCCTCCCAAGTACTGAGATTGTAGGTAGGTACCACTGCACCCAGCATAAGGACTTGTGAGTGTTCATAAACTGTTACTAGCCAAAAGCTCCAAGCAGCTTATTTACCAACCGAGGAATATATAAGCAAATTGTGGTAATTCACCCAGAGAACACTCAGAAAAAAAAATTAATAGTATGAACTCATTTATATAAACTTCTAGAAAATAATTAGTGACAATAGTTGCTATAGTGAGTAGGTCAGAGGGGTAGAGGACACACACTCTGGGCAGTAACTGATATTATACCATTTTCTAGATGTGGTGAGCTTCACCAGATGCATTTCAATATTAAATTGTATAACTCGCATGTGTAACTTACGTCAACTCTAACTAAATAAAACTAGCTTAAAGAACCCAACTACACTCCTTTGATTCTGCATTTTTTTAAAAAAAGTTTTTCGAGACAGGGTTTCTCTGTGTAGCCCTGGCTATCCTGGACTCGCTCTGTAACCAGACATAGAACTCTCGGACATGCCTTTGGCTCCCCAGTGTTGCCACCACCACCCAGCTCTAAAGGCCATTCTTTTCAAGCAAACTCAAACAAACTGCAATGTAAGCAACTCAAAAAGGAGCAAGATGTAGAGAAATTTCAATCTAGTAACATGGCTGCTCTGGCAAGATATCACATCCAAAGCCATCCTAGGTCTGTACGAGCCAGCTGGGATACAGACATGCCTTTAATCCTAGGTCTTTATGAGCCAGCTGGGATATAGATGTGCCTTTAATCCCAAGCACCTAGGAGACAGAGGCATGAAGAACCCTGAGTTATTCTTAGGCATTTCAGTTGAGTCAGTGAGTTGAGAGGCAGTGCAATGGAGTTGAGTTTGTGGCAGCTAGGAGTTGAGTTTGTGGCATTTCAGGTTTGTGGAATTCAGAGGCAGTTTTACTGGGAGAGTTATAGAGACAGGTTGAAGTGAGAACAAGCCAGACACAGGTAAAGACAGAACGAGCCAGAGGATGAGGAGCCAGAAGATTTGAACAGATTGCTACAGTTAGTTTGAGACCAAGCAGAGCAATTCAGTCAGAAGCTGGGAGAATCCAGATTGAATCAGTGAGCTTGGAGAGGTGTTTGATCCAGAACAGCTGAACTGAACCAGCTAGTCAGAGCTAAGAAAGAACTAGAGAGGGTGAGCTTATCCAGCAGTAAGTCTCAGAGGCTGAAAGCATTATAGGCCTAGATTTGATTGTATGGAGGCTAGAAGCTTCCAGGACTAGGCCTAGATTAGCAGACAGAGTCAGTAAGCCTCCCAGATAACAATGACCTGAGGCAAATACAAGTTACTTTTACACATACGCCGATTCTTACTGTTATCAGTTTAATTCAACTAGTATTTCCCACAGAGAAGCCGACTGTACAAGGGAACACTTGATAGTGCCCAGAGGTTATGCTACTATAACCACCAATGTACAACAGTGCAAATCTGTGGTTACAAGTGCTGTGCTACAGCAGTTACCAGTGTCAAGAAAATATGTATTTTCTACTTTTAAAATATTTTCTTGACAATTACATATAAGTGAATAATTAGAAAGTTTAGTCTAACTTCCAAACATAATAAAACCCATCGATTTTTGTAGATGACACACATTAAATACCAGAATAATTTACATATTAAAAGCTCAAGGTTTGAAAACTTGTCAACTTCTGTTAATGTCAGTAGGTAAAAATCCACATATGTGATGTTTGTAATTGCAATAAACGATTACAACTGAATTAAAAATACAATCTAATGTAACTCTGTAAACAGTATGAAAACTTGAGGCTAAGTGTGTGTGTGTGTGTGTGTGTGTGTGTGCGCGTGCGTGCGCGCAAGAGAGAGTGTGTTTTGAGACAGGGTTTCTCTGTGTAGCCTTGGCTGTCCTGTACTCTTTGTAGACCAGACTGGCCTCAAACTCGGAGATCTGCCTGCCTCTACCTCCCTGAGTGCTGGGATTAAAGATGTGCGCCACCACATGCAGCTTAATCTATATGTGGAAAATTATAAAACTTTATTAGAAAGCATAAAAATATATATAAATGCAGACATATACCATGTTTATAAATACAAAATTGTGGCACTATGTGACAATTCTCCATAAATTAATTGATCTATAAATTCAATGCAATTCTTCACAAATGAAACCTCACAAAGGTCTTTAGAAACTTGACAAGAGGATCATAAAATGTATAAGACTACATGACCACACCATAGCCAAAACCACCATGGAAAACTAAAAACCACAAGGAAGATAGATAGTTACAGCCCATTAAAATGAGCAAACTTATACGACAAAATTCAGTTAAAAAAAAAAAAGCCATAGACGGGGAGAAGAAAACTGCAACGATGCAAATGCCAAGGGGATCCTTACTACTAAGGTGGTGCAGGGAACTCCTTATATCCAAGGGAAACCACCTCACAAAAGAAAACTCAGCTAACAGTATGAAAAGGGAAGACAGGAGGAGAAACAAGAAGCTAGTAACTACCGGAGAGGGTGGCCAACCTCAACAGCAACCAGCAGACTTAAAAACAGACAATACAAAGCAAGTCCCGGACAGCCAAGGCTATCATAGAGAAACCCTGTCGTGAAAAACTAACCAAACCAAACCAAACCAAACAAACCAAAACCAAAACCAAAACAGACAATATTTCAAACTCAGACCCCAGAGCGTCAAGTATTGATAATACTCATTTCTGAGCTATCTGTACCAACTGTATCTCAGCAAGGAAAAAGCTGTTCTTTTATATTTTCTTTTAAAAATCAGGTGTATATAAAGCAACTCCTCTGAAATGATTTTATACATACATAAAACCTCATAACTATGCCCCAAACACAAATGTCATTTAATGCCATCCTTACCTTTTATAGATTGAAAATATGCACACAAGCTGTTTTTAAAAAAGTTAATAATGAGTGTTTCTAAATAGCTCTCTGCAGCCTATCTTCTGGGAAGTTAAAGCTTTTGTCCTAGAAAAAACTGTCTGTATAATGTTCACTAAAGTGCAGCGGGGTGGGGAGGTAATAGGAGCCCTTTCTAAGTTTACTCTAATTTCAAGACTTTTTTTATTTCATAAACATTACCAATATCTACCAACAGAAAAGCAAACACACCCAAACACCTAGGATTGGTTAAAGGGAAACCAAATTGTAAATACTACAAAGGGAGAACCTTATACGCTTGAAGCTCTTCCTGCTTCTCGCCCTGTGTCCTCCAGACCTTTGGACTTCAGGCTAAGTCTTAGGCATACCTAACATTATAGAGAACTTATGATGTGCTGAAGATGTTCACAACCTTTACACCCATTTGCTTTTTGTGTATTTTTTGAAATCAGTTTAGGGAAAAAAAAAAGATTTATGTGTCTTTTGGCTGCATGCATATTGACTATGCACACCTGTAGTACCTGTGGGGGCCAGAACAGGATGTTGGATTCCCTTGGGGTTATAGGTGGTTACTAGCTGTCGTGTGGGTCCTCTGGAAGAGCAGCCAGTACTCCTAACCCGACTCATCTCTCCAGCCCAATGTCAGTACTCTTATTTCTGTGTTTTCAGATACAAATGGAAGCCTCACTGTGCCAGCCAGCTACTGAACTGGCCTAGGCCAGGTTCAAATCCATGCAGGGTGGGAAGGTGAGAAGGAAGAGGAGGAGGAAAGAGAGGGAGGGGCAGGGGAGGCAAAGAGGGAGAAGAAAAGGAAAGAGTGCACCTGACTCATTTATCCCAGGCTGGCCTTGAAGTCCCCAAGTAAACAAGGATGACCTTAACCTTGGAGTGCTGAGGTCAGAGACATGAGCTGCACCAGCTGGCTTATGCAGGGCCTTGTGTACGCTAGATAAGCAGTCCACCAACTGAGCTACAGAACCAGCCTTGGAATTTCTATCTTCTCAACCAGTAATCTGTGTTATTTGAGTGACCAATTAGAAAATGTTTACCAGGAAAACAATCTAAGAGTTATAAATAATTTTCAAATGAGAATGAAATGTCTGAAGCATTTTAGTCTGTTCTACTGGCACTTAAAAATACTATTGAAGTTCTATCTCCTGCTTTGAAAGGCAGTTCCATTTTGCAATGACCATATCTTTAGGATGAAGCATTCATTGTAATATAACAATCGGTGCATTCTTTATTTTAACTTCTTTATTGTTTGCTGTATTAAACATACATTCTCACACAGACACTTTGCCATGAATAAAGAAACAAAAATAAGGCAATATACAAGATGTGCTTTACATACAAACATCATCTTCTAAGAATAGAAAGTTTAGATCCCTGTACAACAGAAAGCTGAGGAATAGAAAGCACTGCATTCTGAACACACCCAAATGTGCATGTAAAGACAGTACACACACACAACACAGCTTACTTGAGTTCCTTTATGAGCATAATTCCTTAATCATCCTTTTATGAAGTAAGGATGAATATTAAGAAATAAGAAATCTGAACTGCATTTGTTTTCACAATGTCAATGTTAAACTCAGGAGAAGCAACTCCATTGACTAAATGTCAAATGTTTCAAAAGTAAAAGGCAACCTTAATTTTTAGTAACCCTCTAAATAGGGTCTGAAAAAAAAAAAGTAGATTTTTCTCTCTTGGCATGAACAAAGGACAGCAAACTAGTATCATTGAGAATGCCCATGTCTATAAAACCATCATGGGAACCCACACTCTTTACCAGCCTACGAAGCCACCAGAAATAAAGAACATACCTCATGTGACAGGTGCAAAGTAAACTCTGCACATGTTACGATTTTCAAGTCCTTGCTTCTAATTTTAGTACACCTAATAGTACAGCAGGTCATTTAGAAAAAGAAAAAATACATACCCAGTTTTTGCAATTCAAAAATTTTTAACATGAACAATATTCAGA
Source organism: Acomys russatus (assembly GCF_903995435.1). NCBI lineage: Eukaryota > Metazoa > Chordata > Mammalia > Rodentia > Muridae > Acomys > Acomys russatus. The sequence continues at coordinate 46,291,999 of NC_067137.1, read as the reverse complement.
TATAAAATTGCACTAATTTTTTCCCTAAATGTGATTTCTGCAATCAAGGTTTTCTTAAACAAGCCAAGCCTTAGGGATATGATGTGTACAAACTAACAGTAGTGTATACTTCAAACACATTTTTCCTATATTATAATATGACATAACTGTTCTCTGAATGAAGGCTTGTGTTAAAGTTTAAGGTGTAAACACTTTAGAAGGCAACTTAGTGAAATTACTATTCACTTAAAAATAAGTATCATCTCATAACAGGCTCCTGAATTTTCAAACTTACATGTAAAATACATTTACATCTTAAATTTCTAGAAAAGGCACGTTTTATGTAGAAAAGCAGCAAATTTTTAAACCCACCAATTTACTGAAAAAGCCATTACTTTTTATTAGAAACAACAATGCTTCTCAAGGTGTTGGCAACAGGGTGTAGTATAGCACACATGGCATACAGTGTATTCTCCTTTAGTTACATTCCAGAAGGGGGTGGGGCACCTCCTTGGCTGTGGGAAGCTGATGTATTTGATGGACTATGTAAGCTGGTCTCCTTGTACACAAACCAAGCATTTCCTCCCCAAAGTATCATATTCAGAAAGCCAAAGATCTATGAAAGAAGAAAACAAATATAAAAATGTAATGTACATACAAATCTACATACAGAGTCGAATTTATTTTTTTACATTTTATTAATTTATTCAGATTACAACTCAATTGCCATCACTTGTATCCTCACATTCCTCCCTCCTTCTTGCTTTCACCCTACAAAGTAGAATTTAAAAAATCCCCAAACACTATACATACAGTCCATTGTATACATTTTGGAATGTGTAAGGAACAACATGCTAAACTGCTAAATTTGCACTGATCAACACATATGAATTTTCTTACCACAAACACATAGGATAGATGAAGTGTCAGAGCTGAACAAAATGAACCTACTTACTTTATTTAACAAGTCCTCCCATCAATCCCTGGTGTGAGTGATGAAGTAAGAGTATCCAAAAGCAAATGCTTTACATTTCTTTGTGTAAGTGCACACAAAGTTTTTCTGAAACTGTTCCACTCAAAGCCCTCTGTCAATATAAGCTCCAAGTACTGACTTTCACATTACAGGACTATAAACAAGAATGTGGATAAGGGGAGAGAGAGGGACTGGGAGGGTGGGAGGGAGGGGAAGCTGCGACTGAGATGTAAAGTAAATAAGTAAATAAATTAATGGAAAAACAAGAATGTGAGTAAACTATTTTATAAGACAGTACTGACTTCACCTTACGTAAATTATTTTCTGGAAAAAGCCTTTCAAAATAGAATATTCTCAACATTACTGATAATAAACTTCAGTTTGATGGAACAATAGAAAAATATTTAATGAATTATATACATTAGACTTTACAGATTTAAGAAACTTTAAAAGCATTAGTTTTATGTTCTCTAAGTAAACTGAACTTAAGAGAACAGGCTCAAAGTCAGATCTGGTTCAAAAGTTGTGTCTCCTCAGAGGAATATAAGGCATGAGCTACACACACTTTCTCAGCTGTATGACGAAGCCAACACTCCTGCCTTTCATGTTCCTCTCAGAATAGCTGTGTAACTTCAGACACTACAGCACAGTGGGTAGCACATCATTATTACTGCCGTTTAGTCTTTAAATCTTGGTTACAGGTTGTATTTTTGATAAATAGTTAATATCCGTCTGTCTATATCTATCTATCTATCTATCTATCTATCTATCTATCTATCTATCTATCTATCTATCTATCTATCTTAATTAGAACCCAAATAGCTCAGTAAAATAAGAATCAATTGAGTTAACCAGAGATTATTGAAAGTTACTGTTTTCTTAAATGTTGCTCTGGTAAATGAAGCAAACCGTGCAAGTGTCAGGTACTTACCACAGATACGTTTAGGGATCCCATACTAGTCACAGAGACAAACTGACATGTTACTCCCGGGCTCTGACAAGGATCAAGTTCCTTAATAATACTGTGTCCGGTAGCAATTTTAATATCTGTAAGAGCTTTAGCCCAGGCAGAGGCACTCACCAACCACAAAAAAGTGGCAACAACAGTAACAATAAAGTCCTAGGGCAAAAACCAGTGGTTAGTAAACAATCAATTTGAAAGTAGTACATTTCATATCAGCAATAAAGAAATCAGGATTAGCTTAATCCCATGATAGAAATGGTCTTCATGATATACTTTGTATACAAAGTCACATTCAGTCTAATCACCATTGGTGTTTACTGTTTCTAGGACCATGCCAGAGATACAAGACCTCAGAGGGCCATAACTTAAAATTTTGTTATTTTTGAGACAAGGTTTTGTTAGCCTTAAACTCACAGCAATCTTCTTGCCTCCATATGAGAATGGCTGGGTGTTCATTTTTATTTTTATTTTAGTGTGTGAATGTGCAGGCCTAAATGTACACATACGGAGAATAGAGGAGTAAGTCAATTGTCTTCTTCTATTGTTTTCAACCTTATTTTTTGAGATAGGTTCTCTTACTGAACCTAACATTCACCATTTTGAACAGGTTGTCTTGGCAGCAAGCCCCTAGGATCCATCTATCTATGCACCCAACACTGAAATTAGGGGCACACATGACCATGTACAAATTTTACGTGAGTGCTGGAGATTTGAACTCAGATCCTCTTGCTCTTTATCTACTGAAGCATCTCTCTAGCCCCAAAGTCCACTTTTTATGTAAAATGGTAAAGTTTTATAAATTGTCACCATAATCTTAGCCAATTTATTTATATATTAAAAACTAAATAAAAACCAAAGAAAAAGAGGCCATGAATTTGAGAGAGAGGAAGGGCAGGATACATGGGAAAGGTCGGAGTGAGAAAAGGGAAGAGGGGAAATGATGTAATTATACTTTTAAAAAACAATTAAAAAGAATGTTCATTATATTAACAAAAAGATGAAACAGTAACTTCTGAACTTCAGTTGTTTTCTACTGAATTCTGTTATTTAATTATGACATTCCTAAAAATATAAAAAAAGTTTTAATATTTAATATTGGAAATTATAAAAATAACAAGATAAAGCAAAAACAACAACTACAACAAAAAACAAAAACAAAACTCTCCTTACCCAATCTTTTCTGCTGGGGAGCTAAAGTATTGTTCACTAGGCTGGTTGCAAAGACCTAAATACTTTGAGTATGAATCTGTGTTATATGAAGTTTAAGCCCACCTTGTTTGGCCATCCTATGAATTAATGAACAAAATGGAACGACACCCAGCTTATGGCTTTGATGTTCCTCCAAACATGGAGCACATCAAAGCATGAGCTCGTGTATGTTAACAGCAAAGTCAACTCAAACCCAGTCAGTCCAAAACCAAAGTTAATCCAAATCTAGAAAGGAGTTCTAGGGATTATCATCAAAGAATAAAAAAAAAAAAAAAAAAAAAAAAAAAAATCAGTGGAGTTAAACTTTAATTATCTTGGAACAGTGAGATGGCTCAACAGATAAAGGCACTTGTCACCAAGGTTGAGTTAGGATCATGAAACCTGAAAAGTAGGAGGAGAGAACAAACTCCTGCAAGTTGTCCTCTGACCACCACATGTGCACCATTGCATGTGTGGGCAAGAGCATGTATGTATGCGTGTGCGCACACACACACCCACACCCACAAACACACAAAGAAAAATGTTAAAAAATTTTTAAAAGATTTTAATTATCTTACCAGCCACCTTTTAGTCATACAGTGAATAACCATTTGTGCTGAGGACAAAACCGAGGACTAATTATACAAACAGAGTATTTGCATTTGAGCTCTCCATTAGCTCTGGTCCTTTTAGAAGGTGTGGATCAGAGAAAAAAAATATTGTAGCCAATGTTCTCTGAATTGTAGGAACACTTCCCCCGTCACTCCTATATTCTGATCTACTTTCATTCCAAACAGACATTTCTTAAGTACTTCCTGTCTTTTGGAAACCCAATAAATGTCACAGTAGACATATTTCCTCAATGCTAAATTTATAGCTTTGACAAAAATATGTCAAATTTCTTAATTTTCAGGTATTCTCTTCCTTTTGAATTCTTGACTAAAACATGTTTTGTGTTTTTCCTGGTTATGCTTATTTTTGTTTATGTGTATATAAATGTCTTTGTGTAACACATATGTGTAGAGGCCAGAATTGAATGTCAATTTGGTGATAACTGAATGAACTGAATGAAGAGCTGATCTCTACTTTTTGAGACAGGGTTTCTCACTGAGCCTGGAGCTGCTTTGGCTCAACTGCCTGTCAGTGAGCTCTAGTGATCCACCTGTCTCCACACCCCTGTAGTGCGGGGTTACAATTTGTATTTCCATGTGAACTCAGATCCTCAATGCTTGTGGAGCGAGAACTTTAGTAACTGAGGCATCTTCCCAGCCCACTGGTTATGCTCTTTAAATCTAATGCTGACCGTTATTAGATTAAGGCACAACACCCACATATTTCAAAAGTAGGAACTTTTCTAAATATTGTTCACAAAATAAACCTCTGATGGATAAAAAGTGAAGGATTCTTGTGGTCTCCAGAAATAATAGTTGTTCTCCTAGACAGTAGTCACACAGCAGTCTAAGTGAATGGTTCTCCCTAGAGGCCTACAGTGCAGCTACCTGGAGCTTCTGGGCTCCAACTAGTAAGTTAAAATATGATTTGTAAAAGATTTTAGAATTTGGAAATTCCTTTTTGCTGTTTCATTTCTGATATTCCTGATTTAAAATACTTTAGTATAAAATTGAGACTAATGTTAAAAATCAACAACAAACTTATCTTTGTTAATCAACAGTATCTAAAAGTCAATGTTAAATTTAAAATATACAATTCCTTTTTCTACTTACGATTAAATTTAAATAATTCAAAATTTACTTTTACTTTAAAAATTTACTTGTATTATTTAAAATCCCCCCCCCCTCGTGTGTGTGTGTGTGTGTGTCTGTCTAGGGAGTGGCGGGGAGGTCTGTCTGTCTGTCTGTCTGTCTAGGGAGTGGCGGGGAGGCCATTAGAAAGTACAGATCCCCTTGGAGCTGGAGTTATAGACAGTGGTGAGCCTCCTAACATGGGTGTTGGGAACTGAACTCAGTTTCTCTAGAAGAACAGTGTGTGGTCTTAAATACTGACCCATCTCTCCAGCTCCTGAATTTTACTTTTTAAAATAAGAAGCGTCCCTTTTGCTGGGTATGGTAGTGCAGACCTATATTCCCAACAGTTAAGCACAGAGGCAGAAGGATCAAGGTTCAAGGTCACCTTTGACTACTTAGCAGGCTACCCTAAGCTACATGAGGCTGTGCCTCAAAACACAAAAGAAAACAGAAAGTAAACTCCTCCCACATCATATGAGCACACACCACTGATGAGGTTAACCCTGGAATAGCTATATGACCATAACACCACTCTAACACAGAAAACCACGTGCCACTCGCCGAGTGACACACAACTAGACTGTTTTCACCACATAGAACGCTCTCTGCAAATTAGATCTTAATACTTAAGTGTAATACTTTAAAAATTATTACATAAAATGAAAGAAAGGGTTCATTTTTATTTAGTAAAAAGTAATTTATTGGTATAACGACAAAATGCAAAAATTTTATTAATACAGAATTTTAAAAAATATTATATGTGACCAATCCAGTCACTTTTTAGGCAAAGCCTGAAGTGTCCAAAGCTATAGATTCCTAATTTGTAATGAACAAACACTTTCAAAAAGTAATTAATAGCCAAGAAATATTTTATAAAAACATCTAGCTTTCTTACACTTTTCCAGGCATAATAGGAAACCTGCAAGATAAAGAACTATTTTGTTCTTTACTTACCAATTACATTATGATCCAAGCAGCAAAAATGAAAAATAAGTTTGTAAATATATCTTATGTCAATAATCCCTTTATATTAAAACAGCCTTCTATTTAAGGTAAATTCACAACTTCTTTGAAGACTCCAGCACTTTTTTCATAGATACAAATTCCTAGTATGACAAAAACCTTCACAGCACCACTGACCTTTACAGTGGAGGTCTAACAAAAACCATGGCTTACTTCTGGACTTGCCATTGATAAGCCAGGACAATCTATTCCCTTAATCTCAGATTATTTCATTTCTAGCTCAGTAGACTCTGAAGCTCTTAGAAAACTATCAGGACTTCAAATCCAAATCTTTTGCTACATTCAAATGTAAAGGTTCAAATGTAACTTACTAATACCAGTGATAATGAATATAAAAATCACCTGGGTCAGAGTTTAGCATAAAAGCAGCCATACACAATGCATAATATAAAGGGTCAGGTACAGCCACATTCTAAAGAACATTCTATTTAAAAACAGTCAGCTGATAAAGACAATTCGGCTCTCTAAGAAATGGTAGTGGCGTAAGGGGAACTTGGAGGAAAGAGAAAAGGGGGGAGAAGTAGAAGTGCAAGCTGCAATTCTTCAAATTAAAGATATTTCTTAACCTTTTGCTACTTAAAACTTAATGGTTTATCAAATATTTGAGGGGTTTCCAGGTTAAAAAAAAAAGAGCAATTCTCTGAAGTATAAACATGCTATGAAATTTGGATTAAACTTAATAACTGACAAAAGCTCTCCTTATGTCACTCACACACAAGTCAATAATTTGGATTTCTAGTAAGAACCTATATTTGCCTTGAAATGTAACTTATATGTGTACACATTATTTTGTATAGATACAACATGGTGACTTACAATCATGGGAAGTTTACGACTCTCCCGGTAGAGGTTTGTGTAACCAACATAGAGCAGAAGGGCAGCGGTGCAGTACAAGAACACAAAGACTGCGAATGTCACATAGAACTGTGCAGAAGAAGAGTAGTCACCTATGAGGAACTGGCTGCTCCAGGTCGTATTACATACATTGTCTTTTGCAGAATTATGAAATGATGCCTGATTCAACCTATTAAAAAAAAAAAACCTCAAATAAATACACGAACCTTTTTCTACTTACGATTAAATTTAAATAATTCAAAATTTATTCACTCCTAACTGTGAAATACTTAAGCAGAATGTTGACATTTCAAAATGTATTCTCCAAATACACTGAAAGCATTTTCTATTTAAAAAAGGAAGATTTAAATATTTAACTAAACCAAAAATTTCATACTTCATATACCTATAAACTTATTCAGTAATAGGTTTATGACAGGTTGAATATAAATAGAATTAAACAGTTTTAACATTTAGGTACTATCTTCCTGTAATAAAAGTTTACCACATTAGCAGGAATTATAAAAATATTTTACAACTCACATTTCTATTCTAGGAGGCAGAGGTCTGTGTCATTAGTTCTAGGAGAACCAATTATGGTGATATTTTTCTTCTTTTTTAAAAAAAGGTACTTTGTACCTACCTGTAGACCCAGTTTTAATTTTAGTTTTATGTATGTGGATGTTTTGCCAGCATGTATGTCTTTGTACCCCCTGTGTGCTTCATGGTTGCAGAGGCCAGAGGAGGGCATCAGATCCTCTGAACTAAAGTTCAGACAATAGTGAGCCATATGTGGGTGTTGGGATTTGAACCTAGATCCTCCTAAACAGCAGCCAGTGCTCTTAACTGCTGAGTCATCTCTCCAGCCTCACCATTCATATTTTAAGCCTTGATTAATTAGCTGCTAAATGAAAATTCACAGTGCCTTACATTTTCCCCATTTATAAATTATAAAACCAATGGTCATTAAAGATGATGGTTACTGTAACAAAATGAACGGGTAAGAGATGGACACTCTGATGATTAGTAAGCTCTCCGGACATACAGATCTTTAATGTACTCTTTTATTTGCCGAGAGGCCTTTCGTACTAGCACTCAGGAAGCAGAGGTACTCTATGAGTTCCTGGGCCAACTGGTCTACAAAGCAAGTTCCTGACCAAACGTGGCTATATAGTAAAACCCTAAAACCTTATTTATCAAAAAATTCTTAAAATATTATATTTCCAATTCATTGGACAGAAAATCAAGTCTTTGGGAGGTCAAATAAAGCAAGCCAAGCAGAAGATTCACACTTTAGACACATATTTACAATAAGCTTTTCAGTGAATACCGAAGTCACACAGAAGTTACTTGTTACAATTTCCTTTTCTTTAAAAGTAAAATAAATATGGTTTTATACTTGAAAAACATAGGTATTCCTTATGTACATCTTAAAATGACATAAAAACACTATTAGTTCAGTAAATGCAGAAACACGGGAGATGTCTATCTTCATGAACTATGTTTGCTTCTTGGTAGCAGACTGGCTCACTAACAGAGGAGTCACTATTTTTCTGATCTACTGTGTTATGACAAAACGTCAAGACAATGTCATGGTACTATAATTTTCTAAATGCTTGCTTTCTGCTATCATTTGGTGGTATAATAATAATAATTATTTATTTTTAAAAATTAAAAAAATTTAAATGTAGCCACCCTTGTCCTGGAACTTCTTACATAGACCCAGACAATCCTCAAACTCATTGAGACCACCTGCTTCTGCCTCTTGAGTGCTGGAATTAAAGGCATGTGCCATCATTGCTGGCCTCTCTGTCATGATTTTAATATGAAATTTCTTACATAGGCTCATGTGAAGAATGCTTGGTTGTCTGGTGACACGATTACGGCAGGTAGCATGGGCTTCCTAAAAGAAGTAGGGCACTTGGAAGCATGCTTGCTTCACCATGAGATGAAGAACTCTTTGTCACAGTCTCACTGCTATCATTTCTGCCCAGGTGCACAGGGCCAACTTAGCATGGTACAGCCTCTGAAACTGTGAGCCAAAATAACTCTTCCCTCTTATTTCTGTCAGATACTTGGTCAACAACAAGAAAGTAATGAATACACCTCCCCCTTTGCATATTTACTTCATCAGAGACCAGGAAAAGTTTGCAGATAGGCATTGGTCTATACCATAGTCTGAGTAAAAAAATCACAAACAAGCATGCAAGTCTAAAACATTCTACCGCCTTCAGTGAATACGTTTGGGAAACCTTCTAGGCCCACGCCTGTGAGGCAGGGTCTTGCCACCCCATATCATCTTGGAGCTCTCCTCCTGCCTTAGCTTCCCATGTGCTACAACTGCTGAAATGACAGGCCTCTGCCTGAGTCCACATCAGTTGTTGGAGATCCTACAACTAATGATGACTAAATATAAATTAAAAACAGCTGTTAAACCATTAAAAAAAACTCACCTGAATGGATAACCAAAAGTAGCTGTAACCGTCTTATTGTCACCAATTTTAGGACAACTCACTTGCATTTCTGTTTTGCCCTTATACCCGCCACAGGTGGCAAAAGCAAAGATGGAAGCAAACTACATAAAATGAGACAAAAAAAAAAAGTCATTCAAGCATAAGTACACTGATCATTAAAAACAAGTATTCTAGAAATTACTAACCACACAACATTAAAACACGTGCAAATGTCAACAAATTAGATTTTCCCCCTCAAGTATAATATAGACTAGCCCATACAATATGAAATTCAGAGAAGACTTGCTGCTATGGTGGCAGAGACAGGTAGATTGCTTTGAGCTCAAGGCCAGCCTGGTCTACATAGAGTCAGAGTTCCAGAACAGCCAGGAATAAGAGAGGCCCTGTCTCAAAACAAGCAAACCAAACCAAACCAAAGCAACAATAAAAGAAATTCAAATAAGACTCATTTATCTCTATCTTAAATGGGAGTAAACTGAAGGTTTTTTCCTTTTGTTTTGTTTTTGTTTGAGTGCAAGTAACCAGTGAACTGTTGAAAACAAGGTTATATAGAAAGAGATTCTACCCCATAAACTGTGAAACATCACAATCATGTATTTCAGGGTTTAAAAAAGTAGTTGGAAACTGCTTTCTTGATTGTGCATACTTAAAAATGTAATAAGGCTTCCTTAAATTCTACTTATAGCAAAAAACCCAGAAGCATCCTAAGTATTGCTAGAGATTCACACAAACTAGACTTCATTTATACAACAAAATAAGCATTTAGCTACTAAAATATTGGTGATTATTTAGTAATACAGAAACATGCTTATTATATGGAATACGTTCATACAATGCACTCTAGATGCATCCACACCTATAGACAAAGAGGATAAAGTCGAGAAGAGCTACACATGAAAATTTTAATAGTGGTCATTAAACGACAAATTTTAACTTCTTTTTGTCTTCTAAATATTTTTCTGCAACAAAAAAGTACCTTGTTTTGAGTGCTATAGTATCTGAAAATTCAATACTTAAGTAAATGCCAAAGGTTCATGGAATCTACTTATCACCACCCCCTTATCTAAATGACCATCACAACTTCCTGGCTGGATTCTGCACTATTAGCCTTGATAGCGCTCCTGATTCCCTCTTTGCCCCACCTTCAGTGCACTGCTAATGTAACAGCATGTGCACTTTAAATACATATATAAGGCAGAATACACACCCTCTGCTCAAAGCCCTCACATAGCTTCTGAGTTCCTGCGTGTCTTTTACTTCCCTAATGCCTTTCACTCACATATGATGCTACCTTTTCCTTTACATTATCTTCCCACACATTACACATCTGCTGGCTAGTCGCTGAACAACTCCTTCCGGGTCTTCATTGGCTATTCATTCTGTCTGCAACGCATGCTCACTCCCTCACTTTCACAGCTCCTTATTGTGCCAATGTAATCTTCGCAGAGGGCCCTGCTTTACGACTCTACATACCGCTCTTCTTTACTGACTGTGTACACTGTCCTAGTTCTTCTTCATCACTTACTGTCTGTCCTTCACAGAAGACAGAACTAAAGAGATGTGGGGTCTCTTTACTAAAAGCTACACACATCAAGCAGCACAAAAATTTCTATGGACAATCCCTATCAAAGCCTACAGTGTTGATATGTGATGCTATAGTTTGAATGCATGTTCCCTAGATGCCACTATATGCTGCATGATGGGAAAGTGGTAAAACCTTTAGGGAGTGGAGCTTTACTGAAAGTTCAAAGAAATATTGGGAACCTGACCCTATCTGTCTCTTTCTGCTTCTGGGTTGTCCTGAAGCAGAGTTGCTGAACCATGCACTACTTATCACAACCCCAAAAGTGACCAAGCCAGCCAACCATGGGCCCAAACCAATGGAACTGTGAATCTAATCCTTCTCTTGTTTTAGGTGGATTACTCTCAATTATTTCATTATAATAATGGAAAGCTGGATACTGTTTCTCATCCCAGGGTATTGAATCTTATAGGCCATAATCAGTATCATAACAATCAAAGGTTCTCCAAATAAGAAATACATAAGAAAGAATTTGTTAAGACATGAAGAGCCTGAAGTAGTATCTACATACAGTTTTAGATCTTCTGTTAAGATTTCATTGGTACTGATAGATATGGATATCCTTTCAGAATAAATAATCATGAATATATAGAATAGGAGAAAAGCAAGAAACAAGTCGTGGGAATAAACTCACATTTAAGGTTAGAAAAAAGAAAAATGACTTAAACAAATTGAACCAATAGACCAAATTAAAGAGACGAGAAACGGATTGGAGTCTTGAACATTTTTACCTGACAGAGTTTGCCACTGCACATTACTGAGCAAGAACTGTGGTGACCATAAGGCATGTTTAGATACTTTGGCACAATTTCCTCAAGAAGAAAAGCTTAATTTCCCTTGTTTTATCTATACAGAGTACCCAATATGGCAAACGAAACAGGTTCCTTCAAAGATTGCATTATAATAAAACTGCTATTTCTGGCCTTTGAAGCTCAACTGGTAGCTTGTTTGCCTGTCATGCAAGAAACCCTGGGCTTGATCCCCAAGACCGCACAAAATGGGCATATCTGTGATTCCTGCACTTGGGAAGCAGAGGCAGGAGGACCATAAATTCAAGGGCACCTCTGGCTACACAGTGAGTTCTCAGCCAGGTGAGATACTTTAAGACTGCCTAAAACAAGCAAACAACCTCCTACCCCAATCTATGTCTCTTTTGTATTCTCTTGCACATTCTTACTGCTTCATGAAGTTCACTGTCATGTTGGGAGGAGATTCAGACTATTCAGACAACTTTTGTGGGTTTTGTTTTTGGGAAAGGGTCTCACTATTCTTGCTGAGGTTGGCCTGGAGCTCATGGTGATCCTCCTTGAGTGCTAGAAGCACAGGCATACGCCACTATATCCAGCATGTATGCCTCCCCTGTCCCCCATGCCACATGCTAGGGACTGAACCCAAGGCCTTGGGCATGCTATGCCAAGTGCTCTACTTTTATATCTTAAACCCCTCAGGCAAATTTTAGAGACTTAAAGGTCATGAAACCAAGGACTACCTATAACCACATGACTGTGCTTGGAAATAGAACCATTGAGGCCTGCGGCAGTCATGAGTAAGCTAGAGGCCATAAGATTAGTAGAACCCTGGCCAATAGCTGACAATAACCTCAAGAGAAGTCCTGAACCCAAACGCCCAGATTCCTTCCACACAGAAACTACGAGATAATAAATGTCTGTTGTTTTAAGTTGCTAAGCTTGGGTAATTTACTATACAATAATAGGTAACTAGTAAAGGGTTATTCAATAAATGATTCAGGTAAGCTACAAATTTAAATGAGAAAGCTTTTAAAAGAGAAAATCTGCAGAAGAATTTAAGATTCTCTTTTAAAAGCACTATTATTTCAACTACAGATAAAATAAAATCAAGAGTCCACTTATGAATATAAAGCAAGCTACAAAATAGGTGAAATGTTTGTAATAAAAATGTCACAAAAGACTCACTAATCTGGGCTGGAGAGGTGGCTCAGAGGTAAGAGCACTGACTACTCTTCCAGAGGTTCTGAGTTCAATTCCCAGCAACCACATGGTGACTAACAACCATCTATAATGTGATCCGATGCTCTCTTCTGTTGTGCAAGTGTACATGCAGGAGAGCACTGTATACATAAAAATAAATAAACAAATCATTAAGGAAAAAAAAAAAACCTCACTAAAGCAAAGATCTAAGGGAAGATCCTTTCTCAAGTACTGAGACTTACAATATGAATGTTCACAGCAACCGCACTTATATCAAAGAAGAGGGGGCAGGAAAAGCAATGGGAAAACTGATTGTAGTAGTATAGCCTTACAACTCAAAGTCATATGAAAAAAGATACAGGAACTTGGTTGCAGGTGTAGTCTAGTCACTACCCTGGCTCTCTGCCTTTTTGCAGTGTACTCAAACCATTAAAAAAAAGATTTATGTGCACATGTCAAAGTTTTTCTTGCATGTGTTTGTAAACTACATGAGTACCTGGTGTCCTTAGAGGTCTGAAGAGGGCCTGGAACTGGAATTATGGATGGTTGTGAGTTGCCACTGGGTGCTGGCAATCAAGCCCAGCACCTCTGCAAGAACAACAAGTGACCTTTATAAATAGCTGAGCCAGCCACTCACTCTGAAGAAGGAGGAGGAGGAGGAGGAGGAAGAGGAGGAGGAGCGGGAGGACGGAGAGGAGGAGGAGATGCAGGAACTATAGCTTGCCACATCAATATGAGTTGCAGAATGCTGAGTTTTTTTTTTTTTTAAATCATGTTGCATAAGATTATATAGAATATGAAAACTTTTTTGAAAAAGTTTTTGTTGTTTAAAGATAAAGCCTTACTCTGTAGATGACGCTGGCCTTCCACTCACATTACTGTATAACTTGCTGTCTCCACTTCTATGTTCTGGCTGGCACCAGCATACCCAGACTAGTACCATTTTTTTAAAAGCTGCTTGTCCCACATTGACAATTCTCTTTGTTTAGGCACTTAACCAGTTTTCACTGGGACTAACTCAACAAACTATTCCTGTTTCTAATCTCATTCCAATCATCACATATCTTCTATTGTGTGGGCTCTAAAGCTACAGAATCCAACTAAATAGCCATCAGCTACTAGTGACGGCTGCTGAGCAGTGAGTGTTCTCTAAGCTGTGACATGCTGTAATTGTAAAATACACTATGGATTATAAGACTTACAAGAAAAATACATAAACTGGGGCTGGGAATTTAGTCAACTGCCCAGCATGCACTAAATCCTGGGTTTAATCCCCAGTACTGCATAAACTGGATGTGGTGGCGCATGCCTATTATTCCAGCATTCTGGAGGTGAAGGGGGGAATCAGAAGGTCAAGGTCAGCCTTGGCTACACAGGAACCTTAAGGTCACTGTCTCAAGAGACAAAAAGAAAAGGAAAAGGATGATATATATTGGGTTAAGAAAAATATATTAAAATTAATTTTACCTTTATGGTTAACATAACATTAAATTACTCTGGGACTTATATATTTTTGTTTTGTTTTAATTTTTGAACAAAGTTGTTTTAGAATGATGTCACACTAGTCTGAAATAGCAATCTGATCATGTAACCCTGGCTTAAAGGGAGCCCTCCAATACTTTTTAGGTCTATAAGAAACAAAACAAATACATCTCAAATTTAGCATAAATGGCATGGCTAATAGACTTAGTTGAACTACGTTCTTTGCCAGGTAGTGTTAATAATTGTCACATTGTCCTTCTACTGTTTCTGAAACATACTAGTATTTGTGTCTTAGCTGTGTATCTACATTCCACTGAGAATGCACCGATTCCTGATTTTAAAAAAAGCTTTATCACTGTGGTAGAACTGATATTCTCCTGGAATGCTACAAACACATTCTGTATTAACAGTAATAAAACAAATGCCACCTTAGTTTCTTAATACAGGAATTAGAGAGTACTGTACTGTCCTAGCAAGTGTTGCTTTCACACTAGCAATTCTTGTATTCATTTTACCCAGAAAAAAGGCACCAGACAAACATTTATAATAACTAAAATGCCCAAGTTAATTTTTAGAGTAACTATACAACCATTTCTCTATTTTTTATCCTATATAATGTCTGATCAAGATTAGAAGTTATATACCAGCTGGAAGTAGTGGCATATACCTTTAATTCCAGCACTTGGGATGCAGAGGTGGGCAGATTTCTGAGTTTGAGACCACTCTGATCTACATAGCAAGTTCCAAACCATCTGGTGCTGTATAACGGGACCCTGCTTCAAGTGACAACAACAATAACAACAGCAACAGCAGCAGCAACAACAACAACCAGACCCCATCAAAACAGAAAGTTAGATACTGGCTGCACATCAGTAAAACATGGCCTATATGAAGACTTGTATAATTCTTTCAGCATTTATTTCTAAAATGCAAATTCATCATTAGACTCACTTAAAAGCTGGATTTCCTGAGCTTATACAGGAAAGCTGAAGATAGCGCAATATCAGAACCACATTCTCAGAGAGAAGCAATCAGATGGAACAGACGTGACAATAAAAAACAGGGCAGGAACTTTCCAGACTGGCTCCCTCTCTATTTTAGATAAATTAAAGCTTTACTGCTGTGCCTGGGTATTAAGAAGGTCATCCGTGAATGAGGTAAACTAGCTATTCTGAATCCTATACCTGGACGGACAGAACAATAACCTCACTTATTTTCTCATTTTTAGTGTTCATATATTCCAATGTGAGTGTCCTTGTCTCAACAAGTTTATGGAATAAAATAGCTGTAACCAAATTAACCTTTGCATAATGATCAATGAATTGAAAATATCTGTTAGGATGTATAGATTGATAATGCATTCATGTACAAAAGAGAGCTGGAAGCCACACTGTTAAGATAAAACAAATTCTACATAATCAAATTAGAAGTTGGGGGGGGGAGACTTTACTGCAATACCATTTAAATAAGGATTTTAAAATAGGAACTGGCTGTGTGGCATATATGTATAATTCCAGTACTCAGGAGTTGGAAGCAGGAAGATCAGGAGTTCAAGGGCAGCCCTGGATACAAAATAAGTTTGAAGCCAGCCTAGGCTACAAGACCCTATTTCAAAAATCAAACTAAATCAAACAAAATATATGAATGCCAATTTGCTCTAACATACAATAAGTCTTAAGGTACAAAGACCCAAATTATAGATGCATAGAGGGTTTTATGCAAAAAAATTACACTGATGAAAGTTCATGCAGGAAAAAAACAAAAACAACAACAAAAAACTTGGGGACATCTGGTATTTTCAGTAAATTATTGATTCTCTAGCCAGAGTCACTACTTCCTATTCATACACCTTGCTCATCCTCAGGATCCTGCTGGGAAATACTGGGATTCAATGAATTTATGAGTGCTACAATGAAGCATTTCTAGTTGTAGGCCCTCACTGCTACTTAGTGTCACTGTGAAACCAAAAGTATCTACATAAGTATCTTCATGTTTAATACTTCATTTTGAAAGGACTCAATCAAAATATTTAGAAATAGATCTCAAAATATACTGCATGTGAATATTCCTATAAAAAATGGCATATGTTTACTGTTTTCCTGAGTCTAACACTGCAGGTTTCATGCTGACATTTCAAGTCACTCCTCTCTCCACTTCTACAGTGTACCTGCCACACACATTTCTGCCAACAGCTCCATAACCTTTGGGATCTAATTCCTGAAACAGCTGAAATAGCTAGGAGTCTTTTCTGATTAAGAATGGATAAGAAATCATTATTCTAAAACCATTTATGTCATCTTTACTCTTAAATATGTTTTGTTGAGTATGGAGCTATATATTCTAGGAAATATAAATATATTTACTTTAAAATCCTTTTCAGGGCCAGTGGATCAGCTCCTAAGATGCTGGCCACTAAGCCTCATGACCGGAACTGGATCACCAGGTCCCACATGGCAGAACAACAACTCCTACAAGCTATCCTCTGACCACATACGATAAATACACATGAAAACATTTAAAGACTTTTCAACTATTGTCCTGATCTCTAGAGTAAATCAGCGTTTTTGTTGCTGATTTGGCCAGCTGGCTTGACATGAGTATGTTATACTATGTAGTAGTAGTAAGATTTGTTGCCACCCATAAATTTTGAGTTGTGTTTTCAAGTAAAAACTTGGTTTTCTCCCCGTTTCAGAGTATTTGACGCAGGCTCAATTTGTTTTTTCCTCACCAGGAAAACTGGTCCAGGCCTTACTGGCTTTATCTTTCCGTAACTGCATGTACGGCAGCGTGCGCATGCGCGTGTGTGTACACATACACACACACACACACACACAGATTGTGGTAACCTGTGCACATCCATGGTGGCGCCACAGGCAAATGGGAGGTATCTTCCTCTATTGCTCACCATCATTTTCCCCCCTACTGAACCTGGAACTTATTATTTCTGCTATAGCGGCTGGCCAGGGAGTCCCAGGGGCCCACCTGTCTCCATCCGACAGTAATAAAGTTACAGATAGTTTGGGGATCCAAACTGGGGTCCTCAGGCTTCTGCAGCAAGCACTTTACCCACTGAGCCATTTCCCCAATCTCTCTGGATCCCTTGTAATGTTTTGATTATAGCAAAACATTAATTTCAGCCTGCAGACCCTGTTCCTAAGACTCCCCAGGAATCCACAAAGGTCAAAATTCTGTAATAGTACTTAGAAATTAAGGAAATATTACTTTCAGCTTGAAAACTTTTTATTGCACAGGCAGTAATTTTGTATTAAGACCATAGTGTTAAGGTGAGGTGAATATTTACCTAACAAATATTTGAGTAGGTCTCATATACCAGCATTGTGCTAAACACCAGCATACAGACATGAATAAAGTGACCTTTTCCTCATGATCATTCAGGAATGGAGTATATAAAATTGCCATATGGTAAATTCTCTATTTAAAGTACTTGTAAGGTGTAGTAAATTAAACAGGAGGGGATCGCTGGGGAAGACTTTATAGATGGAAGAACATCTGGAGGACTCGCTCACTAGGAAGCCCTTTTTCCTTCTGTGCTTAATATTGAAAAACTGGCCCTTTGTGTACAAGATATAGAATATTAGGTTGTATATTAGTGTCCAGTTAAGCTAAAACTCCAAGTGAATCATTTTTAGTTGTTAACAGTATAAAAATAATTTGACCATGTCCCCTGGAGGGCGAGACCTGGTGGCACTCAGAGGAAGGACAGCAGGTTACCAAGAAGAGACTTGATACCCTATGAGCATATACAGGGGGAGGAAATCCCCCTCAGGAACAGTCATAGGGGAGGGGAATAAGGGGAAAAGGGGAGGGAGGGAAGAATGGGAGGATACAAGGGATGGGATAACCATTGAGATGTAACAAGAATAAATTAATAAAAAAAAAACAGAATAAAAATAGCCAAACGTGGAAGGAGACCTGCTGGTTTAGAAATTAAGTGTTCCTAAAATTAACTGTAGTGAGGATGGAGATTTCTAGAAATTAGACTATATATAGAAATAGCACTTTTATGATGACTATCATTTTTCTGACTTGGGTTTGCAATGGCTTTATTGTTCAAGATAGAAGTCGTTAAGAGGAAGTTAAGAGTATTTAGATTGTTAATAAGAACATGATGTTGGCGATCTCTTCACACAGTGTAAGTGACAGTGTCCTATAGGCAGTATCATGTATGAACCTAACAGCTTTAAGATACTAGCATAGACTGGAGAGTAATCAAATCCTACCAGTAAAGAAGAAAGGAATGCTTAGGAAGATGGAGAGAAACATCTTGACATCACTGTTAAAATTTCAAGTAAAGAATTCTCAATAATGTCTGGTGCCATGGAGAACTCAGATACAATAAGAGCCAAAGCATGCCCTTACTTTGTTATTAATTAGGAGACTGCCAATGGCCTTAGCAAGAACAGTCTCAGGGAAATCAGAAGCCATATTAATGTAGGCTAACTGGGTGGATGTCTAGAGGTAACAAACTCAGTGAAGGCTGAGCAGTACTTGAGGCCATCAGAGTTGGTGGTATTACAAAGAAAAATAAAAACTAGTTTGAGTTTACAGCTCATTTGCTTCAATATTTTCTCTAGAGGTAGCCATTATAATTTGACATGCGACAAAAAAACCTTTGTGTTTCTCACTTCTGCTAAACAAACTAACTTTTCTTGTTTTATCAAACACTTTCTTTGGTTTTGTCTGTCTGTCTGTTTGTTTTATGCTTTTTGAGACAGGGTTTCTCTGTGTAGTCCTTGTAGACCAGGCTGGCCTCAAACTCAGAGCTCCACCTGCCTCTGCCTCCCAAGGGCTGGGATTAAAGGCTTGCGCCACCACCACCCAGCTATCAAACATATTCTTAAGTGAACCTTTCTATTTGTAAACTGCTAGTGTGGTAATGAATACACTTTGGTAATACTGCTGCTTTTTACTATAGTCCAGCTGTTTTACCCATCAACTATTTGCTTAATAAGTACAAGTGTCAACATACTAGAATAAATAATGTCTTAGCGTTACTGCACTCACACCCAAGTGAGTGAGTCCTCCTCCTCCGGATGCTCTTCCATCTACAAAGTCTTCCCCAGTGATCCCCTCCTGTTTCATTTACTACACCTTACAAGTACTTTTAATAGAGAATTTACCATATGGCAATTTTATATATTCCACTCCATTCCTGAATGATCATGAGGAAAAGGTCTCTTTATTCATGTCTGTATGCTGGTGTTTAGCACAGTGCTGGTATATGAGACCTACTCAAATATTTGTTAGGTAAATATTCACCTCACCTTAACACTATGGTCTTAATACAAAATTACTGCCTGTGCAATAAAAAGTTTTCAAGCTGAAAGTAATATTTCCTTAAGAAACGTAAGGATAATTTCAAAATAAAAAATACTATTTAAAATATTAAAGAAAAATTTATGGGCTGCCCTTATTTAAGTGAAAAATCTAAATTATTAAGCTGAATTGTGACCTCCAGTGAGACTAAATGTAAGGGTCTTTTGATTTCTTTCTCATGACTTTTAATTTTGGAATTACAATATTAAGTTTCTTACAAACTTTTGTACTGAGAGTTTGTACTGAGAGTCACATGTCTTTTGTCACTTGCAAGAAGCCAGCAGCGTTTCAGTTTTTGAAAAACTGGAGGCATATAGTGTAAATACAAAAATCAAAGCTGTCACTGGACAGCCTGAAGTTCTACGTTAAACACGTGCAGGAAACTGCGGAGTTCTTATTTTTCATCCTCAAAATGAATCGTCAAGACGTTAGCGTCACTGGCTATAGAAACACAACCTGACCGCACACTGGGCAAATAAATGTCAAGTGCTTAAGTTAATATTCTTAAAATCAACACCGAAATACAGTGGGCCAC
Organism: Acomys russatus; assembly: GCF_903995435.1. NCBI lineage: Eukaryota > Metazoa > Chordata > Mammalia > Rodentia > Muridae > Acomys > Acomys russatus. The sequence goes on along the minus strand of NC_067137.1, from coordinate 46,271,934 downwards.
GAAGCTTGAAGGAAAATCGCAGTGCTTGATAAACTAACTTCCAGTACCCAAGGTCGAGCTAATATGTCTCCTTTGATGTTAATGATTGTTTGCCAGGAAAGGGCTGAAAGCTGACTTTCCAAGCAGGATGTTGCTAGAAGTAACTAAAAACAATCTAGACGTCCACTCCTGGCGAGGCACTAAGTGGGCAGGCCAGCCTGGGTGCGTATAGGCAAAGGCCTCGCCTCCGCTACCCTGACCCACACTATTTTTAACCCGAGCCCGTATCCGCCGCCAGCGAAGGGCGCAACGCAGGTCCAGCCTTGCCGGCGGAGGGAGAGGGCCTCCGGGCTGCCGGTTTCGGTTGGACCGCAGCAGGAAGTCCTGTCTTCCTTTGCGGATGGCGGTGAAGCCTGAGTAAAAAGCGAGCTCGTTCCCATGCCTCAGCGGCAAAGGGCGGTCGGGAGAAGCCGCCCACACCAGCGACTCGACGCCGGCCGCCATCTCCGCCCCGCGGCCTTCGAGCGCGAGGGCGCCTCGCTACCCGGTCCCCGCCTCGCCGCAGGGCGCCCCGCGCTGGGCCGGGCGAGGTCGGCGTTGCCAGCTGCACTCACCCACTCGAGGACTTTGATGAAGCCGAGCGGCTCCTTGAGCGGGTTGAGGTTGATCTGGAAGGCAGACATCCTCTGAGGGAAAGAAGGGGAAAGACTCAGGACGCGGGGCAGAGAAGGGGAGCGGGGCCGAAACCGGAGCACCCCACGGCTGCGAGAAGGGGAAGGCGGGGCCGGCGGGCTCCAAGGCGGGGCTGGGGGCGGGGCCGAGGGCAGGGCGGGCGGCCCATGGGGCGGGGCCGGGCGGCGGTTGAGCGGCACCGAGGAGTGTGAGCGGGCGATTCCGTAAAGAAAAGTCTGGGAAGGGCTGGCTCCTCCCCCGGCCGCACCTGACTCAGCCGGCTGAACTGCTGGCGAACCAAGTAGACATTGGAAGCCATGCGTGAGCCGCGCCCCTTGTCGGGAGCCTAGTCCGTAATCGCTTTCTCTACAGCGCACGCGTGCTCCCTAGGCCCCAGACTTCGCTTCCGGTCTTCGCGAGCGCGCGGGGACTGTGGGGAGGGGGCTACCTGCGCCTGCGCAGCGCGGACCTCCACCCTAGCGGCGTTCTGGTTGCTATGCCCTTTTGTGGCTGTTAAAGTTCGCCTGCACGACGCCCTCCTGTCCCGTTTCTCTTCGCAGGTGCTTGCAACTTTTGGAAAAACTTTATGAAGTATGAACACAGATAACCTGCGTTGTGTAAGGATACTTGAAAGTATGATTCACCAAACATTTCTGCCGACATGATTTTAAAAAGTTGTTGGGAGTCAGAGTAGGAGGAAGTCTGTCCGTTTGAAGCCATGGCTCCATAGGTCTCATAGATAACCCATCTATCTATCCAGCTCTATGCCCGTATGGTGAGGCGCATTTTGGGGGCGTTGGTTTTGTTTGTTTTTGTTCGTTTGTTTTGTTTTTGTAAAGTTACCTCTTCTTTGATGAGTTATCTTATGTAATACTCCCTCCTGTTAACAGAATGGAAGGTCGATCTAGTCATTATCGGTTCTCTTGCTTCCTCAATACCTTGAGTTTTTGGAGAGCTGGAATAGTGGCCTGGTTTTGTGAGTGGTGAGATGATCAACACTAACAGCAAAGGAAGGAAGATCTTTGCCACGAGAGTCAGCTTCCGGGCAGACACTTACTTATACTTACTAAATGACATTGGGTCATTTCATCAGGACTGACCACTACCTAGTGAACATTTGTTACCAAGCTAACACTTCCTCCCTCCCTCACTCTTATTTCTGTGTATTCCACTCAGCATTTCTCTTAAGCAGGTTGTTGTTGTTGTTGTTGTTGTTTTGAGGGGTTTTGTTTTGGTTTTGTTTCTTTGTTTGCTTGTTTTGCTTAAGTTCTTTTCTGCTGACGCCTGTTGGATAAGCAACCCCGACTGGATTATTTAGCTTTTGCTTCAAATAAAAAATATTCAAAGTGATTTCAAAATGAGATAGATGCAAACAGAATGGAATAATGTACCTCTTGCTACTGTGTAGAGCAGAGAGGTCCAAAGTTATACCCCTGTGGTTCATTCCTTTAGTCCTGTCACCAGTCAGCTGGCTGAGGTCTGTTTGACTATACAGTTGGATGGGAAAATGTGATCGGCGCCGCCATCTTGGATCCGGCATGGATGGGAAGTGTGCGTAGGCCGTAGGCCGGGGGAAGCAGGTAAGGAGCTATGCTCTTGCAGTCTTCATTTCTCTCAGTGCTAAGCAGCAGTGAGTGGTGGATGGCACCCTCTAGCGTTGCAGTCCTCATAACTTAACCCCACAGTGTTTGTAAGTCTAGGAAAGTGGAGTTCCTCGACCCTTAGCAGCTCTTGGCCCAGGGTAAGTAAGACCTTTGGCCCTGAAGGCTTAACAACTCTCTGGAACTTTTCTGGTGACAGGGCCTGCCCTTCCTCTTCTCTGGTTCCATATAACGTTTTCAGTCTTGGCTCTCCACGTTCTCTTTTCTTTTTCTACTTCCACTGCCTTTCTTCTTTCTGCCTGGTATCTCCTGAACTGCTCAGCTGTTTCAGCCGTCCCATAGCTGGCTACCTAACTCTACAAGCAACTCAGTCATAACCTGAACCACACTGGAGCTGTTCCCCTCAGCCAGCTTAAACACAGGGTACCTGCTACTGCTGCTGGGGCCATTTCATTGCCACTGCTTTTCAGTGTCTGCTGCCTTCTTCTCTGTGTCACTATTCTGTCCGGCACTACTGAAAGTAGGCAAGACCACTTCAGAGCAGTTATTTTGGGGGCCTAATGCTGCAATACCAGAGGAGTTAACACCTTGCACTGAGTGAGCTCGAACATCTTTTTTACATAGCCTTGGAATGTGTCCACCAACATTGGACAACAACTGCTACATACCCATCACTCTGAGCCAATCACAGATTTGTCTCTTAGCACCAGTCAAGTAGTCTCTTCTCTAGGCCCCCAAAGGAAGAGCTCCCTATCTGGCCATGATGGGAATAATTGCAGGACCATCTAGAGATCACTGAGGCTTGAGGTCATAAAAAAGAAAAAATCTGATATAAACTGTTTCAAACAGCCCTGGCTGGCACACGAACCAGATCAATCAGCCACAGTCTTTGCATACTTGTCTCAAGGTGTCCATGGGATGGATGTCCAAGTGCTGGCATGAGAATAGTCCTGTTGGTTAGTAGACAGTTATTTTGCTCAAGGTAGCCAAATTGCTCCATTATCAATATCTATGCTACTTTATAGGAAAATGAGCATCAGAAAGAATATTTAAAATATAAACTTCATGGACTTATTAGTATAGGTAGTGTCCCAGGGAGAGGTGGGATCCTGTATCTAGTCCCAGCTATTCAGGAAGATAAGGAAGGAGGATCAGGAGTCCAGGAGCTGAAGTTCAGCCTGGGCAACATAGTTAGAATCTCTTCCTTCCCTTCCCTTCCCTTCCCTTCCCTTCCCTTCCCTTCCCTTCCCTTCCCTTCCCTTCCCTTCCCTTCCCTTCCCTCTCCTCCCCTCCCCATTCCTCCCCTTCCCTTCCCTCCCCTCCCCTTCCATCCCTTCTTGAGACAGAATTTCACAATGTAGCCTTAGTTGGCCTTGAATTCACAGATATCCACCTGCCTCTGCCTCTTGAGTGCTGGGGTTAAATGTGTGTGCCACTTTCCCTGGCTAATTTTTTAAATGTAGCTTGTGAATTAGTAAGTCAGTCTTCGCAGTTTTCAGGTTTTTCACTTTAGTGTAGTGTCAGGAATTAAGATAGGCTGGGCTCTTAACCAGTGTGTGAGCTGTGCTTTATAGCCTCTCTTCTACTTTCTGTCTCTTCTCTCTCGTGCATGTTCAAACCCACCAGTGGAAGGTCTTATTACAGCTTCCCAGAACATCTCCAGTGCTAGACTGCAATCCTAAACTTTTAAGAGTGTCCAGCCAGGCCCTGTGCCATTGGTTGTTAAATATAGAAGCCACTTAGTGTCAGCTGAGCCACATCTAGTCTCTTGTCAGGGTTCATTTGTAGGATCTGACTGAACAGAACCACAGTGAAGCTTGAGCCTTCAGTCACAAATGGTTTGGCACTGCTGCCTGAGAAGGAGTTGACAGTGGTGGTAGAGCCAATGGTGTCTGGTTAAAAAGATAGTTTTTTAGAGTCTTTTAATGCCCCCATAACAAGTATAATACTCTCGGGACATAAGCATTTTATTGAAAACATAGCTGTTTAAACTCTGGGAAGACTGTTCAAGGTGACGGTGACTCAACATTGGCAACAACTGTGGTCATTTCTTCATATATGAGGAAAGGGCCAGAAACTCTGGGCAACCCCTGTTTCTCTTCATTTTAATTTTTGAAAACGATGTATTTATTTCTTTTCATTCATGTGTCTGTGTATGAGCCTGCATGAACATATGTGTACCACATGTGTTCAGGAGCCTGTGGAGACCTGGTGAGGGTGTCAAAAGTTAGATCCCCTGGACCTGGAGTCACACGTGGCTGTGAGCTGCTGTATGGGTGCTAAGAACCTAACCTAGGTCCCCTGCAAGAGCAGTCAGAGCTCTTAACTGCTGGCTCATCTCTCCTGTCCTGTTCCCATTTCTTTTGTGAGGGCAACTATAGAACTAATGCTTGTCGTGCCAAGTTGCCCTGTCTGAAGTAATGTCATAGATCTGTTTAGATGTCGCTCTTCTACTCTCTTTGCTGTTTATAAAACACTTCCAGACTGAGACGCTGGGATGTAGAGATCTCCAGAGGCCAAAAAAAGATGCTATATTTAGACAAATATCATGTCATTGGGTATCTATAACATACTTTTGTTTTTCTTGATGAGAATACAAAATTTCTGACACCTTACTGACAAAATGAGCCTTTGTAACTAATTCCCAACTAATATTTTTCTCCCTAAAAAATAGTTATGAGTACTTTAAAATCAAGTTAAAAATCTACATGAGTTTTGTTTATGAATACAAATGGGCTTTTTTCTTTCCTTTACTGGATTCTACAATAATTTTTTGGGGGAAAACCTATGTATTTAATTGTACAATTCATTGAGTCAGTAGGCTTGTGATCTGGCTAGTTTTATGTCCACTTGACACAAGCTGTAGTCATTTGGAAAAGGAACCTCAATTAAGAACCTAAGTTGGCCGTGAAGACAAGCTTGTGCTGCATTTTCATTTGGGGCCTGGGATGAGGAGGGAGACAGGCTCTCTCTGTGTAGTGCTGGCAGTTCTTCTGGAACTTGATATGTAGATCAGGCTGGCCTCAAACTCACAGAGATCCACCTGCTTGTGCCTCCCAAGGTCTGGGATTAAAGGCGTGTGCTATACTCTTCCTGACTCCCATTTTCTTGATTGTGCTCTCTGTGGTGGGGCCATCCCTGGGCATGGTCCTGGGCTTTATAAGAAAACAAGCAGAGCAAGCCATGAGGAGCAGGTCAGTAAGCAGTACACCTTCATGGCCTCTGTACCAATGATTACCTCCTGGTTTCTGCCCTGTTTGAGTTCCTGCTCTGACTTCTTTCAGTGATGAACTATACTGTAGAACTGTAAGGGGAATAAACCTTTTCCTCCCAAACTTGATTTTGGTCATGGTGTTTTCTCCTAGCAATAGAAACCCTAACTGAGACACTTTAGTAAATATCAAAGTAATTGTATTAAAGCCTCTTAAAAATAAAGTTGCTTTTTTAATTTTTATTTTTTATTTTTTTGGTTTTTCAAGACAGGGTTTCTCTGTGTAGCCTTAGCTGTCCTGGACTCATTCTGTAGACCTGGCTGGCCTCTAACTCACAATGATCTACCTGCCTCTGCCTCCTGAGTGCTGGGATTAAAGGTGTATGCCACTACGCATTTTAAAAATTTACATTTTAAATTTTATTTCTTTTAGAATTGTTTTATATGTTTTGCCTAGATGAATGTATGTGCACTATGTTTGTGCTTGGTGTCCTTGAGGTCAGAAGACGGTGTCGTATCCCTTGGAACTGGAGTTATAGATGGTTGTGAATCACTGTATGGAAGTTGGAAACCAAACCCAGGCCCTCTGCAAGAGCAATAAGTGCTCTTAACCACAGAGCCATCTCTCCAGCCCCATTAAATTTCAATTTTAAAGTAATAGTTGGCATACATACAGTTCTATATACATTTTACCCAGTTATCTCTAATGATAATACCTTCTATAATCACCATACATTTCTAAAAAAAATTTTTAATTAGTTGAGCATGGTGGCACACCTGTAATCCAAGCACTTGGGAGATGGAGGTAGGAAGATCAATAGTTCAACATCAGCCTGGACTACATAAGATTCTTTCTCCAAAAATCAATTAATTAAAAATAAATTTAATATTGGTGTATTACTGTTAACTAAACTACAAAAATGGTCCAACGCCATCAGTAGTCCACTAATGCTTTCTTACTGCCCTATGACCCAACCCAGGAAGCCACATTTAGTCTTATTAGATTTTTTTAAGAGGTATGTTCAGTAGTAAAGGGAAGCCTGTAAGACAAACAATTTTCCATTCTGCCACAAAGAGAACAAAATGCACAAAAGAATGCAGTGTGTGGCAGACTGCCTTGACCCCATCTGACCTCCACCGGCAGCTCCTCTTCCTGCCTCCACTTCCCGGCACCTGCCCTTTCTGGGCCCCTGTGCCTTGGTTCCAGTTTTGTGCTTATGATCTTTTTTGACACACATGACACAATTTGACATGTGCTCTCACAGCTTTGCCGCCTTCTGCTCCTTCCCCAATCTTTATGCTAATTGTGGGTCCATAGGGAGCCATTCAAATTTCTGCGGTCCTGCAGAACAATTCAGCGGTTAAACTCTGCCTCGAAGTGGAGCCCTGCAGTGGAAGGCTTAGAGGTTTTCATATCCTCATTCCTACTTGGCAGAAAGGAAATGAGAGTTGTGGTAAGATTTGAAATTTAGAATCATGAGATCATTTAAAAGAGTTTGTGAGAGGGTTGCTGGTGAGATGACAACCTAAGTTTGATCTCTGGCACCCAAATGGTTGAAAAAGAAAAACAACTCCCATAGCTTATTTTCTGATCTCCATACATGGATTGCGGTGCACTTGAGCCCCTAATAATAGTAATAGTAATGGTGCTGCTGCTGCTGCTGCTGCTGCTGCTGATGATGATGATGATAATGATGTTTCTGGTACTGTGAAAAGAACTGAATAAATGTAACCTTTTACTGTCACCGTGTCCCAGAAGAGGAGGTGTATTAATCTACAAATTGGCTAGCCAAAAAACAACAAAGACGTAGTGTTAGAGCCAAAAGCTACTTAAGGAGACTCTCCTATTGATGAAAAATATAAAACTTGAGACTAGGATTTTAGAAAGCAAAGAAAATTAAAAGTTTCACAACTGAACATTACACAGAACAAAGATATTCTAGTCATTTCTGTATGTGTCCAGTTTTATTTAATGTATTTGTGTTGGAACTGAGCAGATTTCTCAGCACCTTTTAAGCTTAGATTACATTGAAGGGATGAATAGGAGGGGTAATTTGTAGAAGTTAATGTTATAACCATCACAAATACAAAATTAAGTTTCTAAAGAGCAAAGGCTTATTGTATAAATACATTTTCAGTAATATAAGTTGACCTTTGTATAGTATTTTACACTTTTCGGAGGACTTTCAGTCATGTTTCATGTGGCCCTTGAATTTAAAAAACAAGATAAGAATCATGATCCTCATCTTGACAATCTAGAAATAAAGGCTTCAAGGGAAGAGAGGAGTCACAGAGGAAGTGATGTAGCAGTGAGAAGGGTGGGGCTTCCCTAGGTTGGAGGCTGGAATAGAGCAGAGTGACTGAAGGGAGGTGCATCCCATATGGGGTTAGAGTCCTCATTATGTGGCAGGCAGAGAATGGGAGGATTTGTATAGGACCACAAGTGTGAACTGTAGTCCTTGACAGAAGGGTAGTCTCTGGCAAAGCCGAGTACCATGGGGGGGATCTTAGTTTGGAAGACCACTGTGGCAGGAATATAAAACACAAAGGGGAAAGATCCTTGCTTGGTATGTGCACAACAGCTGCTGTGTTCTAAACCTGTTGGTAAAGAGCTCTCAGACCCCAGTGACCAAGAACAGACAGCCATGTTAGCAACAGCAGCATGATATTACATGCAACAAAAGCATGAGGTGGGAATGCAGAAACCGCTAGATTTGTCATGTGTGCAGGCTTTCCCAGAACATTACTATTTAATTTTCTTTGGCTTACATTGTCCATATAATGAGGGTATTTGTTTCACAACAATTTTGCATATGTCAATTAATACTGTTGGTTGAATATTTATGATAATAAACCAGGACTTGAGAATGAAGACAAGTCATACCCCAGGGTGGTGAGTTAAGCAGGCTACCTGCACTGATAAGCAGCGTCAACATGAAGATTGTAGAAACCAGTTTTAAAAAATTTGTCTCAGAAGTCATTATTCAGAGGACTTCCATATTTTATTGTTTCTAGAAAGCAGAGCCCCAAAGGCTTCTACAGAGTTTTCAAGTTTAATGTTGTCCTATATGGAAGGCTTTCTCTTGCAACGCGAAAGGGTTCTGCAGGAATGGTTTGCTTCTGTTGGCCACCTTATAGAGAACTGGGCTCCTGCTAAGGAGAACACTGAATGTGATAGATTTTCCAGGACAGTAAACTGAGTGGACAAAGTGCTTTGTTTTAAGCCTACTGGACCGGAATGACTTAGGATCTGAACTTCCTGTGTCCACAGACAGGGGACTGGAGAGACACTGGGGAGCCCGCCCTCCTGATTCTGGCTCTGTAGAATTTGTACTACTCTCAGCATGATCTTCTGAGTGGTAGCACAGCGTTCACTAACTACCAAACGTGATGTTGTTCCATGTTGGCTTCTTTAGACACAGAAGTATGTAATCTGCAGCAGCAGCAGCAACAACAGAATCATCTTGGTAAGTGTGAAGAGGGGACATACAGAAATGACAAAATGGAGAGTAGCCAGAAAATACAAATACAGTGGAAGTTTGTATCAGAGTGCTTTAGGCAGCAGAAGGAAGTACTTCATAGTCTAGCTGGGTTTCTAGAAAGTTAATTATAAATGCAATTTGGTTTGGTTCTAACTGTGCTTTAGGAGATGGTCATTTAAAGGAACCCTCAGGGTAACCTGCTCTGATCATTAGGTTTTGCAGCAATGTGTCTTTTACACTTCGACCTTTTGCTTTGTTTTGTGGTGTTCAATGTATAACCCAGGGCTGCCTCCACGCCAGGCACGTGCTCCGCACCTTCAGCTCACAATTTTGAGGCAGGGTGTATAGCCTCACTTGGCCTTAGACTCAGTCCTTCTGTCTCAGTATCCTGGGTGTTGCACTTACAAGCATTTGACACCTCACTTGGCCGCGTCTCTTCCACCCATCTCTCTTTAAAAGAATAATCATTTGTAATTTTCCTGTAAGCTAAATAAATTAGTCTCTACTCTTTTAAACAGTTTGGTTTGTGTTATTTTCCTTGCAGGAAGAGCAAGGGCTGTCATTCTTTGTATTTAAGCTCCTCTGGGTTCTTGTTTCTCTTAGCTGTTACTTTCAATCTCCTAAATGCCACCTTGGCTTTATGATCAAGGCAGGTAAGTAAGCACCTTTATGATGTGGTCTGGAGAACAAAGAGAGGTTGGAGCACCCACCCACCCACCGTGGAAACCTGCCTGTGTGTCTTTCTGTCTGTCTACCTATCATCTGTCCATCATCACTTAAATCCTAAAATGCCATCATAGGCTAACAGCTCCATGTTTCAAAATGCAAACACCCTGGAGAATTATTGTATTAAATGGTCTCTTACAATATGACTCTTTAACAGGAAATCATCTGATTTTCTTTTTGTGGCAGTGAGACTAATGGAAGTTTTCACGTGAGTGTACAGAGAGATAATCTTGGATACAATCCAAGGAAAGTAGATTTCACTACAGAGCAAGGTTTGGGGCTGTCATGACATGAGAACTATGGAACGTATAGGGACATGGTAGAGAATCTGCTAGGTGCTGAGGGAAAGGCAAACAGCAAAATCAAGGCAAACAGCACAGGTAGCAAAAAGTGGCTGCCGGCCATCTGTGAAGAGAGACAGACAGCCCTTACCTTCTTTGCAATATTTATTAACCATTCATATACACTAGGCGCCTTGATAAGCCCTGATCATACAAGAATAACACAATATTATCCTTGCTCTCCGAGAGTTTACGTTCTAAAGGAAGGAGTAGGCTAATAATAATAGAGACAGTAAAAATATATCAAGTAGTGATGAACACAAGGGAGAACAGAGAACACATTATTTTCTCTTTTCTGATCTATACTTTGATTTCCCTTAAATAAAATCTGTGGCAAAAATAGATGGATTAACAAGGATTGCTGTCTTCACAATGTATGAGACCCAATTCTATTGACTTGGGAGGTTCCTAAGAATAGTCCTGCGACTCTCTCAGGCCCTTTGAAATTCTACAGATTTCACATCCTCTACAAGCAGCCACTGCCTGCAGGGTTTGATCTTGAGGCCAGCCTCTGTTTGCCGTTCTTAGCCCAGCAGCATGCCTATGGCTTCTACTATAGTTTCCAACATTTCAAAAATTCTAGACCAAAGGAAAAGAAGAGAAAAGTAGTTGGATTTGGAGCAGCTAATGACAAGGAGAGAGAGGCAAAAGGGATATGACTTTTGGAAAAAATTAAGAAAACTGATCTGGAAGCTTTGCCAGCTGGTGGTCAGAATGCAAGTGAGGAAAAAAAACTCCAGAACAGCTCCTGAACTAAGTGTGGAGACTATAGGGTCAAAGCTTAGCCTCTGGAGACTCACTTCTCTCCCAAGATGCTAATTAAAAAGACAACTGATTTGGTAAAGCAGAGGTAGGTTACTTAATGTGGCCACACTGAGAACAACAAATAAGAGGTCCACTGACACATTCCCTACACACTTAGCTCATCTTCCCAGTCGTGATCTGGGTGTAGGGTTAACGGGCACAAGGTCCGGGGAACTAAAGGTCCTGGTCACAATGTGGGTCCTCTCATCACTAAGCCACCTCTGATTGCTTCTATCCTGGTGGCATCTGATACGTTGTCAGAACTACATAAAATCTCACGTGGGGAGGTGAGTTTGTCCTCCGGCTGGGACAAGGGCTTCAGCCCATGAGTTTCCTAGGCAAATTTTAATTCTTTTAAATCTTAGTAGCATAAATGTATCTCTTTAAAACCCTTCTCTCTTGCTGGGATGGTACAGATGGCCTTTGGCATCTTTAGGCCTCACCTGTCTCAATGTTTTGTAAACACTGTTCTCCATCACGTTCTGATTGGATAAAGAGCTGAACAGCCTATAGCAAAGGCAGGAGGGAATAGGCAGGATTTCTGGAGAGATGCAGAGGAAGCCGGGCATATGAAACTGAGGAGAAGAACAGAACCACACTTCAAAACATAGATTAATATAAATGGGTTAGCATAGGTGTGTGGGCTTCACCTTTTCCAAACTTACTTTATTTGGGGTTCTTTAATGCTTACACCTCCCTTCCAGCCCACCTACCCTAGATGGGAAAGAAAAGAGGCTAATGGGAACAGGAGAAGTAGACCTTGTTGAATTCAGTTCCTGGGAGCGATTCCCCTGATGTGGTAGGCAGGATTTCAGCAGACCAGCAATTCCACCAAAGTAGCTGCTGGAACCTGGACCAGCAGCCAGAACCTGGATCAGCCACTGAAGTCCAGAGCAGTAGGGAGAACCGGGAGCCCCGAAGCCTTCATTGGAGCAGTTCTCTCCAGGAGCATCTCAAAGTGGAGTGATGAACAGCCAAACAGACCCAAAAAGCCCCCCCCTCCTGTTTTGGGCTCATATATGTATCTCCTCTCAGAGTCTGTACTAAGATGTGTTTCAGATGGCAAAAACTAAGCCCCTTCCGCCCCCCCCTCCCGCCCCCGCAGACGAGATGGTTTGACTCCTAAGTCGATAAACATCACCTGTTCTCTCACAAGTCTCTTCCCCATACCATACTTGGGATCAAAACAAAAACATGTTTACATCCACCACACATAGGTTATAAGAGCTAGCTGGGAAGATCAGAAACCAGGTCTCCATGTCATTACTCAGAGCTGGGATGGGCATAGAACATCTGTACGGCTTTAAGGAACAGTGATTTGTTTATGGAAGAACATGGAGCCAATACAAGTTGAGCCAGCAGAAATATTTGGTCATTTTGCCAGCTCTGTAGAAAGTACTCATTTCTGTGGGTTAAAATCTCTAAAGGTCCTGAAGCAACTAGAAACCATTTTGTTTCTTGTAAGATCAAGCCAGCTTGGAGATGAAGCCAAGTTGAGGCAAGCAATCCTAGAAAGGATAGGGGTATGTGAGGAAAGGCTCCCTACAGACACTGTTACCCACTGAAGGAGATCTTTGTGTGGATGAAACGGGGTAGAAGGCTGGGGTACCAGTTTTTTAAGATGAGGACTGTGCCTGTGCCTCATCAAAGAATGAGTTGCCATTGTCAGGAGAGGCTGAGCTTTCTTAGGATATTTACAGTGATGATGGAGTGATGCTAACAAAAAAGGCTGCGACTTGAAGTTAGGTACTCTTGAGTAACTTCAAGATTGGTATATGCCTGTCCATCTTTCTGAAGTCTTCTTGCGTTCTCTGAAGTTAGCCTGAGTTACTTAGTTCACCTGGAAGAATACACACACACACACACACACACACACACACACACACACACATTATATGAATCAGGGCTGGAAAGATGGTTCAGTGGTTAAGAGTCCTTGTTGTTCTTACAGAGGACCTGAGTTCAATTCCCACCAGCATCCACATGGTGACTCAACCACCTTAAGCCCAGTTTTAGGGCATCTGATGACCTCTTCCGGCCTCTGCAGGCACCGGCCATGCATGTGGTACATATAATAACATGTAGGCAGAACTCATACTGTAACAGGCCCCCAGCTTTAGCACAACTGACACCATGTTAGAGGCTCCATTTGGACCTCAAATCCAGGATGTAGCCCTAACACTTGCCAAATTCAGAGCAGAGACCTAATCCATCAAATACCTAGTCCACAGGAACTTAGAAAATATTAACAATAGCTATGTAAAATCCTAGGTACAAGTGTAAACAATCTGGATTCTGAAGGAAACTGAGGCTTCATTGGGACTGTGCAAGCTCAGAGCATAGAGGGAGAGGGACAAGTGGGGTGAGGAGGGAGGCAGGAAGCAGTGTCCTGCTTTAGCGTTACTTCACAGAGAGCACTGAGGAGATAGGGCTGGTAAGTGGGCGGGGTCTGCCTTGCCACATGACACTTCAGGGAGGATGAGATGCCCTAGGGAGTCCTTAGGAGGAGAAGGGAAGGGGCATTGTCAGGTTGTGTCTCTAATAAGAAGGTAAAATCCCATGGGAACCACTTACTGGGGCTTGTCTGCTCCCTCTGAATGGTGGTTGAGGAACCAAAGCTTATGTTCTATTTCTACTGAGTCTGGAACTGGTGGAAGATGTTAGGACCACATTTCCTTGGTTTTACCCTGATTGCCTAGCTACAGCTGGGAAAGTCCTGGCTTTCCCAGCAAGGCTCTGCCGATCCCAGGTGAGCTCAGTTCATGCTGTGGAGGCCACTGAGCAAGACATCCAGACTAGACCGGCAGTGCGGACAAGACACTCCACTTAAGAGCAAGGGCTGGGACAGCAGGAATCTCTTGAGATTCATATAGTATTTGGAAATAGCAGTAACTATATTTGAAAGGTTGTCTGGGGAATTAGAAAAAAAGAGAACCACATAACACAACCAGCACATCTTTGGTGCCTATTAAGTGCTCAAAGAAAAACCCTTAACTCCTCTTCTTTTCCTTGCTGCCATGACCACCACGTTGAGACACTATTGGTGAGTGACATCATCCCTTCATCCTCTTCTCTTCACTCAGAGTAGCCCCAGGACACTGACCTCAGGCTATGGAATGACAGAGAGAAAGATAAGTTTCTTAACAGCAGGCTATCCTCTCTGCTCTTGGCAATGAAAGACACTCCAAACGAAGCTAGGCACTCCATGCAGGCAAATGATTTAGCTCTTCAATTACTTGAGTAGGGGTAGAGCCAGCCCAACAGGATGAAGGTACCTTTAACCTACATGTTAGATGTAAGGTCATGATGTCAGGTTTCCAGTTTTTTTTTTTTTTCCAGGAGATGTGTTTGCTGCCTTAAAACTTGCTATCTGGGTCCCCTGTTTGCATGGTAATATTTTTACGTGTCTAGAGTGCCACAGGAGCTTAGGTCAGCTTGTGGACTTTAATTCAGAATTGCTTTTTGTTCATGGTTAGTCAAGAATATCTATTTCAAGGACTAGGAAATGGCTCCTTAGGTAAAGAATCTGAGAAAAAGGCCAGGCAAAGTGATGCACACCTGTAACTCTAGCACTGCTGGGCAGGGTCAGAAGGTTCCAGGAAGCTTGCCAGATGGCCAGTGTAGCTGAAATGGTGAGCTTTGAGCCTTGTCTCCAAAAATAAGGTGGAGAGTATAGAGGAAAGATAACTGGATATCAACCTCTGGCCTCCACATGTGTGCACATGAGTTAGGTCTGGGGTCAGTCTTCAATAGCAGGAAAAATATACCTGTGTCCATTCCCCAGTTGTTTGTCTTATCTGGCAGTGTGCCATATCCCCACAGTGTCACCACTGGCTCTCACTTACACATTTACCAATATCTAAAATAACCTCACATTGCTGTGGTGCTGAGGAAGTGTAGTAAAGTTTGACATTTTATAGAGTTCAATGAGTACTTGCAATTTTCTTGCTCTTGGCTTTTAAATGAAGGGGTAAAATACAGCTAGGTGCTAGCCAGAGCTAAGCCCTCAGAAGGGGCTCTCCTTATGTCAAATGGTTTGTTTGTTTGTTTTTGTTTTACTCTGTCCTCACTTCATGGCATTCCTCCTCAGAGTTATATGGAGGTTAGAACAGATCCAATGCAAGCTTGCCTTTTTCTCTTTAAGCTAATCCCAGGACCTTACGATGCAAAAAATTCTGGAGGGGTGGCACTCCTTGTATTCTGCTCCTGGCTCAGTTCCCAAGTCCAAAGATACTGGAAGCCTTGGGTTTCCCCAAGTGGACAGAAATCAGAAGAGCAAGAAATGATTTAAAGATTTATACCACTGTGCAAAACACATGCGTACATTCACGCATGCTCACTCACGTACCCATGCATATTTTCTCCCTTCCTCCCTCACTCTTACCCCCATTTCTCTCTTTCCTCCTTCCCTCCATTTCTCACTTTTTGTTAGACCCATGTCTCTGTACTCCAGGTAGCAATCCTTCCTCCTCAGCCTTTAGAGGACTAGGATTATAGTTATGTGCCATTATGCCAAATACCTTTTGAACAAAGCCTGGAATTCTGATAACAGAATTCCTTTCATTTAGCTAATTTTAATTGTTTTTCAAATATCAACACACTGGATGGCCATTATCGTTTTATTTGTATATTTCTGTGAGTGTGAATGCACACATGTACATTCATGGGTGTGCATGTGGAGGCCAGAGGCCAATTTCTGGGTGTTTCTTGTTTTGTTTTTTTCCTCTACCCCTTTCCACCTGATCTTTAAGACTGCTTCACTAAACAAGGGACTCACCAGATTTGTTAGAATGGATGGCCAGAAACTCCAGGGACCTACCCTGGATGGCTGCAATAGGGGACCAGATGTGCACAAGGAAACTGCCTGGCTTCTTCTCATGAGTGCTTGGGGTCCAAACTCTGGCCCTTATGTTTGAACAGCAGGCACTTACAGACTGAGCCATCTCCCATATTCAGGACCAACGACTGGTGTCTTGAACTGCCCTAAGTTATGTTCTTTGTCTGTGTTAAAGTTCATTATTTATTTAAACTTTTTTTTGTATATGAGTATTTTCCTCCATGTGCGTATGTGTTCCCAGAGGCAAAAAAGAAGGTGTTGGATTCCAATGGAATTGGAGTTACAGATGGTTGTGAGCCTCCTTGTGGGGTTTGGGAACTGAACCTGGGTCTGTTGCTAGGGCAGCAAGTGTTCTTCACCACTGAGCCCTGTCTCCAGCCCCATCAGGTATGTTTTTAATACAGATGTTCAGCAGCCTGTGTCAGCAGTGGCTGTAAGGGAAATCGGGAGATTGTCTGGGTTTCTGGGCTAGGACCCAGGCCATCTGCTCATTAGGTAAGCAGTTATCCTAGGCCTGCTTACAA
Organism: Acomys russatus; assembly: GCF_903995435.1. NCBI lineage: Eukaryota > Metazoa > Chordata > Mammalia > Rodentia > Muridae > Acomys > Acomys russatus. The sequence continues at coordinate 46,255,757 of NC_067137.1, read as the reverse complement.
GTGATTAGTGACATTTTGATATCGAATCCCACCCTGCTTTATTGTAGAAGTAGTCACTGATTTTCTTTCAAGTTAGCAATACTCATTTGTGTAGGTTAGGGAAGGAAACAGAGGTCAGAGACCCGCAAACAATAAAACAACAGAAAAGTATCCGCAAAAGATGCCATTTCAAACAATTAAGTGCTAAGCAATCCTGAGAGCCCAGAATCAAGGCTCCCTAAGAGAAGAAATCCCTCTGAAATGTCTGCCCTTCTTCCTCCTCTTTTCTACCTTGTGATATTAGTCTATTTGCACAAAGGTCATTTATGAAAGCCAGTACCTGTCATGTTAGGGTGTCTCCTGAGTTAGTGTGCGATCGTAGGATAAGCAGTACCGGTGTGGCTCCCTCTAGTCAGACCCCTCACTCCTTTGTAGGCCCCTCAGAAGGTTGGGCTTCTTTTGAGCTGCAGGTTAAAGGCCTGAGAGTTGAGATATATTTTCTTACCTTTGTACTCTCAAAGAATCCATTTATCCCCTTTCAGTTTGTTCAGATGAAACTTAGAAAATGTTGAGACTTGGACGTGATCATATAATAGGGCTCTTTTAGTTAAATAATTAAATAAAATTGTGTTTCCCCCTCTGTTTTCACCTGTCTTCTGTTATAAGGGCCGCAAGCAATGAACCTAGAAAGAATGAGAAAAAACAATTTTCTGTCATAAAAAACTGTGTTAGTCAGAAAGAACATAGAGCCTAAAGTCGGGGGTGGGGGTGAGGGTAGAGGGATGGACACCTAGTAAAATCCATGAAGAAATTATACAGCCCCTGAATCCTGTGTGCCTTACACCAGGCCAGCCACACTTACCATATTTTTTGGACTATAAGGGACACCTGACTATAAGACACACCCAGTTTTTAGAGCAGTAAAATAAGAAAAACAGTAAAAACAGCAATCAGACCATAAGGCACACCCTAATTCTCCCCCCCCACACACACACACACAACACACACCCTTTTAAGGGTAAAAAAAAAAGTGAATCTTATGGTCTGAAAAAATACGGTAATGCCCACACATCTGCAGTAGTCTGGATCCAAAATGTCTTCCAAAGATCTGTGTGTTGAGACCTGCTCCAGGGTGGGGCTGAGGAGGGTGTGGAAACTTTAGGAGACTGGGCCTAGAGGAGTCTTTGGAGCACTAGGGGAGAGTCCCTGGAGGAGTCTTTGGAGCACTAGGGGAGAGTCCCTGGAGGAGTCTTTGGAGCACTAGGGAAGAGTCCCTTGAGGGGATTATGGGGTTCCAAACTCTTCTTTTCTGGCTGGCCAGGAAGTGAAGCCATGCCCTCCCATGCAATGGGCTGCTTTACCTCGGGTGTAAGGAACAAGACCGCTGATCATGGGCTGAAATTGTGAGCTAACACAGTCCTTTTCTTTTTAAGTTGGTAATTTCAAATATTTGTTGTAGTGACTGGGGAAAAAGTTATCACTGTATGCCTTACTAATAGTGACTCAGGGAACAATGGCTCAGTATTTTCCCATGGTTAGAATACTGAAACCTACTGTCTGCTATAACCATGGCAGCCTAGATGGGAGCTGCTGAGGCCCTCTGGCTGGTCACTAAAGTTCCTGCGCTAAGTGAAGCCTAAAAGGTAAAGCTTGGGGTAAAGGCATACAGCATGAGGTGGATTGACTAGGAATGGTCCCCGTAGGCTCCTAGATTTGAGCTTGGTCACCAGGGTGTGGCACTATTAGGGCTAGTGGTGGCCTTGTTGGAGTAGGTGTGGGCTTGTTAAGAGGACGTGTGTCATTAGGGGTGGGCTTTGAGGGTTCAAATTCCCAGTATCTTTTTCTCTTCCTGCTTGCTGCTAGTTGACCCAGATGTAGAATGCTCTGCTCCTTTACCAGCTCCATGTCTGCCTGCACACTAAGATGCTTCCCAACATGATGATAACGGACTAACGTCTGAACTTGTAAGCCAGCCCCAATTAAGTATTTTCCTTGCTATACACACACACACACACACACACACACACACACACACACACACATATATATATATATATATATATACATACACACATATTGTGTACATGTACATAAGATAAGTGCTGCTTAGGGTTTTACCTCCATTAAAAGCAATAAAAATGCACAGCCATCTTTGAAAGATAATTACATCTACAACCCCTGGCAGGCACTGCTCAGCCTGGCTGTCGTCTTCTCTGCTACACCTTCCCCACCACCACAGAGCAGTTTGGCTAGAGCTGCTGCTATTGCAAGAGGTGACACAAGTTCAAGGCATCTACTGAAATAGAAGAAGATGGCCACTCGGAACTATACCAGCTGTAACACAGAGTCACCAGCAGCCCTGGAGGAGGCGAAGACCTCTGATGGCCTGCAGAGCCCCGAGGTAGCAGCCCCTGAGCCTCAGGACTTTGGTGGTTCCTTGTTCCTGCCACCAGGAAAGGAGATTCACTCAGAGGATGAAGGGATTGCCTTAGATGCTGATGGTGACCCGGCTGGTAACAGTAGGTGTCCTAGGACCCAGAGCGCAGTGGCCATCAAAGCGCAAGTGGCACCGCACCGCTGGCCCTGCTTAGAGCTGAGCTCTGCTGAGGAGCAGCAGCAGCAGCAGGAGCAGCAGCAATATGAGTGGCAGAACGAGAGCGCCTCTGGGGTCCACGAGGAGATATTTACCAAAGACCAGCCCCTGGCACCCTACCACACCACGCACTTTCTCATGCCTAACCAGGATCCAGGGGGCAGTGATGGGCAAGGCTGAGCCTATGGGAAATTGCAGCAGGGGGACTTCTCTGAGGCCTATGAGGACTTACCACACTGAGTGCCCCCCTGGATTTATAGAGGTGACTGTTACAGGCTGAGCAGCAGATTCCCAGAAGCTGCAGCGCGTTCCTGCAGGCAACCCTGTCAACAGGCGGAGGAGCAATCTGCTGAGGGGGAGAGGCTCCAGACTGAGAACCAGGCAGCTTCGGCAAGAGAACGGGATGTGGAACAGAGAGAACAGCTGCTGTGACCAGGAAAAAGTCAGCCACTCAAATTTTAAAAAATAGCTTCTGACCTTTTCCCTTTGAAAATGGAAGAAGCAGCTTTTCCACGCGGCAGCTGAACAATATGAAAATGCCACAGGTATTTTGGAAGAGGCTCCGGCAAACAACAGACTTGGAAATGACTTGAACCAGTTCCCTAGAGACTCAGGACACTGATTAACCCGGCATGGCTGAGGTGGACAGAGCCTGCAAAGTTATTGTACCTTTTGTTTCTATACAAAATATTGCCACCTCCCACAGTCTACTACCCCTCGCAAGCACCTGTGGTCTTCTCTAGTCTTGAAAGGAGCATTAAGCAGCTGGCGAGGTCTTTAAAGCAGCATCCCCATCTTGAAGCGGGAGCCTCTTCCCTAAGGTCCACATGCAGACATCTGAGAATTGGATAAGAGGCGCAGCGTTATTTCCTTCCACAAAACTTTTGGGGGAGAAGAGTATACATAAGTCGTGGATGGGCTCAGCTACTGGCACACCCTGTGTGACAGACCCTTCATATTGCGACAGGAGCTGGAGGTCTGCGGATTATCTTTGAAAGATAATACATTAAAAACTTAACATAAAAACATTGTTTTATTTTTAACGCAAAGATTTATTTTTCACATTAAGACTTAGATACATATGCTTCAATTTATTAACAGTGCTTATCTCTACAGCAAAGTTAATCCTTTATCCAGCTGGAGGCCGAGGCATGATGATTTTTTTGTTGTTGTTGTTCAAAGTTAGGCTATGTGGTGAGACTCCATCTCAACAAAAACAATACTATGTTCTCTTTTCTTGGATGGGCCTCTGAGGGGAGAGGGCAGGATCATGTGGAGGAAGTGTTGGCCTGTCTGCTGCAGCAGTGGCTTGTTCTGTGATAGGCTTTTGAGGTCCTGAAGTAAGTATTCAGAACTGTCTTGTTCCAGCTTGGAATTGTAGGTTCTCAACCTCCTGCCACAGGGTAGCAGATTTCAGTACTAATATTAGATTTTTTCTTTCTTTCTCTCTAAATATCCAGGAGGAGTTGCTTCTCCAGCAGGTGAACTCACTCATTCTTCATCTCAACAACATGGTGCATACTCTTCAGCTCTGCCTTCTAGAATAGGCTGGGACACCAATAATCCTGGGTGTGGTTCGAATGAAGGTCAGTTAAGAAGCGACCCTTCTACCTTGTTCATCTTGACTTGGGTGGCCTCCTGTGGTGAGGCCAGTGTTGCACAGGTGTTTTGCTGTGGGACTTTGACCTCTTGGACAGAGTCACTAAGTATGTCTGTCTTTCTCCTGCGCGCACAATGTTTACAGGCGTTGCCCAGCCTCCTCATGCTTTGCTTCCCTTGCCCAGTGTCTCTGGGGTTCTGTTTGTGTCTCCTCCACCTTCTCCTTCTTCTTGCAGTGGCTGGATCACCTGTGCTTGCAGCCCATGCTGCCTTTCCCTGACTCTGAACCACCTCAACTGCCCAGAGATGACATGCTTCTCTGGTGGCAGCTTGAGCAGCCAGAAACAAACTGGGATGGGCTGTGATCAGCTAGCATGCTAAACCACTGGCTCAAGAGTGTAGTCTTTGGATGTGGGTACATGCTGCACCTGGGCAAGGCTGGAGCATGCTGCTGGGCGGCACTAGTGCTCAGTACTCCAGTGACTTTGGCATCTGGAAGAGGAGTGGACTGACCCAGGAAGCTCACAGCAAGGAGGTGGAGCAGGTGTACCTGCTCTGCTCAGCAGGCTCTGTGGAGCGGATGTATCCAACTGGGATGCTCTATTATTAACCTACGGCCCAATTACACTCACCTGCCCAGAACCTGTGTGCAGGAAGTACTCAGGGACTCCTCTAGGGCCAATATTTGGAAAAACTGGAGAGCTAGGGTTATTAGTACCTGACGTCGGTGCTGGGCCTTGCCAGGTGCAGTGCTTCAGCCTAGAGAAGAGTAGCCTATTTTTCATGCAGCACCCCACCAGGATGTCAGCAGGAAGACCACAAGCTTCTAGTATCTGCTGCTGAGTGGCAGAGAGGACTGGACTTGCATGCGCTGTCTCTGTCTAATATTGACCTTGTAGTGACACCGAGGTTGTCCTTGCCATCTGCAACAGACTTTGTCATCTGAGGCTTCATTCAGGATGACACCCATGGCGCTAGAGCAACAAACCTTGGTCATCTGCCTGCCTGTGAGTAGGCTTCACTGGCAGGAGAGCAGGGTCTTCTAGTCAGCTCCTGAGGGCTGTGGTCACTGGCAGGGCCATATCACAACACTGCTGACATGGGTTATATAGCCAGGGCATGGGGAATTTCTTCTCACTGGACATATGCATTGGGGGGGGGGGCACCTAGGACATGTCCCGAGCTTTAATGGCTTTCAAAGGAATGTAAAGGAGAAGCCCATAGTGCCTTCCCTTTCGTTTCAATATGGAGTGGCTTGCAAGGTGATGTGGTACTGTTCTCCTTCAAATGAGCCACAGTTCGTGGTCTCAGTTACTCAAATCCTGATAGAGGCTGCAGGCTGGCGGTGTGGGCCCAGCCTGGTGCTTTCCCTAGGAAAGCTGCTCTGACCCATTAGATTTCCAGCCAAGGACACCCTGACCTATTGGAAAAGATATAAAATGCAAACTAAGCTCTTATATTTCTCTTCTAAAGAAGAAATGTCCATAGGAAACAGCAACAGCTGCAACAAAACAAAAAACAAAACAAAACAAATAGCCCCCAGGTTTACTTCATGAAGCCGACCATCAGGCACATCGGGTTGATCCATCAGCAGCCAATAATCAAGACAAGCCAGAATCTGAGGCGGGATCAGTTCTGAAGGTTCCTTTCTGAAACAGGGAAGATGTCTCCTGAAGACTGGGGCCTTTGAAAAGAACGAGGCCATTCAGGTAGCCCAGGACTCCCTCCGTGACCCAGGAGGGCCAATGTTGGATAGATGACAAAGTGAATTTTCGTTGTATTTTGTTCAGCGATGTGGACGGCCACCTCTGTGAATCTGATAGGCGAATGCCCTTTCAAGTGAACCATGATGCTGGCTCAGACGACTCTGCCGAGGATGCTGCCAAGGTCTGCAGAGATCCACTGAACGGGAGCAGGGAGAGGTCCGCTTCTCTGCAGTGGCCTTGTGCAAAGCAGCCTAGGGGAGCCTGGTGGAGAGAACCAGCTGCCCCGCTTCCCTGGGCATGCCCACGCAGCCCTGCCTTTGGCCTGCAGCTTTAGCACTTATAACCACAGCTGTCACCTTGCATTTCTGCAGCCCCACTGCCTCCCTCCCGCCCAGGTCACCAGGAAGCTCATTGTCACAGTCACACCAGGGTGAGCCTCAGAGGCACAGCATCTCCCCTATTGTATCCTATACTTTACTCTCTGTGGCTTCTTTGTCTTGTGTCTGTAAGTTAGGGCTTTGGATGTGGTTTGTGTGTCTCTAGGAGGAATAATGAAAATTTTCTGCTGAGAGGGGAGGAGAGGGGCATTGACAGACATAGACAGACATAAAAGGGAATCCTCCATCGGCATGCTGATACATTGGGGGCCACTGATCATGAACTCAAAACCTGGGAGGCAGAGGCAAAAATCCGAAGTTCAAGGCCAGTGCTAACCAGAACAGAACAAAGGGAAATCCTTGAACGTTGTTCATGTCTTATTATCACCACCTGGCAAAGCAGTGGCGGGTTTTCTTCCTGTCACGGCTCAGAATTCTCACTCCTAAGTGCACCTTAGAATCAGGTGGGTTTGTCACGTCTACCCACTGTGGTGGGGCCATGCCCTAGGCTCACCACAGGTACAACTTGGGCACTGTTTTCATTTTCTCTTAATTTAATGACTTTTATGTCTTTGGGGGTTTTGCCTTCACACATGCCTGTGCACCATAAATGTTTAGGGTGCATGGAGGCCAGAAGAAGGTGTTAAATCCTCCGGGAACGGAGTTGCAAACTGGTATGGGCTGCCTGTGTGAGTGCTGGGAATCAAACCAGGTCTTTGGGAAGAGCAGCCAGTGTTTTTAAGTGCAGCGCCATCTCTCCATCCCTAGCATTATAACTTTTAAAACCTACCCAGGTGGCTGTAAAACATGGAGAATATTCCTACTGTAGAGTTTCAGAATCAGAAACAAACAATTGACACAAGAACCCAGAGAGTCTTTGCGCGCTTAGTTTGGACGCGATAGCACTGAAGATGCAGAGATGAGTCACACAGAGGAGAAGCAGTTTGCCCAGTCAGATGCGGGTGAATGACAACATGGGAGAGAAGGAGGCAGCTTCCTTTTCTCTTTACTTTCCTGTACTCTTGTGGAAGTGTATTTACAACATTGTTTTGATGGCTTAGCTTTTTATATACCCAGACAGCAAATATCTATTTCTTTACTGTTACAAAATAGATTATACTACCTGTCAAAGTTGTTTCCTATTATGGAAATTCAGATATTTCTTTTTTGATTCTTAGCACTTTGCAAGTCTGTTCAGTGGGTCATTGGGATGGCCCACAGCTTAGAAGCAGCTGAGGACTGCATTTTATGCCTTGTGTCCTGAAAATAACAGGTGAAAACAGAAGTGAGAGTGAACTCCCCTTATCTGTGTGTCCGGCTTGTCTGGGATCTAAGGCAATCTAAACTGGTCCAACACAGCTAAGTCCCCAAGGGGGCCTAGACTGGGCAGGCTGCCTGAACTGTGGCCTGCTTAAAGGTGTGTTCATGTTTCCTGATGTAACTGGGTCAGTTTGGTGGTTTGTTTTTGCCATTTGGTCTCAGGGCCAGGCCCTGCTTCAATGTGCTGACAATCCCCAGTTATTGCGTGATTTGAGTGACAGGGACAGGTGCTCATGAACCCCTCGAGACTATTATTTAATTTTGATCCTCCCCCAGTCTCATGGTTTATAGATGAGCAGCGCTGTGCCTGTGTTCTATTTTTAACTGAGCATGCTCTATTCTGCTGGAATCATGTTCTTTAGGCGCTGCATTATGCAAACTGGCTCCAAAGTTTGCCAGGAGCGCTAAACTAAGCTGTGACAATTCCCAGCCATCGCCATTGAAACTCCCACAGTGAGGCCAATAGCGCGCTTGCCTACTGCAAGATCGTTTCGGCTGTGTTAACCAACTGTACTGCCTGGTGAGAAATCATGGTTGGCCATTTCAGAGATTAATCCCAGGATAAATTCTTGGGAAGACATTAAGAAGGCTCCGGTGGAAAAGATTAAACACAAAACTGATCACATTGAGGCATGAATGGTGCACTGCTCACTGTCAGGCTAATGCTCATCCTAAACTGGCTCAGACCCAGGTACCCTGTTGAGGAAGTTTTCTTAGTTGGTGTTCTGTAGAGCCACTCACTAACTAAAAATAAGTACTCTGCACATGCCCTCATGGGGCCACAGGGCTTTCCCTTGGTGTGGTCATGGAACAGTGACTGACATGACTTCCCAGAGCCAAGGTTCTCCTCCAGCATCTCCTGAAGTTGGCCATCTGGTTATTTAAGACAATCCATGGAAGGACCAGGATGAGATGTCTCCACCAGGCTCTTTGGTGGCAAGAAAAAGGGGAGAACCTTTAGGTAAGCGTCACAGTTCTTGAAGCTGGTTATGGTCATGTGCCTGTAATCTCAGCTTTCAGGATGCTGAGGATTGGGCATTTGAGGCTAACCCAGGCAACATAGTGAATCTGAAGCTAGCCTGAGTTATATATTACAAGGCCTTATCTGAAAAAAAAAAAAAAAAAAAAAAAAAAAAAAAAAAAAAAGTCTAGTTGAGCAGGAAGGCGTTTTAAGAGGTAAGTTCCCTTAGAGCCAGGATGACTGTGTTCACTTTGTTCCCTGCTGTTTCCACAAACAGAACAGTGGCACAGAGATAGGAGGCACTCAGGGTCTCAGCCCATTAGTTGCTGCACCACAATCCTCTTCACGGAGCCATTTATAAACAAGTGTATTCCTCAGAGTTTCGGAGGAAGGGGGTCTAAGATCTAGTTGTCAGCAGATCAATAGCCTGTCCTCACAGATGGCACCTTTTGTGTGTCCTCACATGACAGAATGGTGAACAGGCCCTTCCTGTCTTTTCTAAAGGTAGCAGTCCTGACACCTCCTACTACCACCTTGTGGATTAAGTTCCAGCCCCGGGAGCTGTGGAAGAAACTAACCGAGGTAAGCAAATGTGGATTGACAGAGAACGCAGGGCCTTTCGAGAACCAAGAACCTCTTCAAGCAGGATGAGGATGAGAGTTCAGGAGGGGAGGCTGGGTTGCAGGACGTTGGCCACTGCTGGAAGGAGCGCTCTCTACTGTTTTTTACTATCTACACTCCAGCTTCAGAATCCTGGGTATGTGAGAAAAAGGGAACATAAATATATTAGTATTCCATAGAGAGACAGAACCAGATATGTGGAATTGGCTGTCATGATTAGAAACTGCAAGTTCAGTCTTCTGGGTAGTCAGTGGCTGTCAGGTTGGAGGCCCAGGGAGAAGCCGTGCTCTGTCAGTCAGAGAGAGCGGTGGTTTAGATGCTATTAGACTCAGATACATTCTTTTTTGCTTGGGAAAGTAGTCTTTTCTTTGTTCTATTTCAGCTGCAATTAAATATGGATTAAGAGGACCTCTTTATAGAAGGAAATTACGTGTGTGTGTATACCTGCAAAGTCTAGACATATCTGATCCTATCAAAAAAGTGATTTTGAGCCTCATGATGTAGGTGCTGGGAACTGAACTGCAGCCCTCTGGAAGAGCAGTGTAAACTCTTACATATTTTAAAAATTATCTCAGTGTGCGTGTGTGTGTGTGTGTGTGTGTGTGTGTGTGTGTGTGTGTGTGTGTGTGTTCCGCATGTATAAATGTGTATTGCAGACACCATAGAGGTCAGAAAAGAATCTTGGGTCCCCTATAATTGGAGTGGTGGAGTGGTAAGCCGATATATGGATACTAGGAACTGAACCCAGGTCCTCTGCAAGAGCAACAATGATTAGAGTGTTCTTAACCATTGAGATGTCTCTCCAGGTCCTAATTAAAACATTAAGGGAATTGAAAAACAACCTAAGAAAACTGCCAAGTCTCTGGGGTCAAGTTGACATTTGGAGTTAATCATCCTAGGGAGACAGACTCTCCAAGCCTGAGTCATGTCCACCTCTATCCTCAGAGGAGGGTGGGGCATTTTGCCTAGCAGTTCGCTTGACTGCACAGCAGAGAGTGCAGAACTGGTGTCACGCAGGCGAAGTGGAGGTTGCTTCCGAAAGAAGAGGAGAGCTCCTCCCCAAAGAGTTTGCTATTGTTTGGGTGAATCGTTAAGACACACTGCTCAGCTTGCCTTCCCACCCAAACCTCATCTTTCTCTCTATGAAAGACGGTAGCCAGGATAGAAAAGATATTTCTTATTTCCTCTGTTCATCTCTAGTCCTGAGGTCACTCCGTTACCTTCAAGCCCTTTCTCTGCTAGCTCTATGGTAATGATTCTGTACTCAGATGCTGGCTCTGACAGATCACCCCGTTCCGCTCCACCCCCTCCCCAGCCCGCACCTCTAGGGTATCACAAGGAACCCCTGCCCCAGACAGGTTCACAGCTGTTGTACTGTATCCTCCATACTCCTCTGAGGAAGTAAGAAGGCACTCCGTGGAGACGGTGAGGCCATCAGTCATGATGTACCAAGAAGGCACTCCGTGGAGACAGTGAAGCCATCAGTCATGATGTACCAAGAAGGCACTCCGTGGAGACGGTGAGGCCATCAGTCATGATGTACCAATTTTGTCCGAACAAGATGCCGCTGTATGGATACCATCAAAACTTAATATTCTAGTCTGCCATGTTGACATCTTCAGTGATGCCTTTTTACGTACGTTTGTGCAGGAATAACCTGTTCACTGACATGGAAGGCTTGAACTGCTGAGAAACAGGGAAAAGGATCACAGCCTGTTCAAAACGCAGGTGTGTGTGTGTGTGTGTGTGTGTGTGTGTGTGTGTGTGTGTGTGTGTGTGTTGGTGGCGGTGGGGGTGTCCTTGCTTTGGGTGTTTTCTGACCAGTTGCTGGAATTATTGGTCAGGCTCAAGATAGTATGGTGAGTCCAAGACTCCTCCAGAGCTGCAGGACTCTGTAAGGAGGTGGGGCCCTTGCTTTCCTCCTGGGGGAGCTCGCTGTGGAAGTGTACAGCTCAGACCAGCACGGAGCAGCAGTGGGTGTATACTGCTACTCCAAGGACATATGTGCTGCCAAGTCCTCTTCAGAAGTTTAGAAGGCCGATTTCTGATTAGCATGTGACAGATGACTCACTTCAAATTCCCCAAATCGTGAGAGATTAGAGACAAGATCAAGATCAAGATTCTGAACTGAAAATAGACGAGACACGTATGGCCATCCTATCCCCCACTCCGCACCACATGGACTTAACATGTGTGCACCCTGAGTAGGCACAGTTCACTCTATAGACCACTGGCTGGTCCAGAACCTGTTGCTTGACTTACGGTACATATGTAGACAGGATAAAATGATTACCACACTTCCTCTAGCCTGGAGGCATCCTCACTCTATTACAACATCTGCCTCTCTTGTCGGCAAGCCATGGTCTCCGTGGGGGACTGCCTCCTTTTCTAAATAGATTTTATTGGGAGCCAGCCACACTCACTTGCTAGTACATTGTGCCTGCTTTGACAGGACACTGGCAGAGCTGAGCAACCGCCAGAGACTGTCTAGTCCATAAAACCTAAATGCCTGTTATCTGGCTCTTTTGTAAATGCATTTTTTTCACTGCTGTGACAAATGGTATAAGGAACTTTTAAAAAGAAATGGCTTATTTTGGCTCACAGTTTTAGAAACCTCAGCCCATAGTCATTGGTTCTGTTGTCTCTGGGCTCATGGAGATCCATACTGACATGGTGTTGGGAGCACTAGATGTAGGCTGGGTGTTTGCCCCATGGCAGACAGGAAGCTGAGGAGGAGACTATAGTTAGGGGCACGATGGAACCAAAGGGCATGTCATTGATGATCTTTTTCCTTTAATTAGGCTCCACCTCTTAAGGTTTCTCAAACAGTGCCACCAAATCTTCAACAAGAGCTTAGAGGGAACTACAATCCCGCCCCCTCCACACACACACACCTCGTTTCTAGACAGGATATTACTACATAACCCTGGCTGGCCCCAAACTCTGAGCAAATGGGCCCGCCTTAGGTCAGGTTGCAAAGCAGCCACAGGCCCCCTCCTGCAGGGCTGCAGGGACACTGCTTATTACCAGTCAACTTTTCCTGTTGCTGTGATAAAAGCAATTTAAGAGAGAATGTATTTTAGTTCCCAGTTCCATGGACAGTCCCTCATGACAGGAAGTCAAAGCTTCAGGAGCTTGAAGCAGTTGGTCACGTTGCATCCATCCACAGTCAAGAAGCAGAAAGCAATGACTGAATTTTGCTGTTCAGGTCCCTTTCTCCATTTATAGTACAGGATCTCAGCAGGGGGAATGGTGCCGCCCACAGTGGGCAGGTCTGATCCTCCTTAATGAAGATACCACCCCCCTCCCCCCCCCACAGGCATGCAGAGGCCCATCTCCCAGGGGACTTGGGATTCTGTCAAGTACCCAAACTTGACAACACTAACCACCTAGGAGTTGGGTAGGCACTAATAGGTGGATTTCTCAAAAAGAATTTTTAAAGTCAATATTCAAACTATATATTAGTTGGTTTTCTTTTTACCATAAAAGAATATGTCTGGGATGAAAAGATGGCTCAGCAGTTAAGAGCACTGGCTGCTTTCCCAGAAGACAAAAGTTCAATTCCCAGCACCCACATGATGGCTCACAATCAAGTTTCAGTCTTTGTAGCCCACTGTTTCTCCAGTCTGATAGGCAAGTGGCAAACCCATTTAGAACACTCTTGCCCTGGGTACAGCTTTAGACGTGTGTGTAGATAACCATAGTCATTTTAAACGTGCATCTCCTATCCTCAACCACTCTCCACTTATACTGCATGCTATTATATTCATCTCAGTGTTTATCCTTACCTATGCAAAATGTTCCTGTCATTGGAGGCACCCTCCCCTCAGGGGTTCTATAAGGACCTGTGAGAACACAGGCCTTGCTGCCTTCGGCCAGGCGGAAGACTCCCCAATGAGGAGAATGCTGGGGTCTAGGACTGATTGCGGGCATGCAGCTGCTCCAAGGGGAAGCCCCTGCTTCTTCATGCAAGGCAGAGGGAAGGTGGGCTCTCCTCTCCCGTTTCAACCTCAGCACTCGGACTCTCCCCTCAAGGTACACACACACCCACAGGCAAAGTTCGTGTGTGTTTGCACCCACAGAGGGTAGGCCTTCGCGACTTCTTCCTTTCCCTTCTCTTTCCTCTCTTCTTCCCTCTTGCCTTCCCCTCCTCCCCTTTTCCTTCTCTCCTACTAAATTAGAAGGAGACGAGCCCCTGGGCAGGTGACAAGTGCTGTCACATGAGCTAAAAGAGTCTGCTTTTTACAGAAACTTTCCTATTTCACTTTTAAGGGCTGCAGAGGTTTCCAAATCAAGATGGAGTTTTGAACAATCAGGAACCCAGTGGCACCCGAGAACCCCAGGGAAACAGTTCACTTAGGAGGACAGCTGCTTTGCTGTAGTTAGAGGGCCAGGGTAGGTTTCTGTGGTCACCCTAAGGCCTAGGTAGGGTGCCCTGTTTTCGGGCTGGCACCTGTCACCATGCGCACAGTTGTCCCAGGACAGATCCACGGGACTCTCCAGCGAAAGCATACAGCTCTTGTTCGGCACATTCTGCATTTCCTTTCTTGTCCACATGGTTGGGTCCCCTGGCGTCCTTTTGACACTAAGGTCACAGACCGGCTTCGAGCTGAAATTTTAGCACCTCTAGCGTTGGTGGGAGGTCCTGGAGCAGTGACAGCAGAGACCACCAAAGGCCCGAGGTGGGTCTCTTATAAGACTGTCTCCATGCTTAGGGCACCGGCATGCTGAGGTTTTCATTGTAAACACATGTTCCCTGAAGTCTGGGGTCCGTTCTGCTCTGCTTCTGTGTCCCAGGGGCCTGACAGGAGGCCAGGTCTCTTTTTTAAAGCCCTCCCTTGCAAAGGACCTGCTGGCGGGACTGAGGTGAGGCGCACAGTTCATAAGTGGGAATAGTCAACTAGTGCCACCCTACAGAACAGCAGGTAGGACGCCCCGCAGATGAATTCTGGGAAATCAGTATTCGGAAGAAAGGTCCCCCACGTGAGTGAACTTTGAATGAGTGCAGACCCTGTTGGGGCAGTGCTTATTCTGAGAGCCACAGGCTCATGGTAGGTTGCTCATTTACTAATTCTGAAATTTTCCCGTTGTGAAATGGAGACTTTCTGCGGTTCCTAGGCCCAGACATGGTTCTTAAGTCTCCAGCGCACTGGTTGAACATTCCCTCAGTCTCTAGCATCTCTTCACATCCTTTAGTCAGGGTAAATTTTGGGTCGAAGGATTTGTAGGTGGATTGGTGTTGCTCTCCCACCACTGTAAGTCCTGCCTGGCTAGAAGGTGGCCTCCTCAGTCTCCACGTGTTCCCACCCCCAACCCCACCCTCGCTGCTCGGAGGCCCAACTAGAGACATACCCATATCCTCCTTGTAGCCTACCCTGTCACAGGTCTCCAGCTTGTCTCAGAGACGCAGCCCTGAACGTGACTTGTGGATTAGTGACTCCTCTTTTCTGAGAAGAAGCGTATAAGGGAAGGGGGAAGAAGGCGGGAGGGAGGGACCAGACAGAGAGGAGGGAGGGAGCTATGATCGGTATGTAAATTGAATATATAAATTAAAAATAAATTTTTAAAAAACGTCTCCAGCGCAGAGGGTTGCTGCCCCGCCCCTTGTCCTCTACTGCCCTCTGCTGGGATATTGCTGCCAGCACAACCAGTGCTGTGGTTTTGTCTGTAACAGAAGCTGCCAAGCCAGTTACAGATGTTGTGACTTATAACTGAACACCAAGTAAAATCAATTTTGTATTAACAGGATGAGCAACAAGACTGTTAAAAGCAGCCAATGGTGGCAGTTGCCTTTTAACTTAATTATCAGCTGAGAAAGAAAAGACAGTAAGTGTTTTACCCTGCAAAACAAATGCTCAGTTATGACTATTTTGTGAATGCATTGTGTTCATATTTAAGGGGCGCATACAGCGAGTCAGACATTCTCAGTAATCAGTGGCCCAGAAAGAAGGACATGATTATAAAATGAAACAGACCAAAGTATCTTCGAAGCTGAGGGGAAGAGCTCAGACGCAGGCAGTAGGGAAGGTCACTTATGCCAAGATGACACATAACTATTTTATCCAGGAGATGGCAGGGACAAGGTGGGTACAGGTAAGGATGGTGTGTACTCACGGCTCCAAAGATACCTACTTACTGCTGACATATAATACCTACCTGTATCATACCTACTTTTATGTTGACATAAATGTTATCAGGTTTCCTTGCATTTCTTAAGAGTCTAATTTGAAAGCTACTGACACCTTCATGAAGAGGTTGGATAAAAAAAAATGAATAGGCAGCAAGATAGTATTTTAAGAGCAAGTTTCTCTTCACTCCACATTTAAGAAACCCTTTTCACTGTGAATGAAAACCAAGGATAGAAAACCACACAAAAGCATAGCCCAGTGAATGACAGTAAGGACACTGGGTCACAGCTGTCTCCTTACCCCTCCAGGAACCACTACTGTGACCTCAGGGCAATTGCCTCCTGGCGTTTCTTCCTAGTTGACCATCTATGAGTGGCCCTGGACACTGCAGTTTAATGTTGTTCCTTCTCTTGGAAATTGTTTGGTGTCCCATCAAGTGATTTTTAACTATAAATTTCTGCCTCTTGCCATATTTGTCAGCCAAAGAACTTGAGTTCCTTGACTTGTAGTCTGGATCTTGTGACTTTATGTGCTTGTTCTCTGGCCTCTGTGCTCCCTGCAGATCGGCAGTTGGACCCATGGGTTGCCTCACACCCAGGGCCAAGTTCTTTGGTAGACACTAGATGGTAGTGCATTTCTCCTCCCCTAATATCTGTCCATCTCAAAGGAGTGTGTGTGGGAGTGAGAGTATGTGTATGAGTGAGTGTGTGTATGTGTGTGTGTGTGTATGAATGCGTGTGTGTGAGAGTGTGAGCATGTGAGTGTGTATGTGTGTGAGTGTCTATATATGTGAGTGTGTATGTATGTGTGTATGTGTATGTGTGTGTGAGATAGAGACAGGGAGTGGTGGTATTAGCTGTCACTAATTCTTTAGGCTCACTAACTCCATGGGTAACTGCAAGATGGTGCTGCTTTGAGGTGACAGTCCTTTTGGTTTGGCTATTGCTGTAGCCTGTTGGAGGGACCTCTTTGTAACAGTGGTTCTGGAGAGAAAGCTAATTCTAGGGATCTTGCACAATTCTCATTCGCCTGTCCAATCATGAATCCTTACAGGCTTTTCTTTAAGGGTCTTGCAGAACCCAACCTGGCCCCAGAAACACCAACTCACCACCTCTCAGCCTTGTAGAATACCGAGACAGAGGCCAACAGCCCTGGTGATCTAACCTTTGTGTGGTGAGATAATTATTTTGCGCCACATAGTGAATTAGACAGCAGGAAATTGCTTCTCCATTCATTCACTGATTCATCCACTAATTTTGAAGGTCATCGTTAGTGAATTGGACAGCACAAATTGCTTCTCCATTCATTCATTCATCCACTCATCCATTCATCTTGAAGGTCATCGTTGCCAGTAGAGAGGATGATGGGGTAGACCACAGAGCCAGCTAGGGCATGCCAGAGGTGACATATGGATGAGGAGAGCCTTTTGCATGAGGGTGAGAAGCCAGCAGGCTCTGGTCTGAGGGTGGGAGGGAGCACAGATAAACTGATGTACTGAAGGTCAGAAAGGAAACTCACTATTTCCATTTCAACAGTAGATAGGAAAAACTGTTGAAGAAGATATACTGACAATCTATAATGAAAAAAACTGGCTTTCTTAGAGTCCAGGTCTAAATTTATATACCTTGCATGATTAAGAAGACAGCAACAACCCCAAAACATTGTTAAATTTAGACTGGCTCTGGCTTGATAGGGCCCCAAGGGAAACGGAAGCACACCTGAAAATTGCCAGGAGGAGACAGCTCACGAGCAGCTGCAGAGATTTCCTCTGGGGAACTGCTCGCTGCTGAGCACGTGAGCAGAGCAAGGTCAGAATTAAGCGGAAAAGGAAGGGAGTGGGGGCCTGCAACTGAAGGACAGCTGGAAAACAGGAAATAGGAACCAGGCAAGGCAGAACATTGTAATCCCCACCCCCGACTCAAGAGGTGGCGGTGGTGGTCTGTAGTGGTACGCTCTTTTAATCCCAGCACTTGGGAGGCAGACACAGAGGGATCCACACTAGTCTGGTTTACAGAGTTCCAGGCCAGCCTGGTCTACAGAGGGAGTTCCAGGCCAGCTAGGGCTACACAGAGTGGTCCTGTTTTAGTAACAAACACATACCAAAATATCAGGAAAAGAAATAAGAAAAAGCCAGGAGCAGACTTAAAGACTTTAGATCGCCAGATGCAAATTATAAACTAGCCACATTTAATATGCTTAGACAATTTAAAAAGTTTTAAAGTGTGAGTGGAAAAGAGACTGTAGGGAACCACTAAGCAAATGTTATAAAGAGATAGAATCTCCACTAACACAAAAGTCATAACAGAAAACAATAGTTCCAACGACAGAGCAAATTACATTTTAGATGATGATAACACCTTTAATCCCAGCACTTGTGGGGCAGAGGCAGGTGGATCTTTGAGTTTGAGGCCAGCCTGGTCTACAGAGCAAGTTCCAGGACAGCCAGGACTGCAACAGAGAAACCCTGTCTCAAAACGAAAACAAAAACAAAAATAAAACAGAGAGAACTAGTGAGCCAGAAAGTCAATTAAAGAGCCTATCCACAGTGCACATTGGAAGGCTGCAGGTGCAGGAATGGGAGAGGAAGTGAGATTTGGAGGGTAGAGAGGAGAATCCAACAAATGACAGCTCCAGGCGGAGACAATGTTAGTGAGGCAGTGCGTGACGAGATGGCAGCTGGGAACTGTCTTTATCTGTCCAAAACAGTCCATCCCCAGATTCAGGAAGAGACCAGGTTTACATTACAGTAAATTCTCCAGGACACCTATAAGCAAAGCGTAAGCACCTGTACAGAAAAGACACCTTAAAAAAAAAAAAAAAAAAAAAGGCACACTAGCAAGGAATAGTGATCGGAGAAAACTCATTCCTGGTAACCAAAGGAAAGCCAGGAAACAGTGGCAAAATGACTTTAACTTTTTCTTTTTTCAAATCTGAGAACTACCCTCAGAATGTCTTTCAAGTATAAGGAAGCAAGGTTTTTTGTTTTTTGTTTGTTTTTTTTTTTTTTCAGGAGAATCAAAGTTGAATTTACTAAGAAATCATCACCAGTTCATCTTAAAGTTGAACTGCGAGAAAAAGGGGAAGTTTCCAGAGAAGGAGCAACATGAATGCACCGGTGATGTGCGACATTGTATGTTCACGTGTTACTCTTTCACAGTGATCCAGCAGGTGCTAGGGTGATGGCTCCGTGGCTAGGAGCCCCTGCTGCTCGTATCTGGTGGCTCATGGCTGCCTGGAACTCTAGGCTCAGGGATTCTGACGCTCTCATCTGGCCTCTCTGTACACTTATGCATACAAGGCATACACTCACACAAAACAAACACACGTGCATTTTAAAAATTTTTAAAAATGATACAAACAGGTCTATAGTTGTGACAGCTATACATAATAATACCAAAATAATTATAATAGCAAGTTATCAATGTGTGATATTTAGTTAGCTTATGTACTTTACAAAGAATACCATTTAATCGCATTTGTTTTGTACTTAAATTATTTTGTTCCTCAAAGAGATTTAGGCATGCTTTTCTGTACGCATGGGATTGAGAAAGTGATCAGGAGACTAGTTTTCAGCAGGTTGTGCTTTACTTCAATGCACCTAAAATAAACCACATGCGGTCAGACTCCCGAAGTTTGTACCAAAACTGGCTACTCAGTAGTGTTGGGCCAAACTGCCTTTTTGTTTCCCATGGCTCAGCACATGATGCCTGTAAAGGCTGCAGAGACTCCCACACTCTACCTTACAACATAAGTGTCAAATTGTGAAAAGAAAGTGATAGATCCACCATGATGGTACAATTTTTAAAATAAGATTTTTTTTTTTACTTTGTTTTATGTGTGTGTTTTGCCTGCATTTGTGTGTGTGTGTGCACTATGTTCATACCTGGTATTCTCAGAGGTTTGAGAGTTGTGTGTCAGATTCCCTAGAACTGGAGTTGCAGACAGTTGTGAGCCTCCTTGTGGGTGTTGGGAACCAAACCTGGGGCCTTTGCAAGAGCAGCGAGTACTCTTAGTTGCTCAGCTATCTTTCCAGACCAAATACTACACCTTTTAAATTCATCACTTTATGTTTTGAATAATAAAGACAAAAATCATCAGGAATGAGGTGAGGAAGATGGCTCAGTGAGCAAAGCACTTGCAGCACAAATGAGAGGAGCAGAACAGGGATCCCCAGAACCCACATGAAGCCACCAAACTTAGGTACACATAGTAACTGCCTGTAATCCCACCATTTGGGAAACAGAGAAGTGGAGCTGCAAGGGGGTCTAATCAGTGAGGTTTTTAACATTATAGATTCTGAACTACTATTTCAGCATATAGAGAAATTTGGAATAAACAATGAAGGCTAATTTACCAAATCCATCACAAGTCGTGAACTAAATGTAAAACAAAACAAAACAAAACATCATGGTGTAAACTTAAAATAATTTCAAATTAATAGATAAAGCGCTATATTTCAAAGCCTGTGAAGTACAGATAAAAAAACACTCAGAAACCAATGATTTCAGTATGTCAAAAATTTAGAAATAAATCCATCATATACAAAGAAAACAATCTAAAAATAATAAAAGCAGATGACTGACATAGAAAATAACAATAACAAAAAATAACAGATTATTGGCGCAGAGAGAAAAACAGTATAATAGGCTTACAACAAAATTATCCCACAACATGAGAGAGAGCGACGATTTTTTTTTTTTTTTTTTTTTTTTGTTTTTCGAGACAGGGTTTCTCTGTGTAGCCTTGGCTGTCCTGGACTCACTTTGTAGACCAGGCTGGCCTCAAACTCACAGCGATCCGCCTGCCTCTGCCTCCCGAGTGCTGGGATTAAAGGCGTGCGCCACCACGCCCGGCCTGAGATAGATGATTATAACATTAATAAAAAAGGGAAATAGGATCATAGGCACTAAAAACATTACAATAATAAAAGTGAATTATGAGCAACTTTTGCCAATGAAGTTGAAGGCTTATATTATTGCCACCTTAGAAAATATAATTTTCTAAAGTTGACTGAAGAATAAAGAGAAAAAAAAAAAAAAAAGTCTTATGACCTTAAATAAGAAGTGAGTTATCAGTATCACCCATTTGAGAAAATATCAAGTGCAGATTTTTATGCCTGGCTTCCAACAAACTTTCACAGAATAGTTAATTATGAGAAAAGAAGGCCCTTTTAGTGAATGAGTTCAAGAACAGTTGGAATTTTAATAGAGCACTCTCTATTTCTAAATGTTGGCAAATTTTTAAACATTTTTTTTTTTTTTTGTCAGTGCAGGCAAAACACAGTATGTCTGCTGGCTGGTTCCGGCTCGGGCTGCCAAGTTGCAAGCCTCGCTCTCAGTGGCACAAAGGAGCATCCTCGTGTCACAGTGCAGTTAAGTACAATGACTCAGGTCTAATGGTAACAGAACGTAATGGGATGTCGAGACACAGGCCTGCACTTTCAGAGGTGGTTGTGGAAATGGCCTTTACAGTCCACAGCTAAATGCAATGCTCTCAAATAAGGCTGGTGAGCAGGACTGTGTGGAGGCAAAAGGAGGGGCCACATCCGCCCTGCGCTGTCTTGTGAGCTCTTTCAGTTCTGTCATCTTGCGCAGACTTGCCGTTTGTCTTCCTTGCTTTTCCTTCTCATCTTTCCTTACATCTTTCTTCCTTTTTTTCCATGTGTCTCTGAGAGTTTATGGGATCTAGGGCCTCATGCATACCAGGCAGGTACTCTGCCGCTAAGCCTCATCCTCAGCCCTTTAAAAAATGTATTTATTTGGGGGCTGGAGAGATGCCTCAGTGGTTAAGAGCGCTGGCTCCTCAATTCCCAGCAACCATATTGTGGTTCACAACCATTTATAATGAGATCTGATGCCCTCTTCTGGCATGCTGGCATACATGCAGATAGAACATACACAATATATATAATATATATAATAAATCTATAGAAAACTGTTTATTTTGGGGTGTCTCACCGTGTTGACCAGACAAGGTTGTCTTATGATCCTCCTGCCTCACTCTCTTGAATAGGTAGGCCTGGCTTACTCTTTCTAATGAATACTCTTCTCTTCTTTAAAAAGTATTTTCTAGCTGGAGAAAGAAGGACCTACAAAAGACTGTACATATTTAACATTTGCAACATACTGATTTGATAGATATAAACATTACAAAATAATTGCCACAATCAACCTGACTAGCACATTGAAAATTTTAGTTACCCTTTTTAGATTATATAATATATGAAATATAGTACTATATATCTAATATCTAATAGATAATATGTTATAAATACTATACATATTATGCAATATCTAAATTGTATAAACATACTTCTTTCCTCAATTATTATTTATGCTAAAACATTACAAATTCTACTAACTGTAAAAACATACATACCACGTGATCTTCACCTGTCATCCATCCTACTGAGCGACAGCCCGGTGGACTTACCTCTCCCTCTGCACTCAGTCCCCACTGATGGACAGGTCCTCATCATCTCCATCCCCATCTCTTCCCTCTGCTCCCGCAGCCTCCAGCATCATGCTGCTCTCAGCTTCCTCGAGTTACGCTGTTACACAGGTGAGTGAGCTCATTTTGTGCCGCCCGGCTTATTTGACTAAACGCAGTGACCTCCATTTCACCCATTTTCTTATAAGTGACAGTGTTTCGTT
Source organism: Acomys russatus (assembly GCF_903995435.1). Taxonomy (NCBI): domain Eukaryota; kingdom Metazoa; phylum Chordata; class Mammalia; order Rodentia; family Muridae; genus Acomys; species Acomys russatus. Next base: position 46,233,820 of record NC_067137.1, on the reverse strand, counting down.
TCTTCTTGTGTGGCCAAATAACATTCCATTATGTCCACCTCCCATATTTTCTTTATCCACTTATCAGATGATAGGCATTTAGGATGCTTCTGTTTCTTGGCTATTGTGAATATTGCTAGAATAATCATGGAAGTGTATATTTCTCTTTAATATATCGATTTAACTTCCTTAGTAAGTGTGAGATTGCTTGGTAGTCCTATTTTTTTTTTTTTTTAACTTCTCAAAGCACCGTCACACTGCTTTCCACAGCTGCTATGTGATTTATATTCCCACAGGCAAGTGTGCGGAAGTTCCCTTTTCTCCTCACCAAAAGCACATTCTGTCTTTTACACGATATGACCATTCTTGCTACATCTTCCTGTGGTTTTGTTTCTCAGATGATGGTTAGCATTACTTTTTTTGACATTCTTGCTGGCCATTTGTATGTCTCCCTTCAGAAATGCCTATTTAGATCTATTGACGTGTTTTATTTAGAGACTATTACCAGTGAATTGCTTGAATTCTTTTTCTGTTCCAATTGTTAGCTCATTGTCAGATTCATAGTTTGCAAATATTCCTCTTATCTAGAGTGTTCACTCTGCCGTTTCACTCACAAGGCAAACCACATTGAGTTCCTTTTTTTCTAGACAGAGTAGCCTTGGCTGTCCTGGATTCGCATTGTAGACCATGCTGGCTTCAAACTCACAGCGATCTGCCTGTCTCTGCCTCCCAAGTGCTGGGCTTACAGGTGTGTGCCATCGCCACCCCGTGACCGCGTTGGGTTCAATGAGATCTATTTATCTACTTTTGCTTTTGTTTCCTCACCTTGCACTTGCCCTTCCCCACTCCCTTGTCTTCTCTGCTGAGGGTGGAACCCAGAGCCTCCCCTGTGCCAGGCAAGCACTTCTACCAGTGAACTGTATTTTAAAACCTTTGAGACAGGGTCCTGCTAAGCTGCCCAGGTTGGCCTACAACTTGTGGGACCCCCTTCATCAGCCTCTCTCCCAAGAAGCTATACCAGGATGTCAGGCCCCTGAGCCCTTAAATGCGCTTTCCTTAGTGGGTCCTTTCTGTGTTACCACCTGATCCAATACTAAGCACAGCCATCCAATGCTGCCACTAGAGAGAGACTCTGGTCCAGGGAAGGAGCGCTGTGATGTTTAGGTCCCACTCAGGGCCCCAGGTCTTACACAGCCTATGATTACTTACCCATTTTTTTTTTAATTAATACAGATAATAGGGTATAGTAACTCACAGCCTGAGCTTTGAAGAGAGCCGGTCTTGTTTAGTTTTGCCTCTCCTGCCTTATATGACCCTGCGACCCCCCCCCCCCCCCCCCATCTTCTCCTTTCCCACTGGTAAGCAGGGTGAATAAGCCAGACAGGTCTCCACCTAAGGTGGTCACGCTATAGATGTGGGAAACCAACAGTAAAGAGACCCACTGTATGTCACACAGCATACTCTAGTTCCCCAGCCTTGACTCCGGCCTTGGCCATGTGAGAGAAGAGGCAGAAGGCAATGCTGTGCCGATCCAGCTCTGGGCGTGCACCCATGGGGTCTGTCTGTCCGTGTGCTTTCTGCACTTCATTGTTACCCTAGTAGTAGCAATCTCAGGAGTGAGGAGAGATGGGAGGTGAGCTAAAGTTAGCCAGCATTATCCAGTCTCTAGCTGCCTCCAGATGTGTGAGTGGCTGTTGGTTAAGCTGGGGTGATTGGCACAGACTGCTGCTGCCTGTTAATGTTTGCACTAAGCCCTTTGCACCCATGGCACATTTAATCCTCACAGCAATCTGAGGGTGGGGACTGGGAAAACTTAATGAATGGAAATTGTCTAATCTGCAATGAAAATATGAAGTCTTGCTTGCAAAGGTCAACATCTCCTCCCTACCTCTCCTACCCAGATCTTGTCAAGAATCAAGAAGTTTCAAGGTGATGTGACTGGCCAGAGCCAGGTAGACTGGTAGAGTCTGCTGACGGAAATGCTTGAAGCTTCTAATATGGATTATTTTAAATAACTGAGTTTGTAATAAGATATCAAGTCTCCATTAAATCTTTCATATAAAATCACCTGCTTCTAGCTGGAGTGATCATGACTCAGCAGTTAAGAGCACCTACTGCTCTTGCAGAGGCCTGGGGTGCAGCTAATTCCCAGCACCCATGGAGGGCAACAGCCCACACTCACTCTTAACTCCAGCCTCAGGGGATCCAGAGCCCTTTTCTGGTCTCCCAGGGCACAGGCACTCACAGGGACATACCTTCACCACCTCATATAAATATAATTAAAAATGTCTTTTAAAAGCGTTGCTTGCATCATCACTATCACACCCAGTTAACGGAAAGGGGAAATGAAATGTGGAGAGCTTGACCATGTGGTCAGTCAGTGAGGACAGGACGCCAACGCAAGGCCTGGAATGCCGGCTCTCCACCGAAGGGCGCAGGTCAGGAGAAGCCACACCGAGTGGGTTAGGCTGTGCTTAGGCCTCAGATGCTCTCCCTTCTCAACCAGATTCTTGAATTTCTAGTGATTGAGGGTTTGGTACAGTCTCCTTGGCCCTTGAAGTTTTCAATACTGTGCTCACATTTCTCTGCACGGTTCGTCTTGAACCTCTGCAGCCAGGCCCACTGGTTTCTGCCTTGCTTAGGTTCTTTGCTTTAAAACGGGATGATTTCTTTAAAACTTTTAGTGAATTAGTGTGTGTTTGTTGTTCAGAAACAACTTGCAGGAATTAGTTCTCTCCTAGCCAGGGACTGAATTCAGGTCAGCGGGTTTGGCAGCAAGAGCCTTTACCTACCAGGCCGTCTCATAGCCTCCTTGCCAGGTACAGCTTTTGTTCATTCGGTCCACTTACCATCCGGGCTGGGTCTCATTCTCTTTTCTGCTCCTTGGCTCATAGAACTGTGGCCTAGAGAATTGAGTCGCTCAAGTTCTTACGTCTACACAGCTCTGCAGTCAGTTCCTGGCCCTCTGTTGCCCTCTAGTGGATCTTTGATTTATGGCTTCCTGTACATAGAGCATTTTAACCGACTGTGCTGGAAGCTGCTTTTGTTTCCAACAGCTCAAAGGATGTAGCTAGTAACTAAATTCCATCTCTGATTCATTTCAGCCTCCTTCATAATGTTAAAGCATGTGTTTGAAGAATTCCTCATCATTTAATGGAAAGATGTGAAGCAAATTAACAACAATTGTTTCAGAGGACCAGGGGAAAAGTTAACTCTTACTTTTCACAGGTTCTACTCTTCTCAGTGTTAAGAAGCCAATGAGTGAATCATTCAACAAACGTCGACTGAGCCCGGCCAAGTATCACACACTTTCCCTATAATGGGGTCTGGGTAGAAGGACACGTCCAACTCCTGCATTGGATATCATTAAAGAGTAAACTGACTTCTGTGACTGACAGGAAGAGGAAAATCTCTGCAGCCCTCCTAACCACAAGCCGGCCCATTATCTCCACAGCCCTGGCTTAGGAAAGGTCAGAGAAGTCATGGCCGGTGAGTAAGAGAATACAAGATTCCTGGTGACTCAAAGTCCCTGAACAAATGTACAACAGTGAGAAAACTCAAGGACTAGCCTCTCCAGCCAATAAATGATTGGTGTTGAAATAGTCTCTCTGGGGTATGGGTGAGGGGAGTGGGGGGAAGATGTGACTGTGGCAAAGAGCTCTGTTTTATGATCTGCCTCCTGGGGCCTTGCACTCAGCCGGGTGGAAGATTTGTGCCTGTTGATATGTTTGAGGTGTCTAGGCCTTGCAATCTGCAAAGCACTTGTGGTAACAGTGTTTCTATTTTCCCTGTGCTCCTTGGCCACTTTGGTTACATGCAGCCTTTGATTTCAAGCAGAAACTTAACTAACATCAAAATGCTAAAGTTTGAAGTTGCCTTTATTTGTTTGTCATTTGTTTCTGAGACAGGACCTCATCATGTGTTTTAAGCAGGCCTCAAGCTCACAATCCTCCTGCCTCAGCCTGCCATGTGCCGGGACTACAGACTGAAGTCACCAAGAGTTATCTGCTTTTACCCAGCTGTAAGAGCTGACAGCCTGGAGGAGCTCACTCTCTTTGTTTTGAGGCGGGGTTCCAGGTAATGCATTCTGAATTCAAATCACTGAGTAGCTGAGGATGACCTTGAACTCTTGAGCTGAGGATGACCTTGAACTCTTGATTCTCCAGCTTCCACTTCCCAGATGCTGGTTTCCAGATGTGCACCATCTTGCCTGGCTAATGAGCTTACCCCTCTCTCTTAAAGGAAAGACAGCTAGAGAGCATGTGAAATGCTGCCCGGGTGAAAGCCAGCCCTCCACCAATACCCATGTGCCTGAACTCAGTCTTTTCTGCCGGTCCCAGTCCCTAGATCCCAGGACTTATAAGGCCATGCACCTGCTGACACAACCAGTACCTCCACCGTACCCATGGGCCTGGCTAGTTTTAGCTTGCTGTGTTTCTGGAAGGGACTGGGGATAGAATCAGAATGGGTGGGCAGCTGTGTCCTCCTGCCATGTGTAGGAGCTTAGAGCTCTTCCTGAAAGGGCACAGCGGTGGGTCAGGGTATTGCTTTGTCTCACTGGGTGGGGCAGGAGAGTAGGTGCAGGGCAGTCAGGCCTCTTCTCTTTCCTTCACGCTCCTCCGTTGAGGCTAACGGGCTGGGGTCCAGCTAGGCTTTGCTGGCCTGAACATCATTCAGGTAAGAATTCTGGCAGAGTCACCATCCTGCTGACTCCTGTAGACTTTAGGACAGCAAGCTATTGCTGTTGCTACTTCTTACGTGGCAGCCAGAGTGCAACCGCGGGCATGCGTAAAATGTTATCTTAATTGTATGCTTGACTGCCTGCATGTGGTTATGTATGACACTTGTATACAATGCCCCTGGAGGTCAGAAAAGGGCATCAGATTCCCTGGACTAGGAGGTACAAACAGTTGTGTGCCGCTGTGTGGGTGCTGGGAACCAAACCTGGGTTCTCTGTAAGGGTAGCCATTACGCATAAACACCAATCCATTTCTCCAGCCCCAGAAACACACTATAAAAAGTAAAGCAAAAAAAAAAAAAAAAAAAAAAAAAAATCCTCCAACAGCTGTTGGGAAATCCAGACTCCTCTGAGGAGCTTGTAGGCTGTTTTGTTTGTTTGTTTTTGTTTTTACTGGAGAACCGTCAGAGGCACAGCTAAATTTGAGGGCCTCTGATCTAGAAGTCTGCTATTACAGGCACAGGAGCCTGTTCTCTTTAAACATAATTCCTAGTGCTGATAAGATGGCTCAGTGGGTAAAGGTGTCTGTGTCCACACCTAACAACCTGAGTTCTATTCTTCAGACCTAGGTGGTGGGCAGAGAGAACTGACTCTTGTAAGTTATTCTCTGACCTCCACACTCAAACCCAAACAATAAACCTAACTAAAACAATAGTTGCTGAAAATATTCTCTCAACTGGTAAAGTTTAGGCAGGAAACCGACAGAAGATACATCCACAAAGCATCCAGGGTGCTCACCTCTACTGCCTGGCGTGAAGGAATCTGAAAAGAATGTGTTTCCAGGACAGTGGAGAAAGGAACACTCAAACCTCAGTATCAACACAACACAGTAAGCTGTCTTTCTGCAATATAAATGTGTGTGTGTGTATGTGTGTGTGTGTGTGTGTGTGTGTGTGTGTGTGTGTGTGTGTACATTTTTATATGGATACTATGCTCATTTCATCAGCAAGGCAAACAAACTCCACAAAATGAAATTGTGTGTGGGGATGTACTGTTTCTAGTCACAGAGCTCAACTTACCTTTACACTCCCATTTGTTCCAGCTTTCCTGTCTATGTTCACAGTTGGGTATCAATAGCTCGCCTAACTGACGCACTCCTGATGGCCTAATTCTGGTCACTGTCATCTTTGGCAGTAAAACTCCAAGCTTGGAGTCTTTTTACACAGTGACACAGCTACGCTAAATTAGCTGAGAAGAATTTCAGAATGTTGGATGTTTTTATAACTGGTGAAAAAAATTCCCCACCCCCAAACCAAAAAAAAACAAACCAAAACAAACAAACAAAAAAAAAACCCAGAAACCACCAAAGACCCTGTAGGACATCATTATGCATCCACTGCAGGGAAAGCCTGTTCCGTGGTCTTGCTGCACCACACTGGGTTTTTGTTTGTTTGTTTGTTTTTGTTTTGATTGTATGCTTCACTTCCATGCATGCACCAGTGTATGAGCAGAGGCTTCTTGGGACACCTACAACATGACAGAAACCCCACCTGAAGAGGCTTCAGCAAAGAGGCACTCTGTCCCCTCTTATGGAAGACCAGGAGGTTTCTGGCCTCCGGCACAGCTGGCTCTAGGGGTTCAAGTGGTTGTGTTAGGCAGTTTCTAAAGCAGATCTTGACCTTTGTCTCCTGTGTTTACACCTTGTGCAGCCACATTACTTAAGAGTGGTTACTACACAGTGGCCACGGCAGCTTTAGCACGTAGCTGCTCACTGGTTAAGAGCTCAAGTACATTCACCCTTCAGGACAAAGCTTTGTTTTCTTTTCTGCTGCTGACATTCTGACACACAGATGTGCCCCAAGTGTTGGAAGGTGCCAGCCAAATGCCCCTATTGGTCCTCAAGCTTGGACTATTTATTTCTCTGCTGCTTGCCTTTTCCTGGCCACTCTCTAGCTGGGCTGATAGGATGCTACAGTCTAGATCAGGGCTAGAGAGTTAGAGTCTTGATTTGGCCCTTTACCAGTCACCCTGACCTGGGCTTTCTGAGCCATAGCTTCTTACTAAATTTGATGAGAATTTTAGTGCCAGAAGCACTAGAATGCAGAACCACTAAACAGCTACATATACTATTAGTCTTTCCAGGAGCATAGTCATTGTTTTCTATACATTGGAGCTAGAAGTAATATTTTATGATCCCCTGTCAAATGAGAAGATGTTTGTAGAAACCAGATAGGAACCCAGTGGTGGGGTTAATTAGTCTGTCCTCTTCTGAACTAGATGGGGAGTGGCCATATCACAGTTCTGACAGGTATTGATCTTATAAAGAATGTAGCTGCTCCTGGGTGCAACACACACACACACACACACACACACACACACACACACACACCTTTAGGTGAGATGTTGACCCCACCTGCTGTTCTGCATGACCCCACTGAATGTTGGTATCTGTATACTCAGCTTCTCACCAGTGTCCACGACATCATTTTGTTGTTTGTGGATCTACCCCTTTTCTCTGCCTCCTCCTCCTCTTTCTTCTTCTTCTTTGTCTTCTTCTTTGTCTTCTTCTTCTTCTTCTTCTTCTTCTTCTTCTTCTTCTTCTTCTTCTTCTTCTTCTTCTTCAAGACCTGGGGGCTAGGTCCTACTTCCCGGAGCCCAATGAGACAGGAGAGTCCAGTCCAATGCAAACAGCAAGGGATGCTTTATTGTTCCATTGCAATGGGGTGTACCAAGCTCTATTGAGCTGGAGACCCCGAATAAGCAAAGCTTGGGTCTTTTATACTCTTACAGAAGCAGAATTGGTGGTTTAGCAGAGTTGTTGGACCATGGTTGGTTCTTAAGAATGCCCTTTAAAATGATTGGTCGCTAGTTATTTTATCCCTGAGAGGGCAAGAGCTCAGCTTGGGTCATCATGTGCTGTCAGGTGTTTGGAACAGGTATGAGGGTGTGGTTTTTCTTGGAAAGTATAGAACAGCCCTGAGGCCATCTCGGAAGGTACCAAGTGACCAGGGTTGAAAAACAACTTTCTATCTTTTCTTTCCTTCTCCTTCTCCTTCTTAGCCTCCTCCTCCTCTTCTTCCTCCTCCCCCTCCTCCCCCTCCACCATCACCACGTATTATGAAGATGTGGGTGTGAATGTGGGTTTCCAGGTGCCGCAGGCAGCATTTCTGTGAAGGTCAGAGGACAACTTTTGTGAGTTGGTTATGTCTTTCTACTATAGCTTCTGAGGGTCAAATCCAGAGCATCAGGCTTGTGTGGCAAGTGTTTTCACCCAGTGAACTATCTCACTGGCCTTCTCTCAGGTCTGTCCATCCTTTCTTTTGTCCATTAAATCAGCTGTATGGGCACTGTGTTGAGTGAAGCATTTTTCCAGAGGAGCAGGCCATCTGTTCATCTCCCAGGACCCTCAGAGAACCTAGGCTAGAGACGGGCAGCATGTTAGTAGAGACCTGCTCTGGTGACTAAGTAGCCTTTACTGATTGTGTATTCTGTCACACAGTACTTTTAATCATTCTATAATCCTCAGCCCATAGAACTCCATGTTCTCCCCGAGTGCCGAGAAAGCCTTCTTCGTTTAAGAGCTTTGGTACAGTTCATTTCTCTTTGTTCTGCATTGTTATGACCATCAAAAAAAGAAAAGTGAGCTCTTGCCATGTCTGCATTATCGACTACCTCAAGTTTGGGCAGCAGAGCTGGGTGCCAGGCCCTTCATGACTGCTGTTGTGTGCGAGTCCCTGGTGTCTCATGCTGTGCTTGTTAGAAGTGGTTTTTGTGAATTTTATGAGTGAAATGGTGTCTTGTTGTTATGAGAACTCCCCAGTTACTATAGAGAATGCCTTCATATGTATAGACAATTGGAGTACTCCTTTCTGACTTGCCTATGAGCAGCCTTAGATCACCTTTACTGAACTTTGATTTTGTAAATAGTGTGCCTTGAAGATACGTTTATATGTATGTAAAAGCTGAGTACTTGTATTCTTTAAATAATTGCAGAATACTTATTTGGTGGACATTACTGTGTAGTGGTCTGAATGAGAAATGTCCCCCACAGGCTCCTGTAGAATGTGAGTTTCCAGGAGGTGCTGCTATTTAGCCTGATTGTGGGTCCTTAGGGGGTGGAGACAGCACCTGGGGCTTACAGCCATGCCCTGCTTCCTGTTTCCTCTCTCTGCTTTTTGTGTGTGGATAAAGGGGGCTTGTTCAGCCATGTTCTGTCCTGCCACTTGCCTTCCCTGCCTGATGCCATGGCTTCCTGCCAGGATGGACCCTACCACTCTGCAACTGTAAACCAGAATAAATCCTTTCTCCCTTAAACTGCTGTTTGTTGAGCTATTCTATCACAGCAACAGAAAAGGAACTATACAAACAGTGTTTGTTTGATCAGGTATTTGTTCTAGTTTTTACTGTTTTTTTTTTTTTTTTTTACAAATATGGCTTTACTTGATATAATTTGGTGGGTACATCCACAGACAAATTTCTTTATAAGAGAGAAATTATGAATAAAAAATACCCCCAGTTTTATGTTTTAGAAGATATTGTTAAATGTTTCTGAAATGCTGTGCCAGTTGATGTGCTCCCACTGACAAATGCCACATCTGTTGTAGTTCTGTGTCAGGAAAGAGCTGTTTGTACTCTCCAGGTGACACGTGTAACTGTTCCTAGGGCAATCCATTTCCTGTTGGTGTAACAAAATAGCTGAAGGGGGGAATTTCACATAGAAAATATATTTATTTGCCCTTCCATTTTGGAGGCTGAAAAAGCCAGGATTCTTTGTCTTTTGATTAGAATATTTGTGAAAGAAATTACTCAAGATACCAGAAGCTTGAAAGAGCCAAGGCCAAGCTGTGTTCATCCCCTCTCAGGGTGGCACCCTTTCCTCATCACCTTGTAGTATGCCCAAACCCTTAAAGGTTCAACAGCTCCAACCCCAGCACCTGGAGACGGAGCTTCCTGCATACGGGCTGTGGAAGGTGCTCTCAAAGACTATCCAACCACAACACGGCACCAGTGTCACTGCATTTTCCCTCTTATTTTCACAAGCATCCAAGTGAGAACATCCTCCTCTGCCAAACTTTCTACTGAACTTTGGGGAAAATGCTTTTTTTTTCCCCCATAAAATTTTTTCTCTCCCTACCCCTAACACCACAGGAATAGTATATTTCCTTATCCTGTAGTGTTGGGTTAGATGTGGGTTTCTAAGCGGGACTCCTTTGGGGATCAAGAATCTGGGCGAAGAAGGCTGTCTAGAGATTTAAATTTAGTTTTGGCTTAGCTGTTCCCCACGAGCAGAGTGTGCCCCAGCTTGGTCTGGTTTGACAACAGCACTCACAGTGCCTAATGAGAACTGGATCTACAGTCCAGTGCGACCACACTGGCTGATCCTTAGATAGGGAGAGGGAGAAAGCCATGCCCATACTGAGAGTTTGCTTTGGTTTGCTATACAGCAAAAACACCGATGCATGGAAGCTGCTTACCCATTTTTGTAGTACTGCTGATTGAACCATGTGCCCAGTAGGCAAGTATCTTACCACTGGACTCTACCTGAAGATCTTCTTGCATTTTTAATTTTGAGACAGGGCCTCATGAAATTGCTTCTCCTGGCCTTGTACTTGCTCTATATCTGAGACAGACCTCGAGCTTGTGATCCTCCTGTCTTAGCCTTTTGAGTAGATGGGATTTCAGGGCTGTGCCACCAGATTCCGCGTCACGGTTGTATATTTTAAACATTGTATATGAATAAACCACACACACACACACACACACATAATTTTATAGATCTAGGGGTGTTCATGTTTTTTCTTTTTCTTGTTAAATTAGTTTCTCCTTTCTTTATTGTCATATCAACAAAGGTCCCCTTTCCTTTCCAAGCAATGCGCGTTGTCAACACACTGTGTGCCCAGCCTTATTCTGCTGGCTAGTCTTTTGTTTACTTGACACAAAAGGAGTCCCCTCTGGAAGGAAATCTCAACTGAAAAAGATCTGGCTGAAGGCAAGCCTGTAGAACATTTTCTTAACTAGTGATTAGTGGGGGAGGGCACACCCCATTGTGGGCTGTTTCACCGCTGAGGTGGTGGCCATAAGTGCTACAAGAGATCAGGTTGGCAAGCCCCAAGAAGCAAACCAGCAGGCAGCACTCCTCCATAGCCTCTGTGTAGCTCCTGGCTTGAAGTTCCCACCCAGCTTGAATCCCTGCTCCAACTTCCTCCTGTGATTTGAACAATGACAATTTTCTTACAATGTGGAATTGTAAAAAAACCCAACTTTCTGTTGGTGATGGTGTTTCGCCATTGCAATAGAAGTCCTAAGAGTCTTACTTTCACCTGTATTTCCATACACTCATTTAAAATAACAAACACAACAGGGTGATAGTCAACATGTGTAAAAGCCAATGATACCACATAGCCACAGTGATACAACTAGCTGAAACATCCGGTACTACTATGTCAGTCTCTCTCTCTCTCTCTCTCTCTCTCTCTCTCTCTCTCTCTCTCTCTCTCTTCTCTCTCTCTCTCTCTCACATGATTCTGTCATTTCATACTTTCAAAAATGAAACAATATTATGACCATTGTTGCTTTTTTACTATTCTTACATAGCAATACTTCAGGCCTGAGATTCCAACTGTGCTGTGGCTCTCTCATTTCTATTAGTTGCTGTATGGAGCCCTATGAGCCCGGCCTGATGTGTCAGCATTCGCTCCACAGCCCTGGGTTAACAGCCTTCTTCTCTCTACCAGTGCTTCTGTTGCCAGGCACTCTGAGAATAACAACTGTATGTCCATGTGACCCTCCACTGTGCTCTGTCCCTCGGGCATCTGGTCCCCGGGATGGTGGGCTCAATGATGTGTGGTACATTTTGCTAGATGGTGCCAGCTTCTCTAAGTTCCATGACAATTTAGATTTTTAACCACCAACAGCACTTAAGGACACATTTCCCTCTACCATTCACCCAGGAATAAGTAAGTGGCTCTCTGATGTTTGTCAGCCATCCAGGCAAAAGCACTTCTCTGTGTTTTCTGAAACTGTGAACCTGCCCACTTTCCTGCATGTTGGCCGCTGGGGTCTTGGTGTCTTTGCTCCTTTTTTATGGTGCTATCTCACCTTGCTCGTACCGAGGAGCCTTTTTGCATATTGCAGATACAGATCTTAATCATACATCGAACTTTTTTCTTACTTTAATATTTGTTCACCGATTCGGTTTAGGTTGTTGCTTGCCATGCCAAGCCTGTGGCCGAGCTCTCATTTCTCTATACTTCTCCCTTTGCCTTCCCTCCTCTCTTCTTCTTCTCTACCCACCTCCCGTGTGAACGCATTTCTTTCCCTTTGCTTTGCTCAGTCCCCTCCTGAGTCTCACCCTCCTAACCTCCTCTTGTCTCCAGCTCCTTGCACTGATTTTAAGTGCAGACAGCTCTGCTTGTGTCATCTATTACAGCCACGAAAGACTGAAGGTGACCAGGAGCAGCACAAAGAAGCACCAATGTTGTGTTCTCAGAATTGGGTTGTGACTTTGAGAAGGTTTCCCTTTGCCTGCAGAGCCCCTAGGCCCCCTGCTGAGCCCGATCCCATAGGTCTGATGTGGGACTCAGATGGGGTTTGGGTACAGGAGTTTCCAATACACATTTCAGGCCGGCAGTCTGTAAGTTAGGGTTGGGATGGGCAACTGTACTATCGATCCCCAGTGTCCGTAGCTTGATAAGCACACTGGAAGCCGGGTTGTTGAAGTCCCAGATAATAAGTTCAGCCCGGGCCAGCAGTGGTGCATGGTGCGGAGGCAGGCCCAGAAGCAGGTCCAGTGCTTTGGCTTAAATGGCAGCACAACTGAAGTACTTCAAATGGCCAGAAGGTGGCAGTGTGGCTCTGGGATGCTCAGGAGACCTGTAGGCACAGAGGATGCCAAATGCAGACTGTGGCAAGCTGTGAGGTTGGAGGGACTTTCCCACACTAGCCACTCCTGACCCACAGAACTTGGCCCTCTGACAATTAAGTTCACCCAACATTTATTGAAATGAGCTATTTCATGTCAAATACTGTCATGGGCTCTTTCATCTAATATGGAAGCCCCAGGTAGGGAAATTATTTCTCATCTACCAAACAGAAAGGGTAATTTCTTTACCTTCAGCTATAGTTACTCTAAGCACATATCATTTATTTGATTCTCAGCATATTAATACAAGAGACACTCTCTTCATTAGTTTATTCATGCTGATTATTCTTTGCCTGTCCCTCTGTCCCTCACCCTTCCCAGGGTCAGTAAGAATAACTGACTTAGCCAAGAAAACTTAAAGCTCACTGTTGTTTACATTTTAACATGTCACTGAGGAAGCAGAAATTGATCAGATGATGATGACATAAAGGACCTGAGGTGGCCTATGACGTACAGCGAGGACAAAGGGTCACACTGAAAGTCTGTGGACCCAGTGTAAGATCTCACTTGGATAACGTGACATTATTGAATGATCTACCACAGAAGTTTTCTGAGGGGCATCAATTTGCAGTTTTTTAACTGTCTCTTCAGTTCCTTTTCTTTGCTCCTTCATGCTTCCCTTGGCCATGTATCCAATTGGAATCTGCCAAAGGGCTGTGCCAGTTTGGTGGCCACTGGGAGAGGAGAGCTTTCCCAACTCATCTCCTTTCTTCCTTCCAGGTGTCTCCACCATCATCACACTGGCCACACTAGCCTAGGTCCCCACACCTGTGCCAGGTCCATCCACCCATCCACCCACCCATCCATCCATCCATCCATCCATCCATCCACCCAGTCATCCACCCGTCCATCCATCTACCCATCTACCCATCCATCCATCCATCCATCCATCCATCCATCCATCCACCAACCCATCCATCCATTCATCCATCCATCCATCCATCCATCCACCCAGTCATCCATCCATCCATCCATCCATCCACCCATCCATCCACTCATCTACCCACCATACCATCCATCCACCAATCCATCCATCCATCTACCCATCCATCCATCCATCCACCCATCCATCCACTCATCTACCCACCACACCATCCATCCACCAATCCATCCATCCATCTACCCACCCACCCATCCATCCATCCATCCATCTACCTACCCACCCACCCACCCATCCATCCATCCATCCATCCATCCACTCGCCTATCCATCCATCCACTCTGATGCTTCCAGCACCCAGCCAAGGCCTGAGTTTGCCAAGGCTAAATTTAAACTGCAGCTGCTCTATCAGATGCTGGGGGTTTTCAGTGAGGATTCTGGGTACTGAGCTGGAAGCCTGTGAGGGCTGCCTGCCAGGGCTCACACCTGTGCTTAGAGTCGAGCTCAGCGTCCAGCATTCTGAGAACCTGTTTCTTTCCCTCCCTTCCTTTTTAATTTTTAGAAAGCTTGTAATTATATCATTTCCCCATCTAAGTCCTCTCATGTACTGCCCCGTCCCCCAAGATGGAGAGAACAGCAGCCAAGAGCCAAAGAATCAAGGGAATTAGAAGGAATGATTCTGCCCTACCTCCAAGGCACCACACAGCATTTGCTGGATGGTATGGCACCCCTCACAGACTTCAGAGCTGGAAACTTCAGGCAAGCCTAGCACGATTGTGATGACTGAGGGACTGACATTGGTGAACCCCAATCTCATAGTACCCAATGTTGGGAGTAAACACCAAGCACTAACTGGGTTTTGTCAGTAGAGAACCCATCAAGATACCAAAGATTGAACATACCCTTCAGCTCCCTCTGGTGGAAACTCTGAGGCAAGCATGATGACAAGTGACGGAAGGAAGTCGTCACACTGTATTCTGCAACAGCCTGAGTTCTTCTCATAGACAACCGCCAATTCTGGGAAACCTGGATCCAGGGCTTCCGCTTCCACCCGGAAGTAGTTTCAGGATGAGTCAATAAGACAGAGTTGGAACTAATTAAAAGCACAAAGTAAGGCACCCAGGGAAGAGTAAAGCACACCAGAGAACACAGGTGTGGGCTGCTCCTCCTGGTGACTATAGACAGCATTCTGGAAGCTTCTGGGGCTCACTGATTGGCGGGTTTCTAAGGGACACTCCTCACCTCTACCTCTGCATTCTATGGAGATTGGAAATTGGCTCCATAGGTGCCTCGGATGGGATTGCAATCTGTTAAGACCCCACCAGGAGCCACCTAGGTTGCACAAAGGGTTTAGGACCCATCTTTTTCTGTAAGTGTGGTTTCTGGTGATACCCTAGAAAACTGCAGGTTTACAGCTGAGAGGAGTGCAAGGCCTTAAATGGATGCCATTGGCAGTGTCGTAATTCCTCATTCTCAGCTGGTGAGAGGCTTCACCCAGGTTCTGAAATGAAGGGCACTTTTCCCCTTTCATGTCCACATACCTTTCCCTGTCACTCTGTCCTGCCTCAACAACACACATGGCTATCATTTCAGAAATCCCACCACTACGCAGAAACGAGAGCAGGAGACACGACTCTTAAGCAAGGCTTGTTGCATCTCATGGCCACCAGTCATTAAGATAATGGCATTAAACTAGTACTGTCAGTGTTTTCCAACTGTAATTTACTAATGTAGCAGATGGCTCCTTCACACGCTGTAATTTGTCCCCAAAGACTCTCAATGCATGTAGCTTCTTTGAGTCAGTAATTAGTCTTGGGAATTAAAAATTAAAACCAGTATAGTTGTTAGAGTATGCCCTCTAAGCAGTCACAGTATTTGAAGAATTTCCAGGTATGGTAATATACATTTGAAAAGCTGTGAATTAGATTGATAATTTAAAAATCGACTTAAGCTCCCCTTTTCGGATCACCATTTGTGTACTCATTTTCTCAGTTATCTTTTGCACGTATATGTGTATGGTGTGGGTGTGTGCCCATGTGTGTGTACAGGTGAGCATACACTTGTGTGAGAGTGCGTGTGGAAGCCAGAGACTGACTTCAGAGGTGTCTTCAGTCGCTCTCCACATCATCTTTGGAGGCACAGTTCCTCACTTCAACTCAGAGGGCATCAGCTCAGCTAGTCAAGCTAGCCAGCTTGCTCCAAGAATCTGGTCTTCACTTCTTGAGTAATGGCATCACATGGGCCACCATGCCTACCTGGTACTTATAGGGATGCTGGGCATCTGTAACCAGGTCCCCACCGTAGGGATTCTGCCACTGGAGCAGCAAGGTCAAAGGCTGCCATCACTGCCTTCACTGTCTGTAGGCCAGGGGCCACCTCAGCCATCGTAGATGGTGGCTACAGCTGCGATGAAGGTTACCACTGCTGCCAAGGCCATTACTGATGGCGGCTACTGCTGTCACTGAAGCCGACACCACACTCACACACACTGGTTTATGGACTTCTCCATGTGTAACACTACCAACCACTCCCCACAGCCCTGTGACAGAATATCTTCCCCAAGCTGAGGGGTGCCCATGGCCATCCTCCGACCCCCAGTCCTTCAGCCCAGAGCGCCTAACACTATCACCACTCCCAAGAGCTATTGTGGGGACCCGTGCCAAATTCTGCCATGTCAGAAATCCTGCGCTTAGGCTGTATGCTGTGACCTTCGAGTTGCTGACCTTTACCTCACCATGAGGTCTTGTGTTCTAGGCTATCCTTGGACTATTTACCTTTGAAAGAAGTAGAAAAGTCTCAACTTGGACCCACCCAGAGGATCTGGGAAGTTCTTACAAGGAACTACTCAGAGAACTAGGAAGTTCTACAGGGAGCGATTTAGGCTATTGCATTCTTGCCTGGGGACTAGGGTGAGTGAGATAAGAATAGATCCTATTGACCTTGCCCTATATATGTTCCTGCTAGTCGGCAATAAAGTGAATTTTGATCAGAAATGTCCTGACTTTATTCATTATTTTTCGTGTCTCTGTATCCTACTTTAAATCCCTACTCCCTCTTTCAGGTGAACCCTGATTCGATTTTTCCCACGGGCTGGGACTGGACAAGCTATGTAGCCCTTAAAGCAAGTGGCCACTAAAATTTAAAGTGGTTTGCTGCCAGTCCTCCTCCCTGACTCAGGGCAGTCAGCCCCTCCTTCCCCCACCCCCTGAGGTGGTGTAGACTGGAAGAGAAATGGCCAAGGCTCCTGTCAGCACCTCATCGAGAGCTGTTCTTGGTGACTATTCCTACCTCAGCTGACTCTTTCCTGCTGCCTCCATGGGCGCTGTCTATAGTGACTAGTCCTGCTTCAGCTGGCTGCTTTATGAAAACCGGACACCTTTTCTACCTCAGAAATCTTGCTGCTGCCACCATGGGAGCTATCCATGATGATGACAATGTTTTCTGCTTCAGCCTATTGTGTTCACGTTCACAATGGAGTCTTCATAAATTCTGGACACATTTTACACTTTATTACCCCTCAAGGCAGAAAACTGGCCAAACCTCTGCCTGAGAAAGTTCCAACAGCCCCCCCCCCCCCTTCCAGACCTCTCTAACTGCCATCTCCAGCCCTTCAGTAGGACTCATCCCAGATTATGCTAATTTGGGATGAGGAGTCTGGACAAAACCCACCAATCCCTGAGCATCCCCAGCCCAGGCTTGAAATCCCACCAATCCATACTCTGGAAATTCCTGCCCCAGAAAGCTCCGCCCCTTAGACATTCTATATAAATGCAGCATCTGCCTAGTTCTCTGCTGCCTCCTCCTGGGAGCAGAGGCTGCCATCCCTGGATTCATTCCTTCAATAGATCTCTTTTATGAGGTTTACTGTTTGCTGTGACTTTTTCACAGGAAGGAGGAGAGAAGAAGGAGCAGAGCTCAGGCTCCAGTGCTCCTCAGTTCCTCAGGGTTTGGGGCAACCCTTCCCTGGGAGCTGCATCATCTCTGTTGAGGAGGCCTCCTCTCAAAGCTGTGAAGTTTCTGGGCTCCTGTGCTTCAGCGTGCCCTTGGGATACTGTCCCACCTCAGGGCTGGGATTCCTTCCCAGCTGTCAGAGTTCTGGACACCCTTCCACCCAGAGTCCCAGAAGGCATGCCCAAAACAAACAACACTCATGCCTGTGGAACAAGTGAGTTACTCACTGGGACATCTCCTTAGCCCATGTACCCAAACTTTTAATGTTTACCTTAGACAAATGCTTATTTTATTATATTTTAAATATTCTATTAATTTATTCATATTACATCTCAATTGTTAGTTCATCCTTGTATCCTTCCATTCCTCCCTCACCCCCCACTTTCCCCCCTACTCCTCTCCCCTATGTCTGTGACTAAGGGGGACCTCCTCCCCTGTATATGCTCATAGGGTATCAAGCCTCTTTTTGGTAGCCTGCTGTCCTTCCTCTGAGTGCCACCAGGCCTCCCCATCCAGGGGACGTGGTCGAATATGGGGCACCAGAGCATGTGTGAAAGTCAGTCCCCGCTCGCCACTCAATTGTGGAGAATGTCCTGTCCATTGGCTAGATCTGGGTAGGGGTCTGAAGTTTACTGCATGTATTGTCCTTGGCTGCTGCCATAGTTTGAGCAGGACCCCTGGGCCCAGATCCGCCTGTCATAATGTTCTTCTTGTATGTTTCTAGGACCCTCTGGATCCTTCTATTTCCCCTTCTCCCATGCTTCTCTCACCTAAAGTCTCAATAGGATGTTCTCCCCTCTGTCCCACTTTCCTGATAAGTGAAAACTTTCATGGGACATGCCCCTTGGGCTAGTGTCCAGATATAAGTGAGTATATACCATTTGACTCTTTCTGCTTCTGGGTTAACTCACTCATTATGATCATTTCTAGTTCAACCCATTTGTCCACAAATTTCAGGAATTCCTTGTTTTGAATAGCTGAGTAGTATTCCATAGTGTAAATGTACCACAGTTTCTTTATCCATTCTTCTACTGAGGGACACTAAGGCTGTTTCCATGTTCTGGCTATTATGAATAAGGCTGCTATGAACATGGTTGAGCATATGTCCCTGTTGTGTGGTGGAGCATTTTCTGGGTATATTCCAAGGAGTGGAATATCTGGGTCTTGAGGAAGCCCTATTCCCATTTTTCTGAGAAAGCACCAGATAGATTTCCAAAGTGGCTGTACTAGTTTGCATTCCCACCAGCAATGAAGGAGTGTTCCTCTCTCTCCACATCCTCGCCAGCATGTGGTGCCACTTGAATTTTTGATCTTAGCCATTCTGATGGGTTTAAGATGGAATCCCAGTGTTGCTTTGATATGCATTTTTCTGATGACTAATGACGTTGAGCACTTCTTTAAGTGTTCCTCAGCCATTTGATATTCTTTTCTTGAGAATTCTCTGTTTAGTTCTGAGCCCCATTTCTTAATTGGGTTATTTGGTTTGGTGGTGTTTAATTTCTTGAGTTCTTTATATATTTTGAATATTAGACCTTTGTCAGATGTAGGGTTGGTGAAGATCTTTTCCCAGTCTGATGGCTATCACTTTGTTCTGTTGACAGTGTCTCCTGCCTTACAGAGAAGCTTCTCAGCCTCATGAGGTCCCATTTGTTAATTGTTGACCTTAAGGCCTCGGCTGTTGGTGTTCTGTTCAGGAAGTTGTCTCCTGTGCCAATGTGTTCCAGGCTCTTCCCCACTTTTTCTTCTAACCGATTTAATGTCTCTGGTTTTATGTTGAGGTCTTTAATTCACTTGGACTTGAGTTTTGTGCATGGTGACAAATATGGGTCCAATTGCATTTTTCTACATGTAGACATCCAGTTAGACCAGCACCATTTGTTGAAGATACTATCCTTTTTCCATTGAATAGATTTGGCTTCTTTGTCAAAGATCAAGTGACCATATGTGTGTGTGGATTCATCTCTGGGTCTTCAATTCAATTCCATTGATCAACCAGCCTATTGCTGTGCCAGCACCATGCTGTTTTAATGCTGTTGCTCTATAGTACAGCTTGAGATCGGGTATGGAGATTTCTCCAGAGGATCTTTTATTGTATAGGATTGTTTTTGTTATTCTGGGCTTTTTGTTTTTCCATATGAAGTTGAGAACTGATCTTTCAATGTCTTCAAAATATTTTGTAGGTATTTTGATAGGGATTGCATTGAATCTGTAAATTGCTTTTGGTAAGATGGCCATTTTTACTATGTTAATTCTCCCGATCCACGAACAAGGGGGATCCCTCCATCTTCTGATGTCATCTTCAATCTCTTTCTTCAGAGATTTAAAGTTTTTGTCAAACAAGTCCTTCACTTGCTTGGTTAGAGGTACTCTTAGATATTTTATATTGCTTGTGGCTATTGTGAAGTGTGTAGTTTTCCTAATTTCTTCCTCTGCGTGTTTGTCGTTTGTATATAGGAAAGCTACTGACTTTTTTTGAGTTAATTTTGTATCCAGCCAATTTGCTGAAGGTGTTTATCAGCTGTAGGAGTTCTCTGGTGGAATTTTGGGGGTCACTTATATACACTATCATATCATCTGCAAATAGGGATACAAATGATTATTTTATTAAAACTTTAATTTTTAGGAAGCAGGGATATTTTGTTGTCTTTGCTCTACTTAATGTGTATTTGCTGCTACCTGGTAGTCCCTGCCTACTCTTTACTCTCAACTTTATCATTGCTTTCATGTCTTGGTCGTTGCTGTTTTGTATACAGTACATGTCTCAATTCTGTCTTTTAATGCATTAATCACATATTTGATAGTATTTTGTAGTTTTTTACTTATTTTTAAACTTTATTTTTGTATCTGTACATTAATAGAAGAAAATAATGGACTTTGGTGTCATTTTGACATTTTCATTTTATTTGTTTGTTTTGTTTTTTGCTTATCTTTTGAGAGAGGATCTCTCTACATAGTCACAGCTTGCCTGGGACTCAATTTGTCGTCTAGGATGACCTTGAACTTACAGATATATGTCTGCCTCTATTCATACAAGATCTGCCTGCCTCTGCCTCCTAAGTGCTAGAATGAAAGATGTGCACTGCTACTCCTGGTGTGTATATGCTTCTAAAGTGTACTTAGTGTTGGTTTTACTCTGCTTGTACCATTTATTACCTTATAAGGCTTGATCAAGTAGCCATTTATTGCCCTTCTCTCATTATTAATTTTCATAGTTCAGATAGAGCATAGTTGGCATAAAGTAAACAACAGTCTATACGTGCAGGGCCGTCAGCCAGTAAAAGTGGATGCTACAGAAGCCCAGGATCCTGATTTTGGTCTCCAGATCCCACCGTGGAAGGAGAGAACCAGATTTTGACATTCGCTTTCTGACCTCCACACGCATGCCGTGGTACAGCAGGTGTCCACGTAGCCACACGCATGCTGTGGCACAGCAGGTGCCCACTAGCCACATCCCCAGCCCATGCTCTTTTGAAGCAACACCTTACTAGGTATAGCTCAAGCTGCACATGACCTCGTCATCCCTCTGCCTCAGCCACCTGAGAGCTGGGGTTGATGTGTAGGCTCTTATATCCGGCTTCACTTTCATTGTGGACATATTTTCCCAGGGTGTAAACAATAGCTTTTCTTTCAGTACTTCAAATATTGCTTCATATTTTTCTTATTTGCATTGTCTCCAACAACAAAAATGGTCAAAATAATTACTATTGGTCCTCTGAATATAAAGATCTTTTTTTCCCCCCTGTGGCTGGTTTTAAGACTTTTTATCTTAGATATTTATTTTTAGAAATTTGGCTGTGCAATGTCCTGCTCTAATTTTTCCATGTGCCTTGTGCTGGATGACTCTTTCCGATTCTTTTAGCTGTGCCACACATGTAACTTCTGCTCCCGTCCTCTGCCTGTGGAGATCCTAATTGCACCTAAATCAGGCCACAGCTGCTTTCCCACAGTCCCGCAGCTGCTCTATTACTTAGATCACACTTTTTGGGTTGGTGTTTTGCTGCTCAGGCTGATGTGGAACTCTTTCTTAGGGCAGACGGGTGTCTAATGTGTGTTCTTCCTGCCTCAGCCTCCTGGATACTGGTGTCTGAATCTGCTGTGTGCTGCCTTGCCCAGAAGGTTAATTTACTTTGGAGTGTGTCTTCCTCTCTATGTTTATTTCTTAATTGTTTTCTTTGTCTTTGGATTTACCACTCTAATATTTCTTTCTACCTTGTCTAGAATACCATAGGGCTGCTTCAAAAATTATATCTATAGACACTATGTAGACAATATTTTTTTAGTACTTCAAATATTGTCCCATTATATATAAACTATACATATAAATTATACATGGGCGGTGCTGACTTATTCTGTAGTCAAATCTGGCCTAGTATTCACTGTATAGCCTAGCCTGTCCTCAAACTCAGCAATCGTCCTGTGTCAGTCTCCCAAGTGTCTGAATCATAGGTGTGAACCACCATGCCAGGCTTGTCCCACAGTGATCAATTTTTCACAACTTTTCACTTTTTCATAGTTACACTGAACCTGGCCCTCCTTCTCAAGTCAAGTGTGTGTGTGTGTGTGTGTGTGTGTGTGTGTGTGTGTGTGTGTGTGTGTGTGTGTGTGTGACATGTGTGTGGGAACCTGTGGAGGCCAGAAGAAGGCAATTAATCCTGTAGAGCTGTAGTTACAGGTACATGAACGCCACTTCATCTCCACCCCACCCCAATTCCGAGCCAGTCTTAAGTATTTGTACATGTACTCCAAGGGCAGTGGCTGCCTGTCACTGTTACTCCTGCCAAGTTTCTTTGTAGTGAAGTTTTTCACCTCCTTCCTCTGGAAACTCTTCTCTGGGCAGCAGAGTGTGCCAATGGGCCTTGTACAGTGTGGGGTCCAGAGCTGAAGATAGCATTCCATCTCCAGTAAACAATTCTGTAACCTTAATGATTTCATTCTGCTCCTTGATGCCCAGCCTGACAAGGCAGGTTAAGCAGCCCTTCACATAGAAATGATGCTTGCTCGGAGCGAGGAGACTTTGTGAATATGGAGTAGTTCAGAGAACTGATATCATGATTTTCATCTTTAAAATCCTATGCAAACATTTGAGAGCCTAGTTGACTTGTAGGAGGGATAAACATGTTTTTGTGTTGATCCCAAGTGTGGGATGGGGAGCAGACTTGTGGAAGAGAAGGATGTTTTTCCACTTAGAAGCTGAACCACTTTGTGGGGGAGTTTGAATGTTGCCAGCTGAAAAAATCCCAGTAGAGACTCTGAGAGGGGAAATATACATACATATCTATATCTATCTATATCTATATATCTATATATCTATATCTATATACAGATCTATCTATCTATCTATCTATCTATCTATCTATCTATCTATCTATCTATAGATATATAAGCCCAAAACAAGAGGCTTGAGAGAGGACTTGGGATTGTTTTGGCTGTTCATCAACACTTCCAGAGACGCTCCTAGAGAGAACTGCTCCAAGGCTTTGGACTCTGGCTGAGGCTCTGGCCCTCAGCTGCTGTTCGAGGTTCCAGCAGCAACCTTGGTTGAATTGCGGGTTTGCTGAGGGCCTGCTGACTACACCTGGACAATCGTTCCTTGGAACTGATATCCTTAAGGTTTCATTATTGTGTTCTTTAATCTCCTTTTCCTATTGTTTGAGTTAGTCAGGTTGTAAGTGAGGTACATGCTGTTAGTGAGTTCATAATAAATTATAATTGTTAAGAAAATTGAGCCTACACCTAGTGTGTGCTATAGGTGAGCATTCACCTTTCAGCCGAAGAGCAGATCATTGAACATAGTGGAGCTGTCGTCAGGAAAGGCCATCATCAAAAGACAGCATCACCTGACCCCTGGGCATGTGTATTGACTAGGGCCACAGGGACCACAGAAAGACCAGAGGCTGGCTGGTTTTGTGTTCCTCTGTGGACCCTCAGGTGTGCACCAGGGCTGACAAAGGCAGCCGTGAAGACCTGGTGTTTCTCTGTCCAGAAAATGAGATTCTAATCACAGAATAACTTCCCCAGTGATAGCGTGTAAAATTAAAAGTGTATTCTGAAAGAATGTCCTATTTACTCCAAGTCAAAAATGACAGCCTGACCTGGAGTCAACGTGTGCCAAAGTCATATGCTTTGAATGCCAAAATAGAAAGCAAAATGTCTTGTATGACTCAAAGTATTATTCAGGATAAATTATGACATACAGATACTTCTTGAGGCAGTTCTGGCACTTGGATCAGGGCACCGTGCCTGCTGCAGATATAAACACTGAAGTGGCACACTTCTTTCTCCAGTCTACTTAGAGAGCAAGTGGCCTTTCCTCAATACATATAATCTCCAATTTATCTCCTCCCTCCCTCCCTTCCTCCCTTCCTTCCTTCCTTCTTTCCTTCCTTCTTTCCTTCCTTCTTTCCTTTTCCCTTATCCCTCAATTCCTCCTCCCCTCTCTCCTTCATTCCCTGTCCCATCTTCCCTCCCTTCCTCCTTTCTCTCTCCTTCCTGCCTTTCCCTGCTCTTCCTCCCCTTTTCCTTTTATGGGGATATTTAATTGTACTAATTGTATAGACTTGGCATGAGTGTTAGCGGGCTTTTGTACGTAAACCACTTAGACCATGGAGAGTACCCCTTTTCCTTCTACTGTGCACCACATCGCGCCAACACTTGTAATTTAAAGCAAGATTGTCTACTGTCTTTCCCAGCATCTGAAGGCCTTGGTGACCCTGCCTTGAGCCTTCTCATAGAGCTGCAGTCATGTATCAGCCTGGGCTGAGGCCCCTGAAGGTGTCACTGGGACTGGAGGATCCATGTCCGAGGCGTAACACATGGCTGGCTAGCTGGAGCCTACTGTTTGTGAGCGCAAGTGGAGCTTCATTGCCTTTTGTGATCCAGCCTGGGCAATCATGCAGACACTTCTCCTTTAACTTGCTCTCTTCAGTGTGTACAAAGGCACGGTTACTGGGAGCTATCGCTCTGTGTCTGCATGTGTGTTGTATGTGTTCATGCTGTGTGTACTTCTTAGTGTCGGAGTGTGCACATGTTCACGAGGGCATGCATGCATGTGGGTGCTGGTGCATATAGAACCCTGGTATTGATGTTGGGGTGCTTGTTCTTGATTGCTCTCCACTTTTACTTTTGTGAGAAGAGGTCTCTCACTAAACCTAAAACTTAATAATTCAGGTAGTCTCCATGGTCAGTGAGTTTCACGGATCTGCTTGTCTCCTCCCACCCACCCACACACCCAGTGCTGGGCCACAGCAGCGCATTGCCCTCTGGCTTTTTGTATGGGTTCTGGCACTCAGGTCTTTGTGCCTACGTGGCTGAAACTTTAGCAGCTGAGCATCTCTCCAGCCCTTGGTGAGGATCGAGGCAGTCTGGAGCCTGGCTACTACACCCTTCAAGGAAATGCTCCTCTTATAGCAAACACCCAGAACCACCTGCTCAGGGACCCCCCCAACCCTGGTCAGAAACACCTGACAGGGGTACCCCCTTCCCCAGAACTAGGCTCTTCCACATCAATTATCAACACACTAGCTGACAAGAGACTCTTATTCAGTGCCCACTATGGGGCTAGTGCTATCTACTGTGACAGGGTCCTACTACGATTTTATAAATGGGAGAGTTGAGGACCAGACAGGCCATGCAACTTGCCTAAAGCACATGTAATGGTTAGTATCCATGGTCAGTTTGTCCAAGTCTGCATGGGAGGGATCCTCTCCTGGTGTGCACAGTATGCCTGGTGTAAAATGGTCCCGGGGAAAAGCAGTGCTTCTTGCCTGCCCGCCTGCCTTTGCTACTCACTGGTGAGTGCTCCTGTCCCTGTTGCTTCTACTCTTGCTGATGTCACACTTCAGCATCTTCAGCCTTTCAGCATGGACTGAAGACCAGTGGCTCTTCAGGACACCCCAGGCCTTAGGTGCTATTCTGGGACCACCAAAGCATCCAGTTTTATGGACTGAGCAGCTGCTGAGCTTCCAGTCTCACCAGTGTGCAGATGGCCATTGTTGAACTGTCTAGCCCTTACCCTGCAAGGCAATCTATTAAATCCCTCTTGTGATATAATTTCATTCTGTTCCTCTAGAGAACACTGACTAATAGAGAAAACAACCATTATGTGACAGAAGGAAAATTTGAGCCACCACAGTGAATCCAAAGCTTTGTGTTTAGGCAAGAGAGAAGGACTCTCTTCTACAGCCCTAAGTCAATTCATAAATTCAAATAGAAAAAATATGTGTACTCTTTAAAGGGCAAGA
Organism: Acomys russatus; assembly: GCF_903995435.1. NCBI lineage: Eukaryota > Metazoa > Chordata > Mammalia > Rodentia > Muridae > Acomys > Acomys russatus. The sequence continues at coordinate 46,208,172 of NC_067137.1, read as the reverse complement.
GAAAAGAAAATAAGATAAACAGATCATTAACAATTTTGAGGAGTCAAATAATTATGTTTTGGGCTAAGTAACAACTTGTTTTTTAATGTAAATTTGAACCCTAACATGCTATGTTCTGTTGATAAGTTTATGATTTATTTTCAGAGAACAAAACAGAGATGCAGTGAGAAAGCCTGCCTCAGATCTGATCTGCTTGTTTGTACGAGAGAGTTTATTAGGAAGAGAATTTAGTTTAGCAAGAAGGCAAATAACCAGCAGGTGTCAAAGTGTGCTCGTCAACCACTGCCATTCACCTCAAACAAAAACAACAAAACCACTTGGCCTGGAACTTAGAAGAAAAGGTTAGCTAACAGTTAGTCTGTGCCCTTGTTAGCATCTTTCCAAAAACCTATCAACTAATGGAATCATTATAGATGCAGGAAATTCAATGATTCGGTCTAGATTTTGTTGTTGCTTTTTTTTTTTTTTTTTTTGATTTGTTTTGTTTTTAAAATAAGTTCTTGCTGCGTATCTTAGCCTGGCCTTCAGTTCAAGGTTTTCATGCCCCAGCCTCCAGAGTGTTAGGATTTCATAAACATGTGCCACCACACCTGACTCAAAGGTAGAGTCTTAATTATTTTAAGCTTTTTCAGAATTTTTGAAAATCTCTATTTTTATTTGCTCCATTGAGTCCTTACTTTTCTTGAGATATGATAATCATACACTTCTGTATTATTTTATACTTTACAAGCCATCATTGGCCTGTTACTCTTGGCAATCTTCCTACACTCTGAGAGAAGATATTTTTATTCCATTTCAGTCTGGAAACTTGAGCTCCTGTTATTTCCATGAAGCATCTTGGTTAGCCCCTGGCAGAGGTGTATCTAGTGTCTTTATATAGTGCTATTTTAGACCAGGGTATGCTCCAAGAAATACAGTGACTATAACACTGAAACAAACCCACAAGTCAATTACTTCCTAATGAAAAAGAATTGAAATGGAAAAAAGAGTTAAGTATCAAAGTTAACAACACCTAGTAAAGAAGTGGTTTAGAGTCCAAGTCAGGTAGATGCTAGACTTGAGACAGTATACACCCTTTGCCTGTTTAAGAAAAGCTTTTTAGGGGGCTGGAGAGATGGCTCAGAGGTTAAGAGCACCGGCTCTTCTTCCAAGGGTCCTGAGTTCAAATCCCAGCAACCATATGGTGGCTCACAACCATCTATAATGAGATCTGGTGCTCTCTTCTGGCCTGCAGGCACACAAGCAGGCAGAGTACTGTATAATAAATAAATAAATCTTTTTTAAAAAGGAAAGAAAAGCTTTTTACATGGTATTGAATAACAATACTGTTGATTTAGGGCTTCCTGCATGCAGACATGGTGCCATATATTTTACGTGCAATGTTACATTTTCTCCTGTGAAGGACAGAACTTTTTGCTCCCATTTTACAGGTGGTATAGCTGCAGCAGAGTGACAGATCTTGCCCACCAGCAGAGATACTATGAGGCGGAACCTAAATCCACCTAAAGCTTCAACATGCTCTTCCCTAGCTCAATTTCAGCCTGAGGAAGTGTAGCATGTTCCCAGAACATGGTTTTAAGTCAAGAGGGCAATGCCAAGATTCCTTGGATTAGCTGATGGTCAGGGAATACTCTCCTCAGGAAAATTGGGAATTGAACAGGGACTTTGCAGAGGGAGAGTCTGAAATAGCACATTGTTGGACCTTGAACAATAAGTACATGTCAAAGAATTTGGCTCCTTGAAAGGGTTTAAACAGGCTGAAGTTTTGTTTATTTCTGAGTATACAGAAAGAGCAAGGTTAGGTTAAATAGTAATTTGTAGCTGTTGATGATAAGAAGGAAAGACATGCTTTGGAATCGTAGCTGCCTTGGTCTGTTACACAGCTGATCAGCTTGGCAGTTGCTACTTGCTCATTGTGTGTTATTATCACTGTAGCTGGGCCAGCCACACCCTTGCCACACACTGCCCACACTCATCCTTGCTCCTTGTTAATGCAGGCCATTTTCCTTACCCCTCTTATAAAGTGCAATTGGGAGCACATTCTAATACATTCTCCTGGAGATGCTGGGCCCAGGCTATACCCCAGGCCTGTAACTTGTTGTAGACTCTCTACTCCTATTCTATATAAAACCTGGGAGAAATGGCTTGGAAGAGACAGCCCCCCACATCCAGAACATGGAGGCTTTGGATGGAGGCTTCTTTCCTCTCCTTCATGGGTTAAGGCTCTGGGCACAGCCAGTCATGGGATGTGTGAGGACATAGCACTCAGGAAATCCTCTCTACATTCCAAGAAGAGGAACCAAGGGAGGATAGCCTCCCAGGAAAACAAGCTGTATTTCCAGGGCTCAGGGGTCATCATGAGGGACAGCCACACAACTGTCTCTGAAGGGACACCTCAGGGGTCTTGTCTACGCCCTAGTGAAAATCTTTGTACCCTCACAGATGGGAGCTGAACTTGCCTTGTGTGTAAGGAAATGTGGCAGACTCTCTAATCTGTCCCTTTCTTCCTTATCATGAAGGAAATGTTTGTTCCTATTTCCCTAGCTCTTATTAAAGTAAGTTTAAATTTGAAAGCAAGACTGGGCATTTTATGTTCTTAGTGGCCAAGATCATTGTAACTACCACCTGTCAACAAGGGGATTTGGACATTTAAAAAATTGCCTCTAATTTGGTTAAAGTGTGAACTCTGCAGACACAAAGATTGGTTCAAGTTGCAACCCTCACAATCACCAGACCGCTTAAAAAGAAAACCACTCTACCACATAGTTAACCTTGCTCAACTTTAGTGTTTATGAATGAATACTGCAACCCTGTGATACTGTAGTGAGGATTTATTCAGATATGTTTTGTAAATCCTTTAGTCCAGCACTTGGCCCATAGTATGCACGTTCTCACTGGATGCTCATTACAGATACTATGAGTGTAGCTCCTAATGTACCACCACGCCCAAGAGCTGAGTTCAAATCCTGGAGCCCACATGGTGGAAGGAGAGAAAGCACTCCTGCCAATTGTCCGCTCTTGCTGTGGCACATATGCTGTACCATCTGCGCCTAAATAAATATATGGTTACAAAACATAGAAGAGGAAAACTGACTTGTGAAAGTTTGTCCTCTGCCTTCCACGCACGTACCCCCTAAAGAGCTCAAGTGCATACACACAACACAATAAATAATAATAATAAACTTGGGATATGCCAAGCTGGGTGATATCACATGAAGATTCTGCCCTGTTTATACTGTGCTTGCTTTTTCCCAGTGTGTTTGAGCATTGCCACAAGCAGCTTTTTAAAGAATGTTTGATATTATACAAGGAAAATCAGGATTGCTGTCCTCAGCAACACTGGCAAAGAAGCAGGGGTGTTGCATGTTAACTTGCTGTGAGAGGTGGGCCTAAAAGGCCTAGGCCTCGCGCTGGGGTGTTGAGTAATAAGGCAGTTAGGGACCTGGCCAGGATCCTGAGTAGCCTGCCAGGACTGTGCTGGCCTCTGAGCCCCAAACATAACGGACAGTTTTTTCCCAATGTTTTTGTGGCTTGTAGCCTGGCTCTCATTTCTGTAGGATCCCGGGGAGAAGTAGCCTTCTGTTCTCGGGGAAAGGCCAATCTTCAAATCTCTTCTGGTAGATGATACAGTGGTGGGTTGTTGTTAGGAGGGATCTCGTTTCTGCTCATACTGGTCTATCTCTCCTGTTACAAATATTTTTTTTTTCAGACATCTTCATGGACTTAGGCAAATCTTTTAATTTCACTTCTTGAAAGGAAGGAAGGAAGGGTAGAGGGAAGGAAGGAAGGAAGGAAGGAAGGCCCTTCGTGCCTATTCACTATATTAACTTTTTTTTTCTTAAATACAGTGTCCACATTTTTGTTTCCACGCTACCTGTCAGACACTACAGTCAACAGATCTTTCAAACCACAACTTGGTGAATGCCCAAGGCAAGTTGACCTCTGTTTGTGACCATGAAAGCACAGAGCTAACTTGGTGATTACCCAAAATCGTCAGTTCAAAAATGAGTTGAACCTTGCACAGCAAAGCTGCCCACCTCTAGGAGAAAGTGAGTTAATGTTAGAAAGAAGGCACTTAGCGACAACCTCATTAGACCCCTTGGTGACATTCAGGAGGACAGTGTATCCATAGATCATAAGCAAATCCCTGTCAAAATGAAGAATCGCAAATTAGAATTCCTAGATGTGCAATCATGGCAATTTGGTGACCAAAATTAACTTTAAAATTCCAAGGAAGTCAACAAAAATTAAATATGTGCATCTGTGAACTGAACTAGTCATGAAGAAGGTAAAAATGACGATGGAAATCTCTCCAAAGGTGGGGGGGGGGAGGGGGAGGGGAAGACATGATGTAAAAACAGAGAGAAGATGTGGAGAAGACTGAGAAAATACCTGGATGGTTCTCCATGAGACAAAGAATGTGGAAAGAAGACATTAAAAATTAGATAAGCAGCCAGGTGCTGTGGTGCATGCCTGTAATCCCAGAACGCAGGGAGGCAGAGGCAGGCAGATGAGTTCTAGGCCAGCCTGCTCAACAAAGTGAGTCCAGAACAGCCAATGTTACACAGAGAAACTCTGTCTCAAAAAGCCAAAAACCAAAACCGAAGCCCCAAAACAAAAACACACAAAAAAATAACTAGAGAAGTGACTAACTCTTCTGTTTGATACATAATTGGTGAAATGTCTATATTACAAAGATGAAAACAGGATTATTAAACTCTCCAGAAAACTGGCAAGACTGCTCAGCAGGGAAAGGTGTTAGGTACCAAGCTTAGCTAAGCCTGTGTCCAATCCTATGTTGGAAGAGAGAAACTGACTCAATCGAGTTGTCTTTTGACTCCTATATGAGCACTGTTGCACTGCCTTCCCCAGTAAATAGATAAATAAATATAAATTTCCAGAAAGAAAATATAATATTGTGTAGGTGCTACTTGTTAACTCCTATTTTATTTGGAGTTCCTTATGCCTCTACCTCTCTTCCAACCCTCCAGCCAGACCCTACTTAGGAGAGAAAGAAGGTTAGAAGGGAAAGCAGACATAGGTCTCTTAGCTACTTCCTGCTGGTAGTCAGGTTCTTTGAGATAATATCAATCTCAGTTGTCAGGATATCTAGCAGTCCAGCAACAGCAAATGGCAAACTCAGCAGCCTTCTTCCTCCTCCATCCATCTCCTCGAAGTCCTTGCCGTTCTCTCTTTCTCTGCATTCTCATATTTATACCCATCTCTGAGTCCTCAAAACTAAATTATCTCCAGCTGGCAAAGACCACGTTCCTTTCTGAGCTGCACAAGGCGATTATCAGCTGTGGATCAACTAAGGTAGTTCCATATCCCCCACAGTTGGAATTAAAACAAAAACATGTTTACATAACAGAGCTGAGTTTTTAAAGACACCAAAACTTCCACTACAATATTGTGAAGGGATTCAAATGAAAAGTTATATTTGGCAATACTGAATGTTAAAATATAATGGATGAGGAGGTTATAGCTCAGAGGTATAATACATGAAGTCCTGGGTTCAATATCCAACAGGAAGGGAAGGAGGGGGGAAGGGAGAGAGAGACTGGGTGGGGGAGGGAGTTGGAGTTTCAGGTTTGCTGTTGGGTTTTAGAGACAATGTCTCATTGTAGGCGAGGCTGGCCTTGAACTCACTATGTAGCAGAAGCAGACCTTGCACTTCTGATCCTCCTGCTTTGACCTCATGTGTAGTGGACTGTAGGGACTGCCACTCCTGGTGAGCTCTAGATTTGGAGAGAAATGATTTGAACATATGCCAGGTGTGTTTTAGACACACCCAACGAATTATAGAGTGTCTTCTATATAGTTTTTCTTCAGTATGCACCAGAGACAGGCAAAAAAGGGGATCCCAGTAAGAGCTTACCTGGGAAGACAAAGATGATAAGTCTAAAAATGATGGAAAGTTTCTCTGGAAACCCCAATAGTTCTGGTTCTGAATGAAGAGAAATCAGGTCCCAGGGGCATGCACGCAATCTTCAGGAGGAAGGTGGGTAACATTCCATGAATTGTCGGATGAGGAAGTTGTTACAATTCACTGCCAATAAGATGGTAGAAAAAGCCACCTTCTTCTTCTTCTTTTTTTTAAAATAGGAAAATAAATGGCCATTTGATATTCTGGGAATTAAAGAATTTTGTCAGAAAGTTGATATCTCAATATGAAACGACCCAGATTCTGAAACATTAATTGTGTCCACCAAATGGCAGTTTCAGTTTAGGAGAACATGCCAATCCCAGACATGGCCAAGGTTTGTCAGGGCTACTGAGAAGATAAAGAGGTGCATAGTGATGCTGGCTGCACAGTATGGTTGTATTTGATGCCCCACACCATGCACTGAAAAAAGGGTTACATGGGTGAACGTTATGATGCGTACCATGCAACCACAATTTTGCTATAAAATGAACAAATGTGGCCCTGAAGAATGGAGTCTCAGATAAGAACAGCCAGCTGTGAAGTAAAAGTCTCACAATTACATTAATGGCATCAATTATAGGCAAAAAGAAAACAAACCAGCACTGGAACAGAAGTCCTCAGCCCCTGTGCGTGCATCAGTGAAAGTTCAGAGCACCAGGAAGTGAAGGCTCAGGTATTTGCTAGGTCCAAAGTCCAGCCCTTCTCAGGCTTTGTGGCCACTGACTGACAAGCTATGCGACCTGCCAGAGCTTGTTTGCTTCTGTACCAAGTGAAAACAGTGATGTCACACTCAGTCCTAGTGGAAGTATGATGACAGCACAGATGCAGTGTTTAGCAGAATCACCCTCCCCTGTCAATGTTCAGCTCCTGTGTTCCTTTCCTCTTTCTGGGAGTGAAAGGTTTCAAATATTGACAAAGACACTAGTTGGGACAGAGTAAGGACAGCAGAACCAACCGCAAAATAAGTTTGGGGTAGTAGTTTCCAGCAGCCACTAACTAACCAGGAACAGCAAAGGAGGCTGGAAAACGTTTAGTAGTTTTAGGGTACCGGCCTAACGATTGTAACTAAGAAACTCTCAAATACCATGGCTCAGACAAGATGGAGGCCGGCTTTTCTTTACCTAACATTGGAGAAGTAAACTGTTTGCCATAAACACGTTTCCGGCTTTGCTGTCTCTTGGGGAGCAGGAAGGCAATGAGGATTAGAAAAGTGTGCTCTTTTCACTCCAAGGCAAGACTCAAGAGAGGACACACCCCATTTCAACCTATAGTTCTCTGCGCAGAACCATGCTGCTAAAGAAGCTGCAGCTGGGCAGGCACCACTGGGCTCAGCTGGTAAAGAAAGATGGGCAGGTGGCTGCAGCTGGGCAGGCACCACTGGGCTCAGCTGGTAAAGATGGGCAGGTGGCTGCAGCTGGCAGGCACCACTGGGCTCAGCTGGTAAAGATGGGCAGGTGGCTGCAGCTGGGCAGGCACCACTGGGCTCAGCTGGTAAAGATGGGCAGGTGGCTGCAGCTGGGCAGGCACCACTGGGCTCAGCTGGTAAAGATGGGCAGGTGGCTGCAGCTGGGCAGGCACCACTGGGCTCAGCTGGTAAAGATGGGCAGGTGGCTGCAGCTGGGCAGGCACCACTGGGCTCAGCTGGTAAAGATGGGCAGGTGGCTGCAGCTGGGCAGGCACCACTGGGCTCAGCTGGTAAAGATGGGCAGGTGGCTGCAGCTGGGCAGGCACCACTGGGCTCAGCTGGTAAAGATGGGCAGGTGGCTGCAGCTGGTAGGCACCACTGGGCTCAGCTGGTAAAGATGGGCAGGTGGCTGCAGCTGGTAGGCCAGCTGTCTCACATACAACCCATGGTATATTTTCTACAGTCTGTAACTCTGGGCTGACAAAAAAAAAGAGTGGAGCTAATGTGATCCCCACAAACGGAAGCTCAGTTGCTCATTGATTTATTCAATAAATACATGTAGCTACTTTCCATGTACTACGAAACACAGAAGACATTATAAATCTAACAGGCTTTGAAGCAGACAAAGTTCCTGTCACTGTGAAGCCACACTTAGCCAAGAGAGGAAGTAGAGAAACACAGACCAGGGAAGACACCGGAGGTCAGTGAGTGCAAATATAGAAGTTTAAGTGATGGAGGAAGGAGAGGCCAGGTGGTTCCTTCGAGTGGGTGGTTGGGGGGTAGCCCTCATGACCAAGGGGTATGAATGCCAAGACCTCAGCCGGAAGCCAGCCATTTGAAGCACAAGAAGTTGGAAATAGCAGGCACAGGTATCCGTTGTTAACCTCCTGATAGGGGAAGCTCTCTCAAGGCTTATTGTGTAGAAGGACAGGAGAGCTGGATTCAGAGGGAGAGAGGGGAGATCCAGAAGACAGGTGGCAGCCAGGAGCAGGCCCAGGAGGGCATTGGAGTTTACTCAGAGTACTTTGCTGTCTAGCATTTTTTCGAGCACTGAGCCAATTGTCCTCAACCGGCGTTAGATCAGTGAGCGAAATAGAAGATAAACAGCTGAGGCCACTGATGCTTGCAGGTCTCTGGTGAAGATTAAAGATGAACTAGAAACAGTGCTGTCCATAAAATGTTGGGCTTGACTGCACTGCGCACCGACGTAAAGTTCAGTGGGAATGAGTAGGTGTCTGGTGTCACACACGCAATCCCTGCCACCCCTGAGATGGGGTGGTAAAATGCAAGTCCAGAGGAGCTCGTCAAGTGCATTGGCAAGGCCTACAGGGAGTGCTACTTGGGGAGCCTACTTTGCCACTCCTCAACAGCTACTTTCATGGATTATTTTCTTTAGTTAGCACATGTACTGGTAAGTTTTTGCCAACTGATGAGCTTGAATGCTCTGGAAAGAGGAAACCTCAATTGACAAAACGCCACAATCAGATTGGCCTGTGGGCAAGTGTGTGGTGTATTTTCTTGATTGATTGATGTGGGAGAGCCCATCCTATTGTGGGTGGTACCACCCCTAGGTGGGTGGTCCTAGTTGTAAAAATAAATAGATAAAATGGAAGCTGAGTGAGCCATAGGGAGCAAGCCGAATTCCTTCATGGTCTCTGCTTCAGTTGCTGCCTTCAGTTCCTGCTTTGGCTTCCCCGCTGCTGCTGCTGCTGCTGCTGCTGCTGCTGCCCAGTCTGTAGTGGCTTTCAGAACTAGCCTTCCCACACTTTTCAGCACGGTGCCAGCAGATCTCCAGGAACCTTCTGGGATTTAGGACCAGGCTAGGACTGCTAAGGTACCTGCCTCAAGGACCAAGTGAATACCGGATTCTCGGCTCTCAGGTGTGATGCTGCTGTTGTCACTATTTAAACATTTTAAATTGTTAGTATGCTAAAGCTCATTTGATAAATTTCTTAATATGTACAGTATGGACTCAAACCAAAGGAGTCTCCAGAAAGCAAGCTCAGGAAGCAGCTGAGCCTTGGGCTTGTTCTGAGGCCAGTGATTGAAAACATCACAGAAATAGCAACACATCATCCCTTCTATTTTTTACTCTATGCAAATTTGTCTATTTCCTATATGGCACAGAACCCCTTTCTCTGCTTTGTAATTCACTTGTTAGAAAGTGACCCCTGTCTATAGCACAAGTCCCATCTCCTCCAGAGCTGTGCACAGACTGACTGGTGCTGAACTTCTGAGTACAAAACCAACCTCCCCAAAATAGGGACACTGGCAAGCTGAGGAGACCTTCCTAACATGGCTGACACTTAGCAATATCGTAGATGGTAAAGGGAAGGGAGGCTGCAAAGGCTGTCAAAGGCTGTGTGGGAGTAAAGAGCGTGACAGCTGGGACGTAGAAGAAAACAATTGTGTTGGTGTGTACATGTGTTGTGTGTTCATGTATACATGTGTAATCATGTGTATGTTGTATACTTAAAAACTACATGGGAACAGTTACTGGTGTGGCTTAGATGTTGAACACCTCCCAGGGTCCCATATGTAAAAACTGGGTCTCCAATGTGGGCTACTGGGAGATGGTGGAATATCTGGGAGGTGAGGCCTAGCAGGATGTCATTGGTTCTTACAGGTAGGCCTTTAGGAAGTGGTTCCTCATGAGGCTTGTTATAAACTTCTGACTTCAGCTCTACCAACCTCTCTCTCCTGTTGGTTTGAGATATAATTTCTTGCTTCTCACCTGTAGTCTTATCATCACCACCATCTTGTGCAATATTAGCCTTTTCTAAATGGTGGGCCTTATGGAGCCAGACCTGTGCCATCTAAGCATTGAAGTCTCAAATCTGAGCCAAACAACTTGCCTTTTCTTTATATGTAGTGTGTCTCAAGTATGTTATAGTTACAAAAAGCCAAAGAATTCAGTTGTCAGCATTTGGATTCATAGCAGCCCTCTCTGGAACCCTAAATATGCAGTGTTGGGCCGTAAGATCCGGCTAAGATCTTACAATCAGGGGTGTCTCTGACTGAGTACTTTGAAGGCAAACAGGACACACCCTTGCTCTCACTGTCATATCTATTGGCACTGAGTTGAAAATGTGGCTTAAGCAAGGGCAACTGATCACTACTGACAGGTTTTGTTGGGTTATGTTGTTGGGCATAGTGGCAGAGATTATATAGAGAGAGATGACAGCAGCCCTAGGGAGGGGAAGATGGTGGTCCAGTCCATCAGGGTACTCAGAGCCTGGCTTCTGGCTTCCTCAGACCTGTGTAAGAGCATCTGTTGTGCAGGTGACTCAAGAGTCTCCCTTGTTCAGCAGCAACTCCAGCTGCTTTGACTATGGCTCTGCCTCATGCTCAGAGCTACACTGCCAAGGAAAGCTCAGACCCCGGGAGGCTGTGGGAGGGTGTGTGTGAGGGTATGGGGGAGGGCTTGTGGGAAGGTGTGGGGGAGGGTGTGGGGGAGGAGTCTTTGTTCTTCACTTTGATCCTGGCAAGCAAAGCAAAGCCTTTCTAGGTTTTCACTCAACTACTGTGTCTCTTGGCATGTCCTTACCCAGACTAGGTGTGCTTCCTGAGAAGGACAGAGAAGAGGCTCTGCTGGAGTCTCTGTTATGAAGTTATTTTCTTGTACTGTCTAGATAGGAGCCACTTGGGCCTGAAGTACATGGCTAACGACCAAGCAGTGTCTTTTCACACAGCCATAAACGATAATATGTCCATCTTTTGAGCATTCATGGGATCAGAAAGCCTACTCAGACTGAGACCTGTAAGACCCACTGCAAATATGTAATGCTTTCTTGGCATTTGAGCTCATTAGAGGGCCTTGTCCTCTGCAGCTTTCCTAGTTCCATGGTTTGGGAAAGGTTACAGAGGAATAAAACGAGAGAAATGGACCCACAACATGATGGACTGGCAGAAAGGAGGAGCACCTCATGTCTCAGTTGTGTCTTTTGTTAGATTTCCTAAGGAGAAAAACCACCGCCTTATCCAGTTAAACCCCACCTCATGCACCTGCCGATTATCAGGCCTAGAGGCCTTTAGTAGCTCCAGCTGCAAGCCCCACATTTAAGAAGACATCCCCAAGCATGGAGTAAGTGAAAGGTTGCCTTTGTAGTTTCTGTAAAGTGAGGTCCTGATTGAAAGAGCTGTGGGCTGGAAGCCAAGATATTTGTGTTTGAACCTTGGCTTTGCCATTGGGAAAACCTGGGCCGGTCTCTCATTCCTCGTAAGCTTCCATTTCCTTATCTGTAAAGAGTTAGACTTAATGGTTCCTGACACCATGTCTTGTCCCAACTTGCTGAGATTCTTGTCTCCTTACCTTCATCTCTTCAGAGCCTTCCGGCCACTCACCAGAGAGTATGTGACCAAAAAAGAGGAAACCAAGCGTAGGTGGATGATTTGTTTGCTCAGGTTGCCACTGCAAAACACTAGGCTGGGTGGCTCAAAAGAGACTTTTATCTCATAGTTCTGTGTGTGTGTTCCAGCGTGCATGTGCACGCTAGATAGTTTTATACCAACTTGACACAAGTTGAAGTCATCTGAGAGGAGGAAACCTTGATTAAGAAAATGCCTCCATAAGATTGGCTGTTGACAAGACTTTAGGGCATTTTCTTAATTATTGATCGATGAGGGAGGGACCAGCCCCTTGTAGGTTGTGCCATCCATCCATGGGGTGACAGACCTGGGTTCTATAAGAAAGCAGGCTGAGCAAGTCGTGTGAAGCAAGCCAGTAAGCAGCACCCCTCCATGGCCTCTGCGTCATCTCCTGCCTCCAGGTTCCTGCTATGTTTGAGTTCCTGACCGGACTTTTCCTGTAATGTTGGACTACAATTTGGAAGTGTAAACCAAATAAACCCTTTCCTCCTCAACTTGTTTTTGGGTTTTGTGTCTCATTGCAGCCATGAAACCCTAACTAAAACAGGAGGACAATGTAACATTTTAATAACAGAGTCCATATCCTTAGATTGAGTTATAGCTAAATTGCTTTTCAAGCGCCCATCTCTTGGCTCCCAGCTTACTTGTTTTGAATTTGTCTGTTAATGATCTACAGAAAAAGGACCACATGACTTGCCCTCTATTGCTCATAGGGTTGCTAGCACGAATGTAATGGTGTTTGCAGAAGTTCTCTTGTCACCTGGTAGTGCTGCTCATATTTAGGGTCCTGGAAGGAGTTCTTCTTTCTAGACTGGGTTAAACCAGGAAGTGAACAAACAAAGAGAACTTTTACTACAAGCCATTTTGAGTGTCCAGCACAAGGTTGGGATCAGAATGTGTGGGAAGCCTGGAAGGGCCATCCAAACAGCTACCGTCTGAATCTGTGGCCCCGGTCCTGATTTTCAGTTAGCATTTAGTGCTGCCCAGGAGTCAGCCAAGCTCAGCCTTTAGAAGATCAGGTGGGGGCAGAGCATGTACTGTTCTGGAATAAATGAAGCAGAACACATAGCCATCTTTTTGATCCCGTTCCCTCATTTAAATTGAGAGCTAGCTTCACTTTAATTTACTGTTTAAGAAAAATAGGAAAGATTCCATTTGTAAAGTAGCATGAGAGAAGAAAACATGGGTTCTGTTCCTCCCTGGCTGTGTCACTGGGCCTCCCTCTCCAGTGTTCCCTGGGGAGTCAGTGGCAGAACTAAGATGGCTGCGAGGCCTGAGGCTCCTTCTCAGCAGCACTTGGCTGCCTCCAGCATGTAAGGTGAGTTTCTGGCCTTCCTGGGTCTCTTGCTCTGCTCTGCTGGGCTTGGTGGCCCTGTCAGCCACTTTTTGAACAAGGAAGAGAGGCTGCTTTCAGATGTCTGGGCTGGCATATGTGACATGTGTGGGCAAGTTTGGTGTCCTATGAATTCCATAAGAGTTCAGCGCAAATTATTTATCTGGGTCACATTTCTGTTCACACTTGTGTTCAAGATAAAAGTACAGTTTCTCTGATAGTATCCTAAACATCTACGTGAAGGGCATGCCTTGGCTACCCTTTCTGCATACTAGTCATTGTTACTTTTTTGTTTTGTTTTGTTTTGTTTTGTTTTGTTTTGTTTTGGCTCTGCCCTTGGGAAAAAAGGGTGACAAGATTACCCCAGGTCCTTGCTAGCACTAGGTGTAAATCATGAAAAAATTGTGCATAGAACTGGTCAGGCCATCTAGTGATGGCCAAAACACATTCAGAGATAACAGCAGAAGGAGTTTGAAGCCACTCAAAAGATGCTCAGGGGCAAGCAAACATGTGTGTATATATTTGGAGACGTAGTCTCATTCTGTAGCCCAGGCTGGCCTCAAACTCTTGATCTCCTTGTCTTGGCCTCCTGAGGGCTGGGAGTACAAGCGTGTGCCACAGCAGACATTGTGTTGAAAAGGCTGAGTTTCTTCTTTGTAAGCCTCGGCTCAGGATTGTCCTTGTAGCTATTCAGCCTCTAACTTCTGCAAAGACCCACTGGTGATTCTGATGGGCTCCTTCCTCAACAGTAGTAATTACACACTCATAGCTCACACTCTACCAGTGCTATCCATCACTATGTGATGGGTTTTGCTGGCATGAACAATATTAATCCCCTGTTTCACTTATCAGCAAATGTTGAACTTACTCAGTGTACTTTCAAATAAAAATTTAGACAAATTAAAGCATTGTAACTAAAATAGTCTCTTGCTTATAGGCAAAGGGATCCCAAGGCAGGCCATGTAGTCAGAGTTATGAACTCGTAACTCACACTATTAGGAGTCCCCCATGAAGACCCAGCTGCACAACTGTTACATGTGTGCAGAGGGCCCAGGGCAGTCCCATGCATGCTCTCAGTTGTTGGCTCAGTCTGTGTGAGCCCCTATGGGCCCAGGTTAGTTGATTCTGTAGGTTTTCTTGTGGTGTCCTTGACCTCCTCTGTCTTTTTTATCAGGACTCCCCAAGCCTCGCCTAATGTTTGGCTGTGAGTCTCAGCATCTGTTTCCATCAGTTGCTGGGTGAAGCCTCTCTGATGACAATAATGTTAGGCACATCTTGTAAGCAGGACAAATTGTAGGTCGAAGGTTATGTGGCTTGGTTGGTGTCCCAATCCCTGCAATGGAAGTATTGCCTGGTTAGAGGAGATGGCCAGTTCAGACTTTACATCCTCCACTGCCAGGAGTTTTAGCTAGGGTCACATTAATAGATTCCTAGGATTTTCTATTGCCCTATGTTTCTAGTTCACTTTAGAGGTGCCCCTCCCCTATTCCAGTTGTCTCTCCCAGTACTCCTTCCATCCTTCCCCCACTTGATCCCTCTTGTTCCCATCCCCACCCCCTCTGGGACCAGTAGCCCCCTACCCCCATCCACACATGGCATTTATTCTATCTCCCCTCCCAGTAAGATTCACGGCCCACTACGGAACATTTCTTGTTATTTGGCTTCTTTGGATCTGTGGCTTATAGCATAGCTACCCTGTACTTTATGGCTAATATCCACTTATAAGTGAGTACATACCATGTGTGTCTATCTTGGTCTGGGATACCTCACTCAGGATGATCTTTTATAGTTCCATCCATTTGCCTGCATATTTCATGATGTTACTGTTCTTAACAGCTGAGTAATACTCCATTGTATAAATCTACCTCATTTTCTTTATCCATTCTTCAGTTGAGGGACATCTAAGTTGTTTACAGTTTCTGGCTTTTATGAATAAAGCTGTTTAGGAGCATAGTTGAGCAAGTGTCCTTGTGGTGTGGTCGCGCATCCTTTGGGCATATGCTCAGGTATAGTATAGCTGGGTCTTGAGGTAGATCTATTCCCAGTTTTCTGAGAAACGGCCAAATTGATTTCCAAAGTGGTTGCACAAGTTTGCACTCCCACCAGCAACAAAGGAGTGTTCTGTAGCATAAGCTGTCTCTTGGATTTTTTTTTTTTTAATCTTAGCCATTCTGACTGATGTAAGATGAAATCTCAGAGTTGTTTTGGTTTGTATTCCCCTGGTGACTAAGGATGTTGAAAATTTCTTTAACTGCTTCTCAGCCATTAGAAATTTCTCTGTTGAGAATTACCCGTTTATCTCTGTAACCTAGTTTTAATTGGATTATTTGGTTTTTTACATTTTCTAGCTTCTTAAGTTTTTATATATTTTGGACATTAGTCCTGTATGGGATTGTGGTGTTGGTAAAAATCTAGTCCCACTCCATAGGCTCCCACTTTGTTCAAGTAACAGTGCCCTTTGCTTTACAGAAGCTCTGCAGTTTCATGAGCTACCAATTATTAATTGTCGATCTTAGTGTTTGGGGAGTTGTCTCCTGTGCCAGTGTTTTCCCACTTTATCTTCTAATAGGTTCAGTGTATCTGGTTTTATGTTGAAATCTTTGATCTACCTGGTCTTAGGTTTTGTTCAGGGTGGTAGATATGGATCTATTTGCATTCTTCTATGTGCAGACATCCAGTTAGACCAGTACCATTTGTTGAAGATGCTTTCTCTTTTCATTGTATAATTTTGACTTCTTTTCCAAAATGCAAATGTCCATAGGTGCGTAGGTTTACTTCTGTGTCTTTGATTCTAGTCAATTGATCAACACGTCTGTTTTTATGCCAACATCATGTGGTTTTAATTACTATTGCTATGTAATACAGCTTGATGATACCTCCAGATGTTTGTCTATGGTACAGAATTTTCTTAACTGTCCTGGGCTTTTGATTTTTCCATATGAAGTTGAGCATTGTTCTTTTAAGGTCTGTAAAGAATTCTGTTGGTATTTTGATGGGAATTGCATTGACTCTTTAGATTGCTTTTGCTAAGATGGTGGTTTTTACTATGTTAATCTTACAGATCCATTAGTATGGGAATTATTTCTATCTTCTGATATATTTATTTTTTTCTTCAAACACTTGAAGTTCTTGTCTTTCACTTACTTGGTTAGAGTTACACCAAGATATTTTATTTTATTTGTAACTGTTGTGAAGGGAGTGGCTTCCCTTATTTCTTTTTCAGCCTGTTTATCTGTATATAGGAGGGCTACTAATTTTTGAGTTATTTTGTATCCAGCCATTTTGCTGAAAGTGTTTATGAGCTGTAGGAATTTCCTGATAGGATTTTTGGGATCCTTTGTGTATTCTATCATACTATTTACAAATAGTTATACTTTGACTTCTTCCTTTCCAATTTATATCCTTTTGATCTCCTTTAGCTGTCTTACTGCTCTAGCTAAACCTTCAAGTACTGTACTGAATAGATGTATAGAGAGTGGACAGCCTTGTCTTATCCTTGATTTTTAGTGGAAATGGTTTAAGTTTCTCTCCACTTAATTTGATATTGGCTATCAGCTTGCTGCATATTGTCTTTATTTTGTTTAGGTATGCCCTTTGTATCCATGATCCCTCCAACACTTTTATCATGAAGGGATGTTGGATTTTATTAAAGTCTTTTTCAAAAATCTATTGAGATGATAATGTGACTTTTTTCTTTCAGTTTCTTTATATGGTGGATTACCTTGACAGGTTTTGTTTTTTTGTTTTTGTTTTTTAATGTTAAACCATATCTGATTCTTCAGGATGACGCCTGCTTGATTATGGTGGGTGATCTTTTTTATTTGTTCTTGGCTTTGTTTGTGGGTATTTTATTGAATATTTCTGCTCAATGTTCATGAGTGAAATCAGCCAATAATTCTCCTTCTTTGTTGAGTTTGTGAGGTTTGGGTATCAGTGACTACGGCCTTATTTTTAAAAATTGGCAATGTTCCTTCTGTTTCTATTTTGTAGAATAATTTGAGGAGAGTTGATATAAGCTCTTCTTTGAATATCTGGTAGAATTCTACTATAAAACCATCTGGCCACGGGCTATTTTTGGTTGGGAGACTTTTAATGACTGCTTCTATTTCCTTAGGGGTTATAGGTCTACTTAAGTTGTTCATCTGATCTTGACTTAACTTTGGAAAGTGGTATTTATCAAGGAAATTGTTCATTTTGTTTAGATTTTTCCAATTTTGTGAAGTACAGGTTTTTGAAGTAAGACCTAACTAGTGATTCTTTGGATTTCCTTGGTGTCTGTTGTTATGTTCCCCTTCTCATTTATGGTTTTGTCAATTTGGGTATTCTTTCTCTGCCTTTAGTTAGTTCAGCTAATGGTTTGCCTATCTTGTTGATTTTCTCAAAGAACCAACTCTTTGTTTTGTTGATTCCTTGTATTGTATTCTTTGTTTCTAATTTATTGATTTCAGCCCCGAGTTTGTTTCCTGTTATCCACTCCCCTTGAGTCTGTTTGGTTCTTTTTGTTCTAGAGATTTCTGTGTGCTGTTAAGTTGCTAGTAAGAGATCTAATTTCTTTATGTAGGCACTTAGTGCTTTGAACTTTCCTTTAACACTGCTTTCATTGTGTCCTATTAGTTTGGGTATGTTGTGCATTTATTTTCACTGAATTCTAGGAAGTTTTTATTTTCTTTATTTCTACCTTGACCTAGCTATCATTCAGAGGACAGTTGTTTAGTTTACATGAGTTTGTAGACTTTTGCTATTTCTGTTGTTGTCGAAGCCTAGCTTTAATTCATGCTGGTATGAAAAGATTCAGGAGTTTATTTCAATGTTTTTATATCTGCTGAGACTTGCTTTGTGACTGAGTACATGGTCAATTTTGGAGAAACATTTATGAGGTGCTGAGGTGTATTTGGGTGCAATGTTTTTTTTTTAGGTCCATTTGATTCATAACATCTTTTATTTCCATTATGTCTCTGTTTATTTTCTATCTGGATGATCTGTCTGTTGGTGAGAGTAGGATATTGAAGTCTGTCACTATTGATGAATGTGGTTCAGTATGTGATTTAAGCTTTAATAGTGTTTCTTTTACAAATGTGGGTGCCATTGCATTTGTGGCATAGATATTCAGAATTGAGACATCATCTTGGTGGATTTTTCCTTTGACTATGAAGTGCCCTTCCCCACATCTTTTAATTAATTTTGGTTTATTTTATTAGCTATGAGAGTGGCAACACCAGCTTGCTTGGAAATTCTTTTCTAACCCTCTACTCTAAAGTAATGTTTATCTTTGATGTTGATATGTGTTTCTTGTATGGAGCAGAGGGATGGATTCTGTTTTTGCATCCATTTGTAGCCTTTCTATGTTTTTAATTGTGGATTTAAGTTCATTGATATTGACATATTAATGACCAATACTTGTTAATTCCTATTATTTTGATGTTTCTGGTGGTGGTGGTGTTGGTGGTGTGTGTACTTCCCTTCTTTTGTTTTCGCTGGTGTGAAGTTATTTTCTGTGTCTTGTTGAGTGTAACTTCCTTGGATTGGAGTTTTCCTTCTAGTATCTTCTGTAGGGCTGAATCTATGGATAAATGTTGAAATTTGGTTTTGTTATGGAATATATTGTTTTTTCCATCTGTTGTGATTGGAAGTTTTGCTGTGTATAGTAGTATGGACTGGAATCTGTGGTCTCCTAGGTCTGCAAGACATCTGTCCAGGCCTTCTGGCTTTTAAAGTCTCTATTGAGAAGTTGGGTATAATTCCACTAGGTCTTCCTTTATATGTTACTTGGCCTTTCCCCCTTGTATCAGTTAATATTCTTTCTTTGTTCTATACATTTAGTGTTTTGATTATTATGTGGCAGCAGTGGGTGGGGGGGCGCAGCACAACTTTTCTAGCCCAATATATTTGGTGTTCTTTAAGATTCTTGTACTCTATAGGTATTTCTTTTTTTTTTTTTTTTTTTTTTTTTTTTTTTGGTTTTTCAAGACAGGGTTTCTCTATGTAGCCTGGGCTGTCCTGGACTCACTTTGTAGACCAGGCTGGCCTCGAACTCACAGTGATCTGCCTGCCTCTGCCTCCCGAATTCTGGGATTAAAGGCGTGCGCCACCACACCCGGCTAGGTATCTCTTTAGGTTAGGAAAATTTCTTCTACAATTTTGTTGAAAATATTTTCTGAGTCTTTGAGCTGGGCTTCTTTTCCTTTCTCCATTCCTATAATTATCTGGATTGGTCTTTTCATACTGTCCCAGATTTACTGGATGTTTTATGTTAGAAACTTTTTAGATTTAACACTTTTTCTGACCTATGTATCAATTTTTTTTCTGTCATTATCTTCTACACCTGAGATCCTTTCTTCTATCTCTTGTATTCTGTGATGCTTGTGTTTATAGTTCTTATTTGCTTACCTAGATTTTTTTTTTCTCTCTAGGATTCCCTTTATTTGTGTTTTCCTTATTGCTTCTATTTCCATTTTCATATCTAGAACAGTTTTGTTCCCCTCCTTTTGGATTTTCCTGGATTTCTTTAAAGGATCTGTTCCTTTTTTCTTTAAGGGCCTCTGTTATCTTCAGGATTTAAGATCATTTTCTTGTGCTTCAGCTGTGTTGGACTATGCAAGGCTTGCTGTAGTAGGATAGTTGTGCTCTGGTGGTGACTGTGTCCTTACGCTGGCCTCTGGTTATCTGGGTTTGGGGTTATTATAGGTTTAAATGCTGGTTTATGAGTTTATCTTTATTAGATAGATTTTTAAAAATGGTTTTCTCCTTGGTTTCTGTTTTCTCTCTGATCTTCTGGCCTGAGTGTCCTTGGGTTCTGGTGACCAGCAAGTCTTCAGGTCCAGTGAGGTAACACCACTGGGGTTTTTTCAGCCTGTGTGGCCTCTGTAATTTTAGGTGCTGCCATTGCCTATGGGGTTCCAAATAACTGTGTGGCCCCTTGGGTTCTGGGTGTCTTCTTGGTCTAGTATAACATGGTCTTCAGTAAAGCAGAAGTCTTCTGTTGAAGTTGTGGGGTGGAATATGGAGCCCAAGGTAGAGGGTGCAATTGGAAGCTATTGGGAGGGCTTTAAGGAGTATTAATGGGCAGTGTCTCACCTGGGGTCCCTAGAATGGGCCTGGCCTCTGGTAAAGCATACAGCATTGTGGGCTGGAATATGGAGCCTAGGGGAGGAGCTAGCCTGTATCTTTTTACTGGAGAATAAAGATCAGTTATACTCTGAGTTATTAATGGAAGATATGGACCTGTATCAATCATCTTGTTGATTTTTTTTAGTTGCTTTGATTATTCCTGTCATTCATCTTTGTGGCTGATGGCCTATTATATTGAAATTTGATGATTTCTCTGTTTTTCATTTGACTAACGTCAAGTGGAATCTAGCCTATGACATGCTGTCTGGATGGAAGCTACTATTCTTCTACTGGTTGTAGGACTCCCTTAATCCTCTTTTGTAAGGTTGATTTGACAGGCATGGACTGCCCTAGTTTTGTAATTATTTTACTGGGTGCAGTTAGCTTGGATGGCAGCTGTCATCTTTTAGGACTTGAACTATATGCCCCTGGCCTGTAGGAACATGCTGGAAATCTGCTGGTGCTTTAATGAGGTTACTTACAAACTGTGAATTTCTACTTTCCTTTTACAGATTTAAAAACCTGTCTTGTGTTTTGGATAACTTGGGTATAATATACTATGACTGGCACCTTTTTTGGTTACATTTATATGGGGTTTTATAGGTACCCTGGATGCCCATCGACTTCCAGCTTGATAGGCTTCTCCTACCTAACACCCCATTATACACTTTAAGGTACTGAGCTGGGTAGTTTTGTTTTATTTTATTTTGTTTTGCTTTTCCCCTGTCAACTTGATACAAACTAGAGTCTTCTGGGAAGAAGAAATGAAACTTTAGTTGAAGGATTGCCTCCATCACATTAACTTTTAGGTAGTCTGTAGGGCATTTTCTTGATTAATGATGATGTGGGAGGACCTAGTCCACTGTGGGTGGTGCCATACCTGGGTGGGTGGTTCTTGATGGTATTCGATGGCAAGCTGAGCAGCTCTGTGGTTCTCAATGGTATATGATGGCAAGCTGAGAAGCTTTGATCTCATGATCTCAGCTTCAGCACCTGACTTCTGGCTGTAGCCTTGAGTTCCTGCTCTGATTTCCCTGGATGATGAACTACAAGCTGTGAGATGCAATGAACCCTTCTTCCTCAAGTTGCTTTTGGTCACTGTACTTATCACAGTAATAGAAAGAAAACCAAGAAATATATGCTAGACAATTCAATGCATGTCTTTTTGTTAGTTTGCTTGCTTGTTTTTGCAGACAGGGTGTCACTATGTAGCGTTGACTGGATTAGACTTCATGGAGACCTACCTACTTTTGGTCCCCAGAGTGCTCATATTAAAGTCATGAGCTCCACACTTGGCCTTGACATACAGGTGTCCCATTTATGCTTTCTTCAACTTTTCTTTCTTTCCTTTATTTATGTTGTGATGTTTCTAAAGACCTGTTTTGGATTGGAGAGGTGCGTCAGTAACTAAGAGCACTTATTACTTATTTCAAAGGACCCAGGTTTGATTCCCAGCACTCACATGGCAGCTAACAACTGTTTGTAAATCCAGTTCTAGGGAGATTTTTTTGCCCTCCTCTGACCTCTATAGAATGCATGCACATCACTACACAGATATACATACTGGCAGGACACCCATAAACATTTAGAAAACCCACTGTTAAAAGTCCTGCCTTAAAGCTCTGCTGTTCTTCCTCTGCTTGGTCTAGTCTGTTGTGGAGGCTTTCAACTTTTTTTTTTTTCTAATATGACATACAGAGCTCTTCACTTCCAAAATTTCCAACTGGCTCCCTTTCAACATCTTTCTCTTTGCTTAATTTCTCACCCATACTGTGAATTGCCTCCCAATTTCATTTAACTGGTTGTATCTATGCTATTGTTCATTAAATTTTTCTTTAAAGTCATTTCATCTACCTTGATATATGTGGGCTTGTCACTATCAAGTTGTCTTGGGAGAAGCCACATTACCTTTATTTTTTATTTTTTATGTTCCTATGATGATAACTGCATATCCAGTGAAAAGAATGTCTCTGGCATGTCTACAGGATGCTTTGTTAGTAAATGGCTGTCTTCCAAAGATGTGTTATGGGCTGTCAGCTTTTACGCAATTTTGAGTTTCATATTAGCTGGATATCATCACATAATCTCCCTATGGCTCCATCATGATCTGTGAATTTGGGAAAAGCATTTACCATATTGGAGTTAGACAGAGTCCTTTGTCTCTGGGACTCAGAGATGAGTACGAATATTAGCAGTTCAGGCAAGACTGGTACATAGCTGAGCATGTGGCATGTACCGTATGTAGTCACTCCTACCACCTGTTTCGTAACCCCTGTTGTAGACTTCTGTAGTGATCCGAGCAGTGTTAAGGAGCTAGAAGCACCTGTCCTCTGTTGAGACACAGCTGTAAGTTCAGGTATTTCACAGAGAGAGGCAGGGCCAGGATCACAGCACTCTACAATGGCATTCCTACCTGGTCTTATCTTCAGAGTAGGATCAGGCACAGTGCTGGGGACCACTGATGCAGGGCTCACATTGATGCAGAGGCAGGAAATGTTGTGTTATTCTTCTCTGATGCTAACATGGGTGTGCCTGCTGGGAGCAGGTCTCCAGACCTCCAGCTGCAGATGTCTGGTTCTTTCATCTGTGATGTCTACAGGCATGGAGTGGGCATAGGTAAGTCTTAAAGCCAGGTAAACTTTCTCTAGGGTGTATCATTACAGGAGAGTCAGAATGGAATATAGCTGGTGCTAGCAGTTTCTCTACAGACAAATGCATTAGTTACTTTTCTGTTGCTGTGATAAAACACCATAACCAAGACAACTTATAGAATAAAGTTTACTTATGGTTGTAGAACAATTAGACTCTGGCATGGCAACAAGCATCAGTCATGACAGCTGGGACAAGAAGCTAATAGCTCACCTCTTGAACTGCAAACACCCAGCAGAGAAAGTGACTTGGAAATGACATGGAGTCTTTAAACTCTCAAAGCATACTTCCACAAACATAAATCTTCTAAAAAGGCTCATCTTCTGGAGCTCCTCAAATAGGACCCTACCTGGGGAACATATATCCAAGTATCTTAGCCTATGGAAGATACTTTCAGTCAGTCCTCTACAGTGTTTTTAGGACGTGTGCCTGGTGGGCTTTTCCTCCTTGTCTGTAGTTTGTAATCCACTAAGGATGGAGTGGGTCACAGAGAAGCTGGGTAAAAGTCTTTTCAGCTGAGGTATCTTTGGGAGCAAGAGAGAGCAGAACATAGCCATCTCTGGACAAAAATTCTCTCTGGACCTAGAATCTGTGCGCCTCAGAGGTCAAAAACAAGAGCCACAGTGGCACTGTTCAGAGTTTATTCTCTGTTTGTTAGTGGTCATTGTTTATATATGGCATATCTCCATATGTGGTGGTAGAAAAATACACATTGCCCATGAAAACCCACCAAATCAGAGAAGGCTCCCCGATCCCTGGTTCTTATGGATGTCACTTTAGTACCTTCTGCCCTGTAACATGGTCAGCCCTGTGTAGTCCTCTCAGTGGGTTTTTGTCAGTCACTCCATCTAGCCAAACCCGGCCAGTGTAGTCTGTGGAGACCCAGAATTGGCAATATGCTGTCTGAATTTTCAAGATGCCTCTTTAAGATGACTCCTGGCTACAGCACCCAGAGGGTTGCTAGGGGATAAATAGATTTCTTCTTCAAAGCCAGACTACTGGTCAGATTTCAGGCATCTTAGGAACTTAAGACTGTAAACATGTAAGGCCATGACCTTCTGCCACAGCTAGGGTTGCCAATATCTGTGCTGACATCTTTCTTTTACTCTTTTACCTAGATCCCTTCATCCTATGAAGCAGCAGCTAGAAAATTGTTTCTCTTGCTCTGATGACATCTCAGGTCTCTGGAGTTTTACAAAGTTTCTGTTTCTGTACCATAGAAGTCAAGAGCTCCCCTGTGGCCACTGGCCTGACTGTAGCCATATTCTCTAGTTCTTTTCACAGAAGAGGAGTGCTGACATCTTCCCTGCCTCCTCCAATATGGAAAATTAGCGTCAAATATCTTGTTCAAAATAATTTGAGAGAAAGGATGTTAAGCAAAATCAGTGAGTTTGATATAAGCAAGATTAAGTAAAAATACAATATTTTAAGTATTAGTATAAAGTCATAGTACCTTAAAACTTCCAGGGTTTCAACTTCTGGAATGGTGGAGAACACTGGCACTAGGCTCAAGCCAAAGTTCGTGTGTGTGTGTGTGTGTAATCATATATAAAAGATTTTTATATAATCTTATCTTTATATTATAACTTATATAAAAAATCTTTTATAGAATTTTTACACAAAATCTTATATATTATATTCTTTTATATATACAATCTTATCTTTTATATATAGACTCTAATCTTCATATAATAATTAATTGACTTCTTTTCCTGTTTGTACTATCTTCATCTCCTTCACTTGTTCTAGCTAAGACTTCAAATGCTATATTTTAAAAGAAAGGAAAGGGTGAATATCTATATCTTATTCGTGATTCTAGTGTAAATAGTTTTGTTTGTTTTTTGTTTTTGTTTTTGTTTTTTTAGTTTAGCATGATGCTGACTGTGAGCTTGTGGTATATTGCCTTTATTATGTTGAGATGTGTCTCCTGTATCCCTAGACTTGGCAGGAGTTTGTTCACATGGTGGATTACATTTATTGATTTATGAACACTGAATCATCAGTGCATCCCTGGTGTGAAGCTGATTTGATCATGGTAAATAAGATTTTTTGATGTATTTTGGGACTCAATTTGCAAATGTATTTGAGATTATGTATATCTATGCTCATCAGAGCTATGGGCTTATAATTTTATTTCTTTTTTGTTGGGTCTTTGTCTGGTTTTGATGTCATGCTAATTTTTTTTATAGAGGAATTTAGGAATGTTCCAAGACAGTAGTGGACTTTCTATAAAGTTAGGAGATTCTTACAGCCTTGAGAGTCTAGAGAGCTACTTGGGGTTTTCCAGGCAACAAGAGCTAGACTCCAATCTGAAGGGAGGGGGGTGGCCAGAGGGTGAGCTGCAAGATGGGTAAAGTGGGTAGTACTCAGGTCTCTGCCTGAAGAAGTGGGACGGGGGAGGAGGGATGATGGAACATGTGGGAAACCTGGTCCTTAGACAGGTCCACACCCATAGGGGCTGGCTGATGGCATGAGCCCAGTGTCCCTACCCAGAGAGCAGGGGTTGAGGGAGTGCCAGAAGGCAGGTAGGAGATGTGTGATCCACAGGCATGTTGAAGGAGTGCCTAAACATTAATTTTGAATGAAGCCTCTAGAGTTACCATCATTTATAGAGAGCATATAAGGCCATCGTGAGGCACTCAACATGCTGAAGACTGTGGGCATGTTTCAGAGATAAGGGGCCGTTCATTCACCAGAATAAGTGGAGTGGCGGAGGGCCAAAAGAGGTGGGTGTAGGGAACCGTATGCTAGAGTAGACTTAAGAGCCATGTAAGCCCGTTGCAACTTATGATCTCATTTGAACACTGATTCTAAGGTGTTTCTCCCATCCCCCCAAAAAAGGAAAAGAAAAAGAATACACTAGTTACTTTTCTATTGCTATGACAAAACACCATGAAGAAGGCAACTTATAAATAAAACATTTAATTGGGTTCACAGTTCCAGAGAGTTAGAGTCCATGACAGCAGAGCAAACGCATGGCAGTAGGAACATCTGAGAGCTCACATCCTGATCCGCTAGCATGAGGCAGGGAGAGCTGACTTTCAATGACAGGAGTCTTTTGAAATGTCAGAACCTACCCTGTGACATACTTCCTGCAACAAGGCCACACCAAAATCTTCCCCAAACAGCCACCAACCAGGGACCAAATATTCAAATGCCAGACACTTGTGGAGAACATCTCATTCCAACCACTACAGACAATAAGGGAAACTTGTGCACAAATCAGATATTTGATATTAAAATTATGGTCTTTGGTGTGACAAACAACGAAATCAAGGTTTCATTTAGAATAGAGTTATTTTACCACAGGAAACAGTTAATGCTTAAAACCAAAAACCTTCCTGGGAATGGTTCCACACGCCTCTAATCACAGCACTCAGGAGCCAGAGGCAGGTGGATCTCTGAATTTGAGGCCAGCCTGGTCTACAGAGTGCATTTCAGGACAGCAAGGGTTATACAGAGAAACCCTATCTCAGAAAATCAATCAATCAGTCAATCAATCAATCAATCAAACAATAAAACAAAACTTGAATTAGTCCTTATCAAGCTTCCTGAGGAAATGAGCTGGTAGACAGATGAATGACTTAACTATCAAAGACTCTTCAAAAAGGTTTTCAGATCTATAAAATGCCAAGGAAGTAAAACACACAACACAGCACAACACAACACAACAAAGCAGACTATTCAGGAGACACTGGGAGAACTTTGATATCTACCTTTGTATTGCTCTAATTCTTTTAGTTTTCTTACCCAGAGCCAAAAGCACTAGTTCCAATGACAAGATAAATCATTTGTTCTTTTTGGCTAGCATGTCTTTGAGCAAACGTGTGAACTCATACAAGCAGAGCTGAAGGCAGCTTTCCTCTGAAGAACTAATTATTAGTTGGCAGCATATGAAAATCGCAAGCATAACCTTCTCATCTCTCCCCAGACATATTCCATCCATCTCTGTTCTTCTGCATATCAGTTAAATACTCTTCAAAAGTAAAGTTGGATCAGATGTGCTGACTTGATAGCTGAGCAAATGTTACACATATACAGCCTCGAAGGGCACAGTCCAATGGAGTTAGCCTGGGAGAGGCCGTCAGCCTTACCAGGGGTGAGCATGGCAGCTTCCCCATGTGACTCCTCTCAGTTTCCTGTGGTTCTCAAACACCAGGAAGTCCCCAGAGAGGGAGGGAAGCCTGGAAGGAAGCCACTGGCTGGTCCTTCTGCAGATGGTTTTGCCCCGGAGTCCAGGCAGACTGTCGAAGATGCCCCTTTCTCTCTTGCTAGGACCTTTGCTACCTTCTTCCCACAAGCTCAGGTGACCTAGGGACAGTCTGGTCTATGCTGTGCTCTTTACCCATTTGGCAAGTTCATCCTACAGATGTATTTTCTGCCCTTGATGTAAAGCTGTGGCCGTCAGCTGTCTGAGATGTGGTTTGAGGGAGGACCAATCAAGCCATCCTACTGCCTCCTCCCAAACAGTTCAAGTCAGCAGCCAAAGGAACTAAAAATAGTTGGAAAGGCTTTGGCTCGTCTGTCTCAAGGGAGTGGGTCAGCTGAGGTTCCAGAAAAGGGAGAGATGGAGCCTGGCAAGCAAGAAATGCAATTGCTTATTTTCCAAAAGCCGTGTGTGGCTTTAGCAGAAGAGTAACAGACACATACTTATGTACACATTCATGTCTGTGTGATAATATGCACACACAGCACACAGTGGCCAGCCATTTCAGAGTAGGGCAGAACCAAGGTGATATGTGTATAGGTTCACGAACATGTTTCCTGGGCCTTCTGGAGGAAGAGACAAGAAAATCAGATGTGTATGTGTAGACAGATAGTGAGGAGGTCCGTTTTGATGTGCCTGGTGAATACAGAGTCAGAACCATGAGAGGCAGCCTAGGAGCCAAACAGCCTTCCTGTACAGAGCCCTTTTTAGAACAAAAGGAGGAAATGTTGTGTTTGGAATTTCCCACAAGATGCAGCCGAATGGCTGACTGGTTGCTCTTAATTATTATTATCATTATTATTGTTTTTGTCTTAAAAAGTACCAGTTTTTGGCTTGAGGCAAATGAGGGCTCGGGGCATACCGAGCAGAAGTGGGTAGAGAATGAACCGTGGCTTGATGGTGTTAGGTGGGGAGGGGGTGTGCGGCAGGGTTCAGGATGGTGAGCATCCCTCTGTTGGGTACGTGAGAGCTGTGTGTGCTCTGTAGGCCAAGCCTCAGCTTAGACCTGAAGCACACGTTCTAATTTAGTGAGCAGAACCAGGCAAGGTCTCTTACCAAAGAGACAGTTCCAGCCAAGGAGTCAAAAGTCTCACTCATCAAGTTCCTGTCACTTGACTTAGAGGCCCTGAAATAATCTTCAACTATTCAGGATGTCTGTTATGTGTATGTAGTTTCCCACAATTATGTATATTTTTTTCTGTTCTTTGTTTCAAAACCACCTGAGAGGGATGAGATATTTACCTACCCGCCCCCTCTCCCGCTCCCTGCTTTCTCATACACACAGAAACAGAAAGGTCAGTTGCTGTTTGGTTCACTACCCATCCCCCGCAGTGGACTCTGAGCCCTGGATAACAGAAAGTTCTGCTCACCCACCACCAGTAATTTCCTGAGAAGGCCTGGGCACGCCACCGCCGGACTCAGCTAGAATTGGCAATTATGTAATAGTGTTTTCCTTGCTTAATAATAAAAGCAATACTTTATATACTACAGAGAATAAGAGTAAGTCAGAAAACTCTAGAATTTTTTATGCATGTAAATTTTATGATACAGCCTCCTTAGAGTTGTTGTTTACCAAAAGAGGGAGAAGATATGTTTGGACTGGTCACTAGATTTGCAGACTGAGAATGATGCAAGATGTCTTTCTCAGTTAAGTTATATTCTGCTACCCGGAGGAAAAACACAGTGACCTTTCCATCCACAGGCAGGCTAGGGTGATGACAAGTTTTATGAGCCTCAGAGGACCACTTGTGGCCATCTTGTGCTGAGCCTTGTTCCCTAAGCAGGAGAGAGAGCGAGCACTACTAACACAGGGATAAAGGGCATCCATTGGTCCTAGGGGTGAAATCCTCCTCCAAAGCTGGGGAGGTGCTCTACACACAACAGTGGTTCTCAACCAAGTAACTGACCAAGACCTTCCTACTGTCATTTTCTGGCATGTATCAGATTTTTAGGAGTAAATGTGTGAAGTTCAGAA
Organism: Acomys russatus; assembly: GCF_903995435.1. NCBI lineage: Eukaryota > Metazoa > Chordata > Mammalia > Rodentia > Muridae > Acomys > Acomys russatus. The sequence goes on along the minus strand of NC_067137.1, from coordinate 46,179,202 downwards.
AAGCCCATAGGTAACCTGATGGATTGTCCCTTTCACCACCCACCTATCAATGAAAGACTGATATACCATAATCCCACACAAGTGCAGAAAATGTGCATGAGGAAACAACAGTGGAAGCACGAGACTCTAGAAACACAGTGAAGAGCAGCACTGTGTCTTACATGCATCTTTTCCTGCACTGACTACCCTCTGACATTTCCAAACATGGCTCATCTGAGAAGAGTGGGCACTGTCTGAAGCTTTATTTTCCCCAAGGCTTAGTAAATAAGCCACAGCCTGGTGTTGGAATGCTCTGTTCCTTTTGGGCGCCACACTTTGCTGGCACACTATTCTGGGGAATGAGTGACGTCAGCAACCCTGAACACACAAGCCATCTGACCACAGGAAAAAGTGCAGCTATGGCTCCAGCCAACTGTCTCTTTAAAGACACTCCATCCTTGTCTCAGATGTGGCTTTTTAAAGTGGCAAATAGGTCTACCTTTTAATGCCTTTAGGGTATGTATGGTTCACATTATATACATAAAAGTTATGATTAATCTTGCTTTTTGGTTAATTGTTTCACCTGCTTTTCTCGTTTATTAAAAAATATAAACATTTGACTTTTTCCTGTTGGTCTGAAAGCGATATACTTACTTCCATGCCCGTTCGTTCAGCTTGTACATGCACCTTACACTATAAGATGGATGAGTAGCTTAGGCCAGCCTTCCTGATAACTAAAGCACTCAGAACATCTAATTCCAATTTGCTACTGATTTGTACTATTGTGGTGCCAATCCTGTTTAAGTAAATTCTGGGCATATTGCTTCTCACTGTTGTTTCATATAGTCAGGATCTCCTGGGTTTACTGTCTGTTCCTTTGATTTTTCCTCCTCCCTTTATCCCGCAGAATTTTCCAAAATCGTGGCATGCAGAAAATGCCACAGTTTTTGGTGTTGTGGCAGAACTGTTTATTCTTATTCCTGAAACTGGTTCAGTGGGAACAAGGTTGTCTTGGGAATGACTTCCCAGTTCAGACACGGGCATCCACTGCAGCTGCTGGGGCAGTAGTAGCTCTTTCCTTAGAACATGCTTTGTTCTGGCCTTCACCAATATTTTTATTAGCAAGTGTGTGAAATAATGGGCTTATAACATTTCCATGTGTGCTAATCATTGTGCTTCGCTCAGATCTGTACCCCCAACCCTGTGCCTTTCAAAGATGCCCTTTGCAACTCCAGGCTTGCAGTACTACTCTCCTGTCTGGATGGGAGTTGATTTTACCAAGGATTCATTGAGATTTAGTTAATATTTAGATGGTTGCTTCCCTCGAGTTCAGGTGAATCCTGAGGCTTTATGAAAAACAACCATTTATTATTTGTACAAAGTATGGACTTTCAAGACAGGGCCTCACTATATTCCCGAGGCTGGCCCAATTTGTGATCCTTCTACCTCAGCCTTTGTTAAGACATTTTAAAAAGATGTATACAATGTACTTTGATCCTATTCAGCCATTCAGTCTATCTCTGGTTGGTGTGATTCCTCCTCCTAGATAGCCCCCTTCTCTGCATTCACACTTAAAAAAAAAAAAAAAAGATTCTGCATATGAGAAGGAACTTTCACTACCTGTCCAAGCCTGACTTACTTTTCCCTCACTTGATGGTCTCCAGCTCCATCCATTTTCCTGCAAATGATGTTTGCTGCTCTTTATGGCTGAATCAAAAGCACTGTGTACACACACACCTGCTGTTAAGATGATTCCGTAACTGGGCTATTGTAAACAGTATAGCAATACACGAGTGAGCACATACCTTTTAATATGATCGTGACTGAGTATATACCCAAGTGGTAATTTCAACTTAAAAGATATGTATGTAAAACTTCCATACTGCCTTCCATTGTGGCAGCACTGATGTATACTGTCAACAGCATCCAAGGGGTCTCACTTTCCTTCTCCCCCAGCATCTGTTTCTATACCTTTGATAACAACCACTCTGACTGGGATAGGTGGAGTTTCTCTGTGGCTTCACTTTGTATTTCCCTGATGGCTGAGAATTCTCAACCTTTTCCCCATGCATTTACTTACTGAAGACTTCTACTACTTTTGAAGTCTGTTCACTTCTTGCTCTTTTGAGAGCAGTTTTGTGGTTTATTTGTTGAGTTCTCTGTATGTTCTGGATACTCACCTCCTGCTAGATGAACAGCAAAGATCTCCCATTTTGGAGGTTTCATGCAGTCTTTGCTTTGATTCTTGAGCTCCCTGGTCCTATTTGTGCCTGTACTCATGTCTCCCACTGTTTCACTTCCACTTTCTCTTACATTGAGGTTTTTGATTCATTTGGAGTTCATTTTGATACAGGATGTAAAATACAGTTCCAGTTTCATTTTCCTATACTTGGGCATCCCATTTCATGGGACTATTTGTTAAAGAGGCTGTCTTTTCTTCACTGTAGAATCAGGTAGCTGCATGGACTTAATTTCCGGGTTCTCAATTCTGCTGCATTGGTCTATGTCTTTTGTGTCATATGTCTGCCTGTGTATGTATATGTTGTGTATGTATGTATCTATGCATGCATGCATGAGTCTTAGGGTTTTATTGCTGTTAAGAGACACCATATTTAACTGGGGGTTTGTTTTCAGTCTCAGTTCGTTACTGTCATGGCGGGAAGCATGGCAGCATGCACACAGACCGCAGTGTTGGAGGAACTCAAAGAGTTCTACATCTTGATCTGAAGACAGTGAGGAGACTGGATGTGTTTCACGCTGGGCATAACTTGAGCATTTAAGACCTCAAAGCCCTTCCTCCATGACATACTTCCAAGGCCACACCTCCTAGTACTGCCACTCACTATGGCCAAACATTCAAACACATTAATCTGTGGGGTCCATACCGATCCAAACCATCACATTATGTAATGTGTGTGCGCGTGTGTGACATGCTAATTTTTGCTGAAGTTCAAGCTCTTAAAATATATCCTCTACCCTTCTTTTATCTATTCTAGAACACTAAGACTGATGTTGGGCCTTTTTCAGCTTCTGTTTTTTAATTGCTTAACTTCTATTTCTTCCTATGCTGAACAATTCCTTCTGACCTGCCTTCCAAGTCATTGGTCCCCTCAGTAGCTTTGCACTTTTGATTCTCACATTCTATCAATCCTCTTTTCAAATATTACATTTAAAATCTCATTTCTGGCGCCTGTTTCAAAGTGATTTTGTAAAAAAAACATTATTTATTTTTGAGACACGGTTTCTTTGTATAACCTTGGCTGTCCCGGACTTGTTTTGTAGACCAGGTTGGCCTGGAACTCAGAGATCTGCCTGCCTCTGCCTCCCTGCGTGTTGGGATTACAAACGTGCACCACCGTGCCCAGCATTTTTCATTTTTAAACAACATACCAATCTGTCTCCTAACTCATGTCTTAAGTCCCTGCTTTGTTGGCAGTATTTTGTGTAATTACTCTGTGAGCTGTTCATATTTCTTAGAACATTATTTTCATAACTCACCGAGGTTATGCTTTTACTTCTCCCATCACTAAGGGATTCTGACCATTCTTAGTCCGACAGTCTACTAATATACAAGAATAGGATTTGGACTGCAGTGACAGCCTAAGCTTTTCCTTTTATAATTACCTGCTCTGAGTGTGAGCAGCTTTCCATGGAGTGTCCCAGGGGCTGGAGGGTCTACTGGCTCATGGTCATCCTGAAGGGTGGGGTAGACTCCTAGGGAGCCTGCTTTAGAGCAGCAGCATCTCTGTCCATCATGGCCCTCAACATTTAGTTTACCCCATTTTGGAGAACATCTCTAGGCGAAAGTTTACTGTTTGTTGACCTTCCATCTGCACTTAGATTCTGACCTGGTAATTTCTTTGTTGCTCGGCCCAGTCCTCGGAAACCAGTGAGCACTTGGTACTGCTTACTTGCACAGATATCAGGTGTTTTCAGTCTCCTACATCATTTGGTCAGACTTTTTTTTTCCTTCTGGGGAGGGAGGTGTAGACAGGATTTCACTAGCTAGCTCAGGCTGACTCCAAACTCACCACCCTCCTGCTTCACCTGTATAGTGCTGTTCAGAGTCCAAAGCACACGGCTGCTTCCGGGCTCCTTGCTTTCAGCTCTTGAGCTTAATTTCTATCCCTAACAGCCATGACCCAGAGTGTGAGTCAGTGAAACCAGGAAGCTTAGAGCTTGTCCATTGTGTTTATTCACAATTAAGACGTTTTATGGGAGAAGGGTCTATAGCTGTCATCAACTCTGGGGGCTGAGGGTTTGAACTTGGGTCTCCATGCTTGTGTAGCAAGTCTTTATACTCACTAAGCTGTCTCTCCCCAGATAAAACTTTCCTCTGACTCTATTATTACTTCTTTCTCTTTATGATGCTGATCAGTATCCTTTGTTTGCTTATGCTACACCACTTAACCTTCAGAAGTTCACTGCAAGTTGGTCTTGGTTTGTTATGAGGCTGAGATTCCTTTTCTGGAAAATGTAAGGTAGTGGAGTATCTCAGCTTTCAGGCTCTAGCTTGTGTTTCAACTACTCAACTCTTACCACCATGGCACACTAAGGCATGAAAACAATGGTGACCATAACTAAATGAATGGGCAGGGCTATGTTCCAATAAAATTATTTGCAAACCAGATAGTGGGTTGCATTGCCAGAAGAAGGGGTGGGATGGGTGTTGCCAACTTCTCCACACTCTTCAGAGTTGTCTCCTCCACTGAACATGTACGTGTGTGTACACACACACACACACACACACACACACACACACACACACACACACACACACACACACACACACCTACCTAGGGGACCTTCTGTATCCAATTCTGTGTTCTCCAAATACCCATTTACTCTCTGCATCTGAATGTCCCCAAGTCCCCCAAACCCTCACCACTCTTAGTAAGTGGTTCTGCCATCCAGAGCTGCTGAGGGCTGAAAACGGGTGTGATCCTCAACATGCCCGCTTCTCTCATCCTCTACTTCTTCGGAGATAGCTAGAAGAGGTAGGTCTGGAAATGGCATTTGACACACACAGTCAAATTTAACATTTCACTAACAGAACTAAATTTTATTTCCATGTTTATTACATGTTTGTCTTTGATGCTGAGTACATATTAGAATTGACTTAACATACAATTTGTTCGAAAGTTTGATAGTCTCCACTGAATGGGTTAAAAAGGAATGTAAAACTACAAAACTCTAGTTTCATCTTGAGTTCTAAATTATGGTAAATACAACAACAAATATCTTGCTATTTTTCTCTAATTTTCCAAGATGGATTTCACTATAAAAGCTTTTTTGTTTCAAGGAAGGAAGGAAGGAAGGAAGGAAGGAAGGAAGGAAGGAAGGAAGGACTACTCATAAAAACCTTTTTAAGTGTAGGGTACAAATAAAAGCCTTAACACAAAATCCTACTGCCTACTTAAAGTCATGAATTGAATCTAGTGTCATAAATCTGCATATGCAATTTGCTTTTGTCAGGGATGGTTAGGCCAATCTAAGGGTGACACACGATTTAACTCCATTTGACATAGGCCAATCTAAGGGTGACACACGATTTAACTCCATTTGACATTCATGTTAACCATTTGGTATTCAGAATGGGGATGGCTAAATACTGCTTCGTGACAGAAATTAAAAATTAATCAGTTCCAAGCATACCGAGCCAAGATAAATGCTCACTCCACTTCCAGACCCACAATGTACACAAATGGGGTCCACTAGTCTTCACTGTATGTTTCCAGACAAAACTGCTATGTGGAGCTGGTAGAGTTCACATAACACAAACATACTGATTGTAGTGTGGTATTAATGGCAATTTTCTGTAGTATTCTGTAAGCCTTGTAGCATATTTTGTGAAGCTGTACCTCTCCTTTCTGGGATGAGAGTCTAGGGTCTATATAGCTCAGGCTGGTTTTGAACTCAACAATCCTCCTGTGTATATACCTCTCAAGTACTGTGATTACCACTGCCTATCCCTACCTCATCCAGGACATGCCTTTTTAGTGCTATTAATCTTAGGGACATTATAATTTTCTTGAACCAGGTAGCACAGGCTAGCCTGGAATTTGCTATGAAGTCAAGGATGATGCTGGGTTCTGATCTCTTTGTCTCCACTTCAGTTCTGGGACTACAGGCATGTAGCACACCACACCCAGACTACTTATGTTACATTTAAAAAAAAAAATCAGTTTAAAATATATGTATTTCAGACCATGTATTACAGGATAAGAATTACTAAGGCTGAGTACCGCTCACTGTGCAAAAACTTCTAATTTATCTCATTATTAATATGCTTTCTCACATAACTGTTTTAGATGATTTATGGCTTTTAAAACTTCATCTTAATGGCAAGTTGTTAAAACTTTTCTAAATCAGGTTTCTGGTATCAGATTCTTAAATGAGAAAGAAGAGAAACTCCATAAATTCACCTTCCTCCCTTCCCAGAAAAACCAACATTTCTCTTAAGATGCAAAGGCAGGCTCCTTTCTTAGAGCACAGGCCAGCGAGCTTCCTGTGTTTGTGTGGTGAGCGCAGAAGCGCACATTCCAGGCTTCGTGAACTATTTGTCTTTACTGCAACTCCTCAGTTCCTGCCAGTGAAATGGGAGGCAGCCTTAGGCAGTATGCAATGACAAATGAAGGAGCAGTGTGAAGTTGGCCTGCAGGGAACTGGCCAATCCCACCTTAGAGCTGATGCAGTGTCACCTCCAAGAGATTAGTGTCTTGTTGGGTGTGATGGCTACTCAGGATCTAGCAGTAAATCATATGAACACAGATGGTGAATATTTTAAATTTGGCTAAATCTCTGCATTAAATAATATTCTTCTAGTAAGAACTGATTATGTTTTCCATTGGGGATAACATCGAGAAATTGCCTAAGTGTTAGTTACTAAGGGTTTAATTTGAAATTAAATGATTTTAAATCATTTAAAAATAAATGATGTCCATACAGTTTAATATCCAATTTAATTTTTAAAAAACTTAATGAAAATATAACAGAATCAAGACATTTAAAATAAACGCACTCACTACCCACTCCAGCAATTCATTTAAGTCATACCAACTATAGAATATGAAAAATAAATTCAGAAGTGTAATTACTTTAAAATACACTGCTTCCACTTTAATATTTTACATTTATGTATATAGTCTATAGTGGAAGCAGAAATTCTCTCTAAAAACATTATCTCCTTAAAATCTTGAGGTGCAATTAGAGCCACAGGCAATATCTGACATATAAAATTGCAGAACAGGCCTTTCGAATTTGGCATCACTGGTACAACACAATGACCAAGGTGAAGAACTGTACAATGCCTAGACACTCGAGTAAGAATCATTATTCTCTTCGATGTAGAATGACTAATGCAAATTCTACAAGGGCAGTGAGGTTAGTAATTCTGTTGGGTATATGTCCTGACATAATTTCCAAATGTACAACAACACAAACAACTTCGTTAAGGCCATGTTTTATTTGCTGATTAATGGACAAAAGGCAATGTAATTTATTTTCAAGTATTTTCTTGAAAGTCTGTGCTCATAAAAATCATGAAAAGTTGGAAACGACTGTTAAATCACTGAAACTTTAAATATATCTTACACAATCTCATTTGTACAAAAATACAAGTTAAATATAAACATAAAGCAGTCATGGTAATTTTATGCAAATCTGTTTTATGTGATCTGTAGTTATATATAAAAGTTTCTTGGTTCTGTTATTTGTGAAAAGATCAACACCAGATTGAGTTACTATCTATTAGCAAAGGGCCCTAAAAAGCTTACTTTAGCCATTAATCTTGTACATGGTTATAAGTCTTTTCTAATTTGAGATCATCTAAACACTGAGAAAAAGAAATTAAAAGGGCAGTATGTCCATAAACCAACAAATAATCTGGCTGCAATGTATTATAAACACAAACCCACACATCTGTACAATGGACATGTTATTACACACACATAGGCACACACACACGTGCATGTATGTCTACACACACTGCACACATAACAAGCAGGCTGAACAAGCCTAGTGAGGTGCCACATCCTGCTCGATGTTCAGCTGTGCATTTTTTCTGACTTCATCAAATGAATAGCTTTTTGTCACCTTCCCATTCTTGAACACTGTATGGAGAAGATCCTGTAGAATGTAAATTTCATTATTAAAAAGACCATTACCAAATATTCAAGTCATGCTTTGATGAATTTACCTAAGAGGTCAACTTATAATAGTAAGATTATGAGAAAACATTCTTAGGCCTGTTTTCTTAAAAGGAGAAACAAAACACCAGATGCCTCATCTTTCCACTGTTGAAGAAATATGTTTGCTTGGAGGTGGCCCTGGCAATTATTATTCATAAAGCCTGGCCAACAGCCTAGACCTATCAATCTACAACTTTAATAAATGTGTTAGCCATTCAATTTTGGCCTTAAAAAAGGGATCAGATCCCCAAACCAAACACAAGATAGAAACAGAAAACCAGGTATTGATTTCTGTTTCATTATAGTGACCAACGTACATGAAGACTCTTCCCTCGAAGTCACTGAGGACTCAGCAGAGCACGAGGGCTGGATCTTCCTTGGGCTCTGCAAAGCCCAGTTTCTACATGAAAAACCCACTGAAGCTCATCTTAATTTCCTTTCTCATGAGACACAATACTAGCTGGAATATTGTGTGCTCCAAATGACAGTGTTCTAGATGTAGCATTTTCTTTTATAAGTTTCAATATAAAGTAGCAGAAAATGCTGGTTTTTATGTGCCAACCAAAATGTCCCCACGATCATTACCGTTATACTACGACTGCACAGCAGACTGGACTGATGTCACACACGCATTTCCTTTCACTTCACCTCAACTGGCTTTGCCTCATTTGAGATGACCCAATACAGCAGAACCTTGGTGGCTCCAATTGTTATGTGAAACCTACTCAAAGCACTGCTGGTGGATTACATATCTAAAAGCTAATGTACAAGGTCACATGGTTTTTACAAAAAGATTATCTTATTAATTCCAACCCCAAACCTTAGAAGACATAGTTGTTGAAGCAGCCTAATTTGCACAGTACCAAAGCATCACAATAGCACTAAATGCGCCTTTGTTTGTGGAGAACATAAACACTCATGACAAGCTTTTTCTCTCTAACTGCATCCCTCCTTCCATCTAGTGGCTTTAGCATCCATCATCTTTTTTTTTTTTTTTTGCTTTATCTGAACATTTTATTTTTTATTATTCTTATTTTTTAATTACATATTTTTATTAATTTATTCATATTTCATCTGGATTGTTAGCCCTTCCCCTGTTTCCTCCCATTCCTCCCTCCCCCCCACTCCCCCCCTTCTTTCCTCCCCTATGTCTGTGATTGAGGGAGACCTCCTCCCCCTATATATGCTCTTAGAATATCGAGTCTCTTCTTGGTAACTTGCTATCCTTCCTCTGAGTGCCACCAGGCCTCCCCATCCAGGGGACGTGGTCAGAAAAGGGGCACCAGAGTTCATGTGAGAGTCAGATCTCACTCTCCACTCAACGGTGGAGAATATCCTGTTCATCGGCTAGGTCATGGTAGGGGTTCGAAGTTTACTGCCTATATTCTCCTTGGCTGGTGCCTTAGTTTGAGGAAGACCCCAGGACCCAGATCTGACTGTCATAAAGTTCTTCTTGTAGGTTTCCAGGACCCTGTGGATCCTACTATTTCCCCATTCTTCCATGCTACTCTCACCTAAAGTCTCAATAGGATGTCCTCTCCTCTGACCCACTTTCTTGGTAAGTAAAGTTTTTCATGGTACGTATCCCTTGGGCTAGTGTTTTGATATAAGTGAGTATATACCGTTTGTCTCTTTTTGCTTCTGGGTGAACTCACTCATTATAATTTCTAGATCAATCCATTTGTCCGCAAAATTTGGGAATTCCTTGTTTTTAATAGCTGAGTAGTATTCCATAGTGTAAATGTACCACAGTTTCTTAGTCCATTCTTCTACTGAGGGACACTTAGGCTGTTTCCATGTTCTGGCTATTATGTATAAAGCCGCTTTGAACATGGTTGAGCATATGTCCCTGTTGTGTGGTAGGGCATTTTCTGGGTATATTCCAAGGAGTGGGATAGCTGGGTCTTGAGGAAGCCCTATTCCCATTTTTCTGAGATAGCACCAGATAGATTTCCAAAGTGGTTGTACTAGTTTGCATTCCCACCAGCAATGAAGGAGTCTTCCTCTCTCTCCACATCCTCGCCAGCATGTGGTGTCATTTGAGTTTTTGATCTTAGCCATTCTGATGGGTGTAAGATGGAATCTCAGTGTCGTTTTGATTTGCATTTCTCTGATGACTAACGAGGACGAGCATTTCTTTAAGTGTTTCTCAGCCATTTGATATTCCTCTGTTGAGAATTCTCTGTTTAGTTCTGAGCCCCATTTCTCAATTGGATTGTTTGGTTTGGTGGTGTTTAATTTCTTGAGTTCTTGACATATTTTGGATATTAAACCTTTGTCAGATGAAGGGTTAGTGAAGATCTTTTCCCATTCTGTAGGCTGTTGCTTTGTTCTACTGCCAGTGTCTCCTGCCTTACAGAAGCTTCTCAGCCTCATGAGGTCCCATTTATTAATTGCTGACATTAAGGCCTGGGCCGTTGGTGTTCTGTTCAGGAAGTTGTTTCCTGTGCCTATGTGTCCCAGGCTCTTCCCCACTTTTTCCTCTAACTGAATTAATGTCTCTGGTTTTAAGTTGAGGTCTTTAATCCACTTGGACTTGAGTTTTGTGCATGGTGATAAATAAGGGTCTAATTGCATTTTTCTACATGTAGACATCCAGTTAGACCAGCACCATTTGTTGAAGATGCTATCCTTTTTCCATTGAATAGATTTGGCGTCTTTGTCAAAAATCAAGTGAACAAATGTGTGTGGATTCATATCTGGGTCTTCAATTCGATTCCATTGATCCACCAGCCTATTGCTTTGCCAGTACCATGCTGTTTTAATTACTGTTGCTCTGTAGTACAGCTTGAGATCAGGTATGGAGATTCCTCCGGAGGATCTTTTATTGTATAAAATTGTTTTTGCTATTCTGGGTTTTTTTATTTCTCCATATGAATTTGAGAATTGATCTTTCAATATCTTCAAAGTATTTTGTAGGTGTCTTGATAGGAATTGCGTTGAATCTGTAAATTGCTTTTGGTAAGATGGTCATTTTTACTATGTTGATTCTCCCGATCCACGAACAAGGTAAATCCTTCCATCTTCTGATGTTATCTTCAATCTCTTTCTTCAGAGGTTTAAAGTTTTTTTTTGAATAAGTCCTTCACTTGCTTGGTTAGAGTTACTCCTAGATATTTTATATTGTTTGTGGCTATCGTGAAGGGAGTAGTTTTCCTAATTTCTTCCTCTGCCTGTTTGTCATTTGTGTACAGGAAAGCTACTGACTTTGAGTTTATTTTGTATCCTGCCAATTTGCTGAAGGTGTTTATCAGCTGTAGGAGTTCTCTGGTGGAATTTTGGGGGTCACTTATATACACTATCATATCATCTGTAAATAGGGATAATTTGACTTCTTCCTTTCCCATTTGGATCCCCTTGATCTTCTTTTGATGTCTTATTGCTCTGGCTAGAACTTCAAGAACTATGCATCCATCGTCTTTTAACCCTTTTGTACACAGTTTTAAGTGTGCTTATGCTGAAAGCCATCAGGTCCCATGACCTATGTCAGCACACAGACTGGATGTTCTTTCCAGTTTGGTTAACTAGAATAAAAAAACTCAGTTACGGCTTTCCCGTCTGCTAATTATATAATCTGAATGACCCACTCCATTTCTATGATACTAAGACAACTAGGTTTTTTTAAGCTCAGAATTTGAGACTCATGAAAACCTTCTAGAACAGTTATTAAGTTCTAAACATAGCTTTTCAAAAAGTTTGTTATATGGCTATTTGGTCTATTATAAAATTGCGATATTTTTCAATAATACAAGTAGTTATGTGAAGTCCAATAGCAATATCTAAACCAAGTATTCTTTGCTATGCTTCTCCAGAAATGAGTCACTGCTAGCTGACAGTAAGATTAAGACCAAATACGTACAAAAGCCTATGAAAGGTCATCAATATCTAGCATGCTGGTCACTGTGGAAAAAAAAATTATTTCAATGCCAGAAAACTGTTGTGAAAACAATGTGAAAGTGTAACATAAAAACTCCTTTTTCTTATTTTGAAAAGCCAGTTCAGTGCTGTTGTGAAAACTCCAGTCAGCAGACACTTACGTGGCCATACTCCTCAAGGTCCCCTTTCCCTTCCTCCAGTGTAACGAAGTTCCCCGCGGGCGTCCTGTGTAAAGACAACCGGCCCTTTTTTGACCTTTTGTTGGGATCAGCAACTGGATCCTTAAAGACATTAACCTGAAATCCAAATTAAGAGAAAAACGATACGTCATTTTCCACCAAATGTCTCTGAAAGCATGTATACAGCTCAATGCTAGAGCTCTCGCCAGCACACATAAGGCTTTGGGTTGGATCTCTAGCTAAAACCAAGTTTGTTTGTTTGTTTTTAAGTGTATTATATACAAATTTAAAAAGTCTGTAATGTTGCATGTGTAACTACATCAGTCTACAACTGGCTGTTAGAACTCATTAATTAACCTCTTCCTTTGAAATAGTCATGCTATGGAAACCCAAATCTTGGGTATCTTTTATAGGATGATTTGGATAGACATGCATTTACACATGGTAGAAAGAACTAGAGTGTTTAAGATAAAGACATTTTTGTTCCATAAACTCTTCCTTTTGCTACTTTATTACCTTCACTCTAGTAAGAGCTCAGAGGTGGATTTAGCATTCAAGTCTAGCCCGGGCCACTACACTGCAAGACCCTGAATCAGAACCCAAAAGACTTAAAAAAAAAAATCTGAAGACAGGGGAAAGGGGGAAGGGGGTGGGAGTGGGAAAAGAGGAAGGGGGCTGTGTTTGGGATGTAAACAAACAAACAATCTGAAGCCAGTTTACTTTAGGACCAGAAAAATCAGGGGCAAACCACTAACAGATGGCACCAGCAATTGCAGTGGCATGGAAGAGCAACAGATAACCTTGAATTCTCTGGAATCTCCAAAGAAAGGTGGTAGAGCACACACAGGCTTTCTTAAGGGTGTTTGTTTATTGCTGTGTGCATGTATGTGAAGGTGGCCAAAGTACAACTCTGTAGAGTTGGTTCTCTCCTCCACCTCTATGTGGGTTCTGTGGATTGAACTCTGGTTACCACACTTGCACGGAAAACAACTCTGCTGAGCCATCAAGCCTGCTCTATTTTTTCAAGGCTCATAGCATTTCCTGAGCCCTACTCCACAGATTGCTCAGTCTTTAAGAGGTGATGAGAGATGAGAGGGAGGGCCTCCTAGCTACACTATGACAATGGAACATGATTCTGGTATCACAATCAGGAGCTCAAACTCCAGCCTCATAATGGTCTTGGCAGTGATTACTGTCAGTACTTAATGGCCAAGGTAGCTGACAATCTAACCCAAATAGAACCAACTTCTTTATACAAAGGCATATACCAAAACAGTGACAACAACTGATCAACACCCTTTCTCTTAAATTATTCAGTTTATTGGTTCCCCCATTTCTTTTGTTACTCCCTGATGTCTTTCTTTCCCTGGTTCTAAGTTAGGTAGTGCCCATCAACATCATATTGTCCTTTGAGTATGGCACTCACTGCACTTTCCCCAGATTCATGGAAGTAACAGGAGAAGAAAAGCTGAAGGGCATACCCCGAGGCCATTGGTTACAACATAGCTGCACTTGAAGGAGCAATTCAAGAGGTCTCTTGTTAACTTCTGCAGCAAAGCTCCGCCAGAACCAAAGGAAACATTCTCAATGCTCCATTTTTTCTGTTTCATTCCCTCTACAATCTAGAAGATAAAAAACAAGCAAACACATGGTCTGGAAGATGACGCAGGTTATTCCCAAAGGACAATATTGTGAAACTCTACAGTTGTTTTGTACCAGTCAATACTTAGATAAGCCTAGGCAGACAATAGCACACACTTTCTTTCTAAAGTCTCCCTCATTGCGAAAAAGGCAGGCTGAAACAGGTGTGCAGTTTTTCATTGCATTGTCTTTGCAGTTGGGCTGTGGGAGTGAAGAGGAATGAGGAAATTGTCTGTATATAGTTACAGCTTTGTAAGCTCTCTCTCCCAGCCACCTCAAAAAATTACTGCCAATGCCATTAACCATAGCTGAATACTTGCTCCAAATTACTAGACTCCAGGGATTTCTAGTCATCACAAATAAATCACAGTGCACCGTGTTACTACATGTGACAGATATTATATACACAGTAATGAATATGTGAGTCAGTTGTTATTGGCAGGAGCATGTAATACTTCTTGTATGTAACACCAGTGACACTGCCTGGTCCTCCAATGCATAAACAAGATAATGGATGATGCTCTCTAGGTGTTAGGACTTAAGACTACATCACCGGGAAAGGATGATTATGAGGCAGTGGGAGAGACCTGCATGGTACACAGTTCTGCTGTTTTATATAGTTTTGTCAAGGGATGTAAGATTTAAAAACTACGTTGTCAGTGTTACCTATGTTTCTTAAGGTACTGATTTACCAATCGCATACCTTATTTACAAACAAATCCAATCATGTTTTCTATAGAAACAGTAAATGAAATTTATTAAGTTTTATTTTTTTGATTCATGAAAATAGCTGTTTTGTTTAAAAGGCCTATTTAAAATGCATTTCTGAAGTGATTAAAACAGGTCAGTTATAGCTTTAAAACGAATCTTTTACACATGTCCCCACATATCATTTACATGCTCTCCTGCCATACTGTCTCAAATTAACCTTTTCTCTTGAATTTCAACATTGTAAAAGGAATCAGAATCCCAAACAGCCTCACGTTAGTAATCCAACAAAGAGAAATACAATCATTTTTAATATTCCAGCCATCTAATTCTTGTATAGATTAAAAAAAAAACAAAACAAAAAACTGTTTTTCAGTAAGACTTAAGGTAAACCACACAGTTTACTTTAATAAAGTGATTCCTTCAGCTTTTATACAAATTTGGCCTGGTGTCTGGTGTGCCCTACGGGAGGCCTGGGGCTTCTTGTGCTCACAGAGAAGCACCACGGGAACAGAGATGCAAACACATCAGACTGCCTCTTCCAAGAGACAGATACAGAACCTGCTTCCAGCCAGGAAGGCTAGGAGTAGATGTGGTTAACAGCCTAGTGACTTTTGAACTTTCTGTATGGCTGACACCACATCCAATCTTCCCCCAGGGCCCTTAAGCTTGCCAACCTACAGAACTTACTGTAGGCACCATCTTTATAGAAGATGTCATATTATTTTATGAAGTGCGTCTTCAGCTTTACTGTACAAAAAAGATTCACCAGAAAAGCAAATTCTCCAAATTGTGCTGCGCTTAAATATGACTGCAGTAAAGTACCTGGGGCCAGACTCTTGAAGTATGAACCAACAACTCCCTAGTTGTGTTGAACTGAACTACCTTCTTGCTGCCTGAGAACTACTCAGAGTTACTGTTAGCTGTGGTGGTCACAAAGGCTCTGCCCCAGCCAACACATTGCCCAAACTCAAAGGTGTACGAGGACCTAAACACAGAGCTTACACTGAGGGGAATATGAATGAAGTGAGTTTCAATATGAAACCATCCGAGAGACGTAGCTAGAAGGGTTCCTAGATCCGGGTGCAGGACAGCTGAAGGAGAGGGAATGCCTCATTACCTGAACAGAGACAGTGCGATGTAACACCCTGAGCAGAAACACCTTGGGAATCTGTTAGATGTCAAAGAAACCCTACCTCTATGGACTTTGAGGGGGTCAGTACTATTTTAATCATATTAGTAAGTCTGTGTAGTGTAGCGAGCCTAACTGTACACAAGGAGATCTAGTCCCCAGGACACCAACTGAAAAGGACACTGTTTTGTGTAATACAAGTGAGACTTTGGGCCAAGCTTCTAAGCAGATTGGTTCTGGTTCAGAGTAGAAGCTAGAGCAGGATGCTGCAGGAGAATGGCTATGGGGGCGGGGCGGGGCGGAGCAGGATCTCAGGGTGAGTGAGGCTGGCAGTCAAGGAGGGAGGGCAGTTTGTTAGATAAAGCGCAACCCTCCATTTTTATCAAAATGAAGGAATCTGATTAGCATATGTAGAGAGGAACTGTTCAGATGAATTCTGTTTCTTGGTTCTAAAACCACACAAATTTCACTTCCAACATGAAAAACTCAGGTACTATCCTCTGGGTGTGGATTTCTTCCACCCACTTCTCTAAACTACTTTGCTTTGAGAACCAATTTAAGATGTTATTCCTATACCCATGAATGCATTTGCACCAACAGAAAACTGTACATCACAATCGGATAGAGCTGGCTGCCATTGTGACACAGACAGGAAGAGGGAACTGTAACTGAAGAATTGCCCAGATCAGACCGGCCTGTGGTCATGTCATTGGGACATTTTCTTAATTGCTAATTGATGCAGGAGGGCCCATCCCACTGTGAACAGTTGTCACTCTCAATGTAGTGGGCCTGGGCTGCCCTGAGACAGGTAGTTGAATGACGGGGTCTAGAACAATTCAATGTGCCATCCCCAGTTTCTATAGTCAAGGTTCCCCCCATTCCCCTGTAGGCTGTCCTACCAGTACTTAATTCCTTTTCACACAATCATGTCACATGATTAGCTACAGCTGTATTGTGAAACAACCTATAGTCACAGGAAGAGGGAACTTCAACTGAAGCTTCTAATGTCCCAAGACCCAGTGTCTTTAAGCTAAGGGAGTTCCCACTTAAGCAAGGCAGTTTGAGAAAGCAGGCAGAAGCACCTTCATTCTGCTCTTACAACCCCCAGACACCTCACTGTGAAACATAGACCACAGAAACCCCATTATACACCAAAGCACCCATCTTCAACTCAACCTTTGGAAAATGATGTAACCTGGGCACTGGCTTGACTCATACTATCTTATAGTTTCTTTACCTACTGTGATAAAATACCCCAAGAAAGCAATTCAGGGCTGGAGACAGGTTTATTTGGCTCACATCCAAATCACAGTCCCTCAGTGTGGGGAAGTCAAGACAGCACAGGACTCAGTCCTAGGGAATTGTGTAGTCCACAATGGATGCATTTTCCCACCACAAGCTCACACACCCACCTGATCTAGATGATTCCTCAGTGAGACTGTTCCCAAGTGACTCGAGATTTGCCGTGCTGACAACGAATACCAGTTCTTATACACTCTAAGCTCTCCAAACCAAAGTCTGTATTTCCTTTTCTCTTTAGACTCGTAGCAGAAGGTACCTATAGAGGCTTTGGCTTCCATCTCAGTACTGTAAGCTATTATTATTGCTAAACTTTAAGTGCTCCACCAAAGGCATTTATCATCCATCATAAGTCTTTAAAAGAAAATAACTGCATTTAAATTTTAATAGGCTGTTTATGAATAAAAACAACCTGTTTCAAGAATGAGGATTTCGTTCTTGGGACACTGATGCAAACACATACCTCCTGTAAAGTATTGATGTCCACGCCATCTCCTTGAATGACTCTAAGATAAGGCGGCAGCAATCTGTAGCCCTTTGAGTTCTCAGTAACAGGAAACTTCTTGCCTAAAATATCTAAGACCTGAATGAAAAACAAACAAACAAAAGAAACACATGACATAAGTAACGAAAACTGAGGTGGAGGGTGTATGCTTCCCAAGCTAAAAAAGGTTAAACGATTTTGAGAATAAAAAAGTTAAATTACTTAAAATAATCTTAAAACCACATATAAAGTTGTATAAAATTTGGTTCCAATACCTTTCAATCACATTAGAAACAGGCATGTTCTTTCCTATTCATTCAATTTATATCATTAAAGTTGCACAAACGAGTTTTCCTTCACATCTTTCAAACTACACAGATTCAGGGAAAAAACCATAATAGTAAAACACCTATTTGAAAGAACGTAGGGCACAGCACGACAAACTCATCATTATGCCTTTGATTAGGGCTTATTCTGCTTGTGGCCAACAGTTCTGCTTGCTTAATATTTGTCTGAAATTGAGTCACAACCCTGAGAGAAAATGCAACATCAGAGTAAGATGGAAACAAAGCATATATAATGTGTAGTGTGTCCAAAGCTCTTGGCTCCATTAAAGCTAACTCATGTGTACTTAACTCACTCTACCTGATGACCTCTGCTCAGAATTTTAATAGCAGCTTGCATTTAACAGATTTGAAAACTTGGTAAGAGACACTATCAGACACACTCCCTTTCCACAATAATTACTTCCTTTCCTGATACAAATTGCTTAAAGATCTTAATAAAAATATTCCATGTAAATGACTTTCTTTATTCTTATAGCTTCCCAATGGAAATGGAAACGCTGTTTAGTTTGTCAAAAGTAAAATACTTCAGGCTAAGGCATTGAGACTGGGCTGTTTACAGAATAAAAAAGACCTCCTGTAATCTACAGCCCCACTTCCTACAAGTAAATAGGGACATGCCATTTGCTCATTAGCTGCGAACAGTTGTATAGGAGAACTCCAGGCAGAGGCCTACATTGGATACTAGGACCCTATTTCCAGGTTTCTCAACCTTGATTTCCTCCTTTAAACAGAGACAGTAAGAGCTACCAGAATTTGTTTTGTTTTAAAGATTAAAGAAAACATTTTGGTATGAAGCACTGCATGGTAGTTCTCTAGTAGAAGGCACCAATGAACACCTGCTGTGACGAATACTTTGTAAAAAAGGCAAATCAGGCCTTGAACAGTAAATAGGACTTTCTGCTTATTGGAGACGCAGTATTATCTCCAGCAGGCAGACCTTGAAGCGGTTTTGAATTATCTGTGTTCCTTATGACTCTGAACACACGCCTTCTGTACTAACAACTTCAAAGTTGTAACAGTGATTTCTAATAAATGGAACAGACCATAAGTAAGCTGCTTAAAGCGAGAGCCTGAGTAAGGTGGGGATGCTACTAATTCTGAAGGCACACAGGAAGTATTCAGCAGCCCTTAACCATCTACTTGACAATATAGAAGTAAACTAACCTTTATATCCTTTCTCTGTAATTAAAGTGTGACCTTGGGAAAATTTATTGCTCTGTCTCTGAGTTAAAACTCTGAAAAATAGGAGACTTTCCCGGAGAGCCGTGAAATGATGTCTACCCAGATGAGTAGCGAAGCAGCTGGTGTACAGGCACTAATAGTATAGATTATAACTTACCTTCAACACAGTGTCCAGTGGGTTTCCAGAATCAGGTCTAATGATAAGTGGTGCCTCTGTACTTCTCGATACTATTAAATGCCTTAGGTCTTCACCCCATATTTTCTCACACGCATTATAGATGTCATAGCTATCGCTGACTACAGACACAGGCACTGATGAGAACTGTGTTACTATGTGTTCAAAAGCATCTTTTTCGTGGTCTTTCCCCCAAGCTGTTATGGTACTAGAAAACAAAGTGAAAGTACAGATTGACTCAGGCAGACACACGACCTGTTTCTGAAGCGTCATTAACCACCTTACTCATCACACCACAGTACCAGTGTCACAGGGAAGGAGCTCAGTTAGTAAAGTGCACATCAGACGGCAAAAATGAGATGCTTGGGCCAAACCACTCCTTGGCCATCTCGTTTTTAGGACTACAAGTTTTTATATTCACTTAGTAGTTATTATCACTTAGCTCTGAAATCAGTAGCTAATCAATAACAAACCAAGTTTAGTTTCAGCATCCCTCATTCTACTCAGTCCGTGAGCTGAAAGCACACACAGACTTCCAAGATGTTAGGAAGTGGGAATATATGCTCCCATTTTTGCTTGGCAACGCTAGCACTTGGTTCTTCTCTACAAATTTCTGAAACTGTATACCAAGCCACATGTCTGTCTGTTCTTCCAAAATCTTATACTTAGAAGCAATTATTTATACTGTATAAACAGTATATACTATATAATTATAATTGTTTTATCTTAAAATGCCCAGTAATAAGCAGTGATACAGTTTACTGATAGGTTCCTTATTAATATGTGCTCAAGGAACAAGAATCTTAACACTTAGTTTAAGTATAACGTAATTTAAGTCAGAAAGTAAAATGTAAAAGCTTCTGTTAGAAAAGAGTAACTTATGACCTTGCCATTGGCCCACAGTGGCCCACTGTACCAAGCAACTAAGGGCAAACCTGACACCACGAGCCATATTGTGTTCCTCCTTTAAGATGATTTTCTCAGGTATTCCTTGATGAGGATGGGAAGTCAACTAACTATATTCAATGAACTCAGGAGTTGTAATTTTAGGTTATTCTTTTTATCCTAACAGGCTAAAGTAAACACCTTTTCTCTGTCAGTGGTCGTTAGGGGTAGCCAGCAGATGAGTTTGAGGACTATAAATAAGACTACACTCATTAAATCAAGAAAGGGCCTATTTATACAAGTCACATCATAGTGAACACTTCTTATAAACCAGTGGCTATGACATCACACTTCATGCAGTTGTCTGCATGCTACGGGGAAGACACAGATGAGAAGCCCACTCTCATCAGAATGGCTCGTGTCCTAAGTCAGAGAATTAAACTCAGGGGTCACCAACCCTGGAGATTCACAACATAGAACCAACTGCTAGTCTTATGTAGCTTAAGCAGCTCCTACTGCGTAAGTCCATATTGTCAGCCCCAGGCTGTTGTTTGTGCACACTGGTCTGTTAGCCACTGTCAGTTAGTTGCTGAACTTTCCTAATGCATGTTTCTCTTTCCCTTGACTTCAATGTCACCTTCCACATTTCAGTGTTTTGGAATGTCTTCCTTTCTCCTTCCATGTAACTGGGAGCCTGGCTCTCTTAGACACTGGAACTCTTTATCCACCCCACAGACACATGGGACGCAACTTCTGCACAGCATCACCCAAACACCTACTTCTCTAGGACGGCATTTCTACAGACCATCAGTGGCTTTCTTTTAATGATGCCACTGCTCCAATCCACTCGTCAGATTGGGCTGACACCTTTCTAGTCTGAGGGGAAACGGTGCCTAACTGAATGACCTTGACTTCTTGAGTCAAATTCTCTAAGGAGATATTTACAAGAGCAGCTATGGTGTAGAGCTGTTGCAGATTTGTCCTAAATGGTCTTCTGTTGTCAACTTGCAGCTTCTCCTTTTGTGTGGTTGGATAGAAATGGAAGCAAAGAGGGATGAATGAGGTACGCAAACCACCCACTGTGTCAGCTCTTAAGTCACTTTCAGTCAGAGAGAAAATATTATGGGACCATGAAGTACACGGGGCTTCCACCCTGTGTATGCACACAGTGTCCTCTTCATTTAGCCCAGAAGCCCCAAGAGACTTTCCGTGTCTTAGACTCAGGGGATAGCATGTACTACAACTTCAAGATGTATTCAGCTGGCAGCCCGCTGTGTGATTACTACAGTAAACGTGTAAAAGACGTGTATACACAAAGAGAAACTCAAAAACTTTCATCACTTAACACCCACAACTTTCCATTTCTTAATCTTGACACTTTCATGAAAAAGTCCTCCAACGGCCCTCCCACATAGCAGTCTTCTTACGGTTAGCGAATCTCTTCTCCTGAATCGCAGGTTAGCAATTTTACCTGGTGTTTATCAACTTCTTTGCATTCATTCAGCCACCTAGCTCTGGACCTGACCTCCCCAAGGCTACTGTTCCCTATACAATTTCCTAAAAAGCCTACATTCTAGTGTTTCTGCTTTGCTGCTATCTAAATAACGTAAAAACTATTTCTAATATATCATTTGCTCAAAACTTCAGGATCTACTTTTCTGTGAAAATGTCTAATTAATAGTAAGCTAGAGCTGGATATAATCACAGCACTTTGGAAACAGAGGCAGAGAATCAGGAGTTCAAGCTACATAATACGTTTGAGGCCAGCCTGGGCTAAATGAGACCCTGTATTAAAAAACAAACAAACAAGCCAGCATAATGTACACACTGCTAACACTCAACATTAAGGTTCTTAATAAATTAACTTTCACTTTGACATACCTGTTTCAGCCCTTAGTCCCCTAAAGCATGCATATACTCTATTATAATGCTTAGTAATTGGTAAAACATGAAAAAGTATTACACAGAAAATGTTCAATCAAATTTTATCATTCTCTTAAGAAGTCAAGATTCCACATATTGTCTCTATAAAAGCTTTTTTGATCTGGCCAATGGATAGGAACTCTCTTCAGCTTGTTTGCGGCTACAACAAACACCCTAATTGTGCTTCTTTAAATAAAAATGCTTAGCAAACAGAGCAACTGTTACTAGAGTACTATTTTTATCTTCAGAGGATCAGCTTTGTATCTTTCTGTCCCTTGCAGTACCCAGCAGACTGCCTTGCACATGAGAGCTGGTGAGTTACTATGTGTCAGAGAGTCATAAGTTCCAGCTTGTTCTATACTCAAATGTGGACAAGGTTTGACATACACTTACCACACATGCTGTTTACCTCCAATAAAGGGAGCTCTAGAACCAGACTGCCTGCAACCAGGATTATAATTCTCTAGTGTATCTTGAGATGGTTTAGTAAGAGTAAATAAGTAAGCGTAGGAGAATCAGAACACCTTTACTATGTTTAAAATATTTTTATTAAAATGTCTTATCTAGAATTGAAAACACTGGGTCCAGAAGACAATTTTCTGGGCAAGATAGGTGAGATCATATAGAAAAGCAAGGGAAAAAACCCAGCACATACAACATTTTCAGTCTTCATTCAATGAAGAAAAATCTGCATAAGCAATGCAGCAAGTGAAAAATCATTCCTTAAAATAAAATCCCAACATGGCAACTGTTAAATGCTGGGAAAGCTCTTCAATTCTTTTACTAGAGAGGTTCAAAGTGCTAGTCCTGCTGGGTGCTACTCTTATAAAAAGTGTGACTATCCAGTACTGTCCATCAAAGTTTACTTAGCATCTGGCTCTGTTGTCAGGTAAGGCATTGCCGAGTTACAAATAACAAGTTCAAACAAGTTTTATAGAGCAAGTGTTTGTTTGCAGGGCCACAGATAGAACCAGGGCTTTGTGCATGCACGGCAAGTGTTCAAATAACAAACATGAGATTGAGAACAAACTCAGTTTTACCTGTGCTCTGCTGCTGGAACAGAGTAGCCTGGAACAGGATCTTTTGTCCCATAGTACTTTTTAATTAGAGCAATTCCCGCCACTGTATCTGTTCCTTTGAAGTTAACCAAATGAGCAGACGCCCCTATGCCAGCAGTCTGGAAGATCAAGCACAAACCAAAATTCAAAAGAGGAGCATAACAGCCACCTGCCTCACCCACTTCTCACCAGTGTCTCAGCCCTGTGCGTGTGCTGCTCTGTTCCAGTACGCACTGCACCTGTCTGTCTACCCTCCATGGGACACGTGCTGAGAGGTGTGCTCCACACACTGGGAACAGGACACACAGTAGGTGTTGGGTTATCTGTTGACTATGTCTCCAGAATCGCAAGAAATGGCCTACTTAAAAGCAAGCTGTCCCAGTGCTATGCTGGCCAGTTGACGGTGGCTTGTCACTGTTCTGGTTTAGATGCGAATGTTCCCTATTATAGGCTCAGACACTGGAACACCTGGTGGTGCGTGTGGAGGAGCCTTCATGGCTTGAGCCTCATGGCACTTCCAATTTTCTCACTGTGCTTCACGCTTGCATTTGGAAGTGTAGGCTCTTGGCCTCCTGTCCCTCAAAACTTCCTTCCATCTGTTGCTTTTGGTAATGATGTTTTCTCATGGCAACAAAAGAAGCTAATACAGCACCAACAATCTACATTGCATTCCAGGAGACTCATCTTGGTTTCTTACCTCTTGCGAAGAGACGCCTCTATAACCGAAGTCATGTAACTTGTATTCTAGACCATCTAAGTTACCAGAAGTTTCTAACAAATATTTGGCCAATATTTTCTTCTGCTCTCTCGAATTTGTGGCCACTGTAATTGGATACCAGGATTGAACAAGAATAGTCTGTAACAAAAATTAACCACATTAGAATCATAAAATATTGGGTTTCTTTTGGGAGAAATCACAGCTTTCTCAGAAGAAACATCCTGTACATCTGGACTCTTAGAAACTTCAGTTGGCTCTCTGAGGAGATAGACACGAGGTGCACTGCAGACGTAGTGTCGTTCCATCACTGTAAAAGGAAGTAAGTGAGCTCTCGAAGCCTCAGGGAGACAACTCCAAACAAACTTTTGATTCAAAGCTACAAAGAGGAAAATGTTTTGAGTGACCGATGAAGGACCAGCTCATGTTGAGGTAGCATCAAACTGTCCTAAGTTCCTAAATGGTTGTTCTTGATTTCTTTACTTGTGTGGGTCTGCACCAAACAGGCCCACACAACAGCTCTGACTTTGCACTAGACTCTAAGAAGTACTTACTTAAAGTAGTCATGTCGTTACTCCTTTAGACCAACTTGGTTCTAGTAGGGCTACTAACATTAGAGAATTCCATTTGGAGACACATGCTTTGCTTCCTTAGCTTTTATTAAAGCTTGTTGTAAGAAAGAGGTGAAGTAACTATGTGAAGAACAGTTGTTAGGTTCTTACTTTCTAGTACAACTGTTCTATAGTTTCACTTTTTTCTTGGCTGCCAGAAACTCCAAATTCATGCTGGTGTGTAACCATAGAATAATGCTAGTTAATTTGGATTGAGAATTTAGTACTTCATCCTAGGATGATAAATTTCCATTTTTACTTTCTAAGCCTGACAGTATGTTTTCAGAAGCAGCTTCCAATCTACTTTGAAAAAAAGCTAAAAGATATCATTACTAAAATGGTAACAATAGATATCTGAGCTCAATGAAAAAGACTGTTCATTTTTGATATAAATTGTACGAACCAGACTTACTAAATAAACATAAGCTAAGTGATCAGTAAATGAAACAAGTAAAGAGAGATTATTTTATGTTAGCCATCATAATCTGCTAATCTAAAAAGAAAACTACTGTGGTTTAGTCCTGTGGCTGAATTAATTAATAGTGTCCTCTAAGCTCCTCCGCTCATTTGAAGCTCCAGCCCTCACTCCTTGATTCTGGGTTATCCTATGATCAAGCTTGTCTCTCTCTTTGTCTCTGTGTGTGCGCTCCCCCACCCCCTTTCACTGCCTGCCTGCCTGAGGGGTTGCCTAGTTTAGCTGAAGGCAGGTGTTTAAATCCAAGCAAGACCCGAGGAACATCAGGGGAAATCACAAAACTACAGGAACAATAGCTGTATAAATCTACAAAGTCTAGGAATGGTTTGTTAGACAACAGACTGACGCACTTCTCACCTCTGACCTCACGAAATTCCTCTTCTGACCCCACTACCAATCATGATCCTAAATCCAGTGTTAGCCTGTGACCTGTGCTTCACTCTGCCACTGGGTATCATTCCAATATGAGCTTTAGACAGGCTCTGTCATCTTTTCGTCTGTTTTTTGAAACAGGGGTTCTCTTGGAGTCCTGGCTGTCCTGGACTCGCTTTGTAGATCAGGCTGGCCTCAAACTCAGAGATCAGCCTGCCTTTGCATCCCTGAATGCTGGCATTATGGGCATGCACCACGCCCAACTTTTGGTTCTATCATTCTTTACAAAGCATTAATTATTCAATTAAGACAGGAGCTCACTGTGTTGTCAAAGTCAGCCTTGAACTTATTCCTGCTTCTGCCACCATGTCTGGCTCCTCACAAAGTTTAATTGCCATCTATCTGCTTTCCGTGAGGTATGGGAGGCAATGGCAATTCAAATAGACATGAGGTCTACTATGGTCTTGTCATGTTTACCACCTTAAACAGCTCTGTCACTACAGCTTTCATTTTCACACTGCCACCTTTACTGAACTATGTCCACCCCCTCAGCTCTTTTAACTCCCCCCCGCCCCCTGCAATTTTATGATTCCTAGGACAGAATTTCCCATTCCTCTAATACCAACTCATCATACATTTTCATATTTATATTCAGTTAGCTAACAAGCTGCCATTCTCCCATAAAGGACCTTAATAAGGTATCTTACTCTAATTTTTGTGCCAAGCACCAAGATGGATTTATTGAATCAAGTCCAATCAGCTCTACATTTGTTTGTCACTATGTCGCCCTGGCTGGCCTTGAACTCAGAGGCCTGAGTGCTGGGATTAAAAGTGTGTACTATACCTAGCTCACCTCTATATTTTAATTAAGCTTGGCCATCAGTTTTTTTTTCCCAGGAGTATGGCAAAGATAAATAAAGCACAACCTGAAAAACTCTAGTTGTGTTAACACGACAGAGAAACTATCAGAGACAGTGCTCCCGCACAACACCAACAATCCAGCTTAAATTATACTGCTGTAGTAGCACACCCCTCTACAAACGACACTGTAGATGTAAGAAGCAAAGGTGTGTGTGTGTGTTACAGTGCTGTAGAACCACACCCCTCTACAATTTGGGCTAGTCCAAGGTCTACGGTAGGAGGCAGGCAGGCAGGCCTTGACAGCAACATTTCCAAATAGCAGTATGCCCGCACAGATCAAGACAGGTTTTAGCAGCAAACTGAGACCCGTGCTTTCAGAAGTGCTTTTTACAATGGCACTTATGTAACTGAAATGATGTGGCTATTCTCCCATCTGCTCCCCTGGCAGGCCTCAGTTTCTCCATCTTTGAAATAGCATTTCATCACTGTAATCTTTTAAAATCATCTTTTAGTACCAGAAAGTTTCATTCTGTTATTTAGTCATAAGAGAGTGTCTGGCCTAATGTGCTTGTTCCTCAGCCCACTTGTATGCCTGAAAGCCTCTACAGAGCTCCTAGGCTCTCTTATTAAACTTATCTGGAGATATAGTTTGAAAGGACTAGGAGGCTTTTCCTGGCACCAATGCTCACTCAGGTGAGTGGCCATCTACAAAGTTATTCACTGTTTCAAACACACATTCAGAGAGGGAAGTGAGCTGTCTGATGTCCTTTAAGTATGTTAAAGGACAAGCATGTTCAAGTTTGTAAGTAGTCAGTTTGCTGTGTTGGGCAACAGATTTTAAGTATCCAGTGGGAAACTCAGAGCTGAGGACTCAGGATGGATTTCTACAAAAGAAATAGTGACTCCACTTATGTTTAGCAGTTTGTGTGCATGTGCCCTTGCAGAGGAAGAAGGGTGCTCAGTGGCCTCTTCTCTCCTTTGCCTTGCTCCCTCGAGGAGAATGAGAACTCTTTTTGCAGTTGGAGTTCATTGATTTTTGGTGCTGCTGGTTGTCAGCAAGCTCTAGTAATTTCCCTGTCCTCCCACCCCTACCCAGCATGTGAAGGTGCACATGGCCTTGCTAGCTTTTTGTGTGGTTACTGGTCACTGTGACTCAGATTCTCACACGGGCGCAGCAAATACTCTTACCATTGAGCCATCTCTATAGCACCATTTGTTTAATAATTTTTTAAAATTAAAACTGGTATTTATCAAAGGAGAGAGGGGAACAAATGCTAATTACATTTTGCTAGCTACCACTCTAAGCCATGTGATAATTATTTTTTTTTTAACTTTGTGGCTTCTTAGTAAAATATACCAAAGATAACGACAATCATTAAACAGTCACTTTCAGAAGAGTATAAAGGAAAACTCTAAGGAGAAGGTGACATGCTAATTATTTAATCTTTTTTTTTTCTTTTACTTTCTTCACTTTTCAAGTGTGTGTGTGTGTGTGTGTGTGTGTGTGTGTGTGTGTGTGTGTGTGTGTGTGTGTGTGTGTGTCTGTGTATATGGATACCTGAGCTTCATGTTGGGAATCATCCAGGATTGCTCTTCCATTTTATTCATTGAGACAGGGTCTCTCAATCAAACCCAGAGCTGGTCTCCCTGGCTTGCTCTGGGGATTCTGTCTCTGTCTTCTATTAAGCCCACCTAGCATTTACATGGGTTCTTGGAATCTGTACTCCCATGTTTACAAGACTGTGAGGAATTACTTTAACCACTAAGCCCCCTCCAGCTCCCACTGCACACTCTTTATCTGCCTCTGGAAAGTCAACTGATCCCAGCAGGCAGGACTGAATGAGGGGCTCCTCAGCTACACAGTGGAAGTGATCAGTGTGCCTCATGGCTTGAGGACAAAATGCTAGTGTGCATGTACTAGCTGAGGTAGTGTGGTTGAGAACCACTCTACTACAGGCAGGGACACATCTTAGAGCGACAGGTATGTGCTTAGCATGTACGCTGTCTTGTGCGCTGGGCTCCATCTCCAGTACTAACAAAACCAAATCCCCAAGCCCTTCCCTGACTCTTATGTTTTTTTTTGTTTTTTTTGGTGTTTTGAGACAAGGTTTCTCTGTGTAGTTTTGGCTGTCCTGGACTATCTTTGAAGACCAGGCTGGCCTTGAACTCACAGTGAACCGCCTGCCTCTGTCTCCTGAGTGCTGGGATTAAAGATGTGCACCACCATGCCCAGCGACTCCTATGTCTTTATCTTTTATCTTCCAAATTCAAAATCTGTGAACACAAACTAAGATTGATTGTCATTTACTTCTAGCTACAGTTAATTCAGAGTTTGACTATATAGCATAGACTTAGTGTTATTTCTTCCGCAGATGAACTATTATAGTAATCCATCAATAAGCTAGATATTATCTTCATCAAAACTGTGACTGTGGCAATGTGGAGCCACACTGATACATGTAAGGAGCCTCCCCCCATGCCAAAAAGGCAAAAATAGAAACAAAAATCAGATTACATATGTGTCCTTCTGCCTCAACAGCTGTTCTAGATGTCTAGAGATCATGCTGGAGAGTCAGGGGTCTCTAGAACTTTGTCAAGCAAAGCCTCTACGACTGACTTATCTTCATGTCCGTGACACCGTTCTTTTCGACTTAGAAATTAAACAGTAGGAACACAGAACCATGTCTATATTTAGATTAGAAGCTGAAAACTTCACTGCTCTAATAGGTACAGGATGTCCAGCAGAAGTCTGCAGTTATTAGATGGACATGGGCTGCTTTTCTCATTATACTCCATGCTAGCATACCTGTAAAATGACGAGGGATCAGCTGGCTTGGTGTAGCAGCTCTTTGGGAGGTGGAGGCAGGAGGGCAGCCAATTCAAAGCCTGCCTGAGTAACTTTCTAAGACCTTGCCTCAAAAAACTTTTTGAAAAAAAAAAAAAAAAAAAAAAAAAGAGGCTGGAGATGGAGTTTAGTGAGAGTTGCCTAGTGTGCACTGGTCCTGGATCCCAGCCCTAGCAGTGCTAAAAGAAACAAAAACAATTTTAAGACAGAAGTCAAATGAGCCAAATGAGTAACCATTATTGGTCCTTTGAGTTAGACAGAATCTCCTAAGATCAGATTTCATTAGAAGGACCTAAAAGATCATTTAGTCCAACTATCATTCATTGATGAGGAAGCTGAAACAGGAATTAACTGCAGATTACA
This sequence comes from Acomys russatus, assembly GCF_903995435.1. NCBI lineage: Eukaryota > Metazoa > Chordata > Mammalia > Rodentia > Muridae > Acomys > Acomys russatus. The sequence continues at coordinate 46,149,903 of NC_067137.1, read as the reverse complement.
CAACTTTACTGATAGTAGCAAACTTACCAGATTCTCAGTTCAATGTTATTTGTTGTTGTTGTTTGTTTTTAAATCTTTAATCACCAAGACAGAATTCTAAATTCTGAAAAAAGCAAACCCCCACTCACCTCAATCCAATTGGTCAGCCAGTAGCACTCTGGGTCCGTGTTCTCCACTGTGAACAGCACATTCCCTCTGGGGATGACTGAGCCCTCGGGAACAGCCTTCACTTCAATTGGAAGATGACCATCGTATTTCTGGCAGGAGGCAACAATACACCCATTCATTCAACAGCAGATATGCAGCTGCCTGCTGTATTAAGGTTTTGTTTTTTTTTTTTTTTTTTGGTTTTTACATTTTATGAAAACTAAACTTTTACCACCGCAGAGGGTACAGGTCTAGTTGTTCAGTAGTACCCTGCAGCTTCTAAAGTGGGTTAAAAGGATTAACAATTTAGGTACCGATCTACTTCATGCAGTTTCTGCTAAGAACACCTACCACTTAGGATCAACACTGATCAAAATAGCACTTCTCTGACTTGTTCAGAAAAGTCAAAGAGTAAGCTCAAACTAAGATACTTTATAAAAACAACCTGTTCTGCACAGGTCATTTTCACACATGAAAAACAGAAGGAAAGATTAAAGACTAGTGTTAAAGAACACATAAAGAAAAGAAAATCACTATAGAAGATTTGTAAGTTTTATCTCTTTTCTGGCAGTAGACTTTTAAAAGCACGAAGACCCTGACATTCAATGCCAACATTTAAGCTATAGCCCCATAACTTCATATACTTGAATACTTGGTTCCCAGATGGCAGAACTGTCTGGGAAGGATTAAGAAGTATGGCCTTGTTGGAGGAGGTGTGTCACTGGGGAGGTGGACATTTTTCTCTGCCTTGTGGAGAAGGAAGTAAGCTGTTAGCCACTGCTCCATCAACTCCCTCCTATGATGGTCATAGAACTCAACTATTGAAAATGTATGCCCCCCAATAAACTCTTCTATAAGTTGCTTTAATCATGCTGTCTTAGCACAACCCTTTCTCAAGCTGAAAGTTATAATTAATCCTTGTGTAGAAGGCAAGTTGTTATGGGAATCCCAAGACTTTATGTACTTCAAGACACAGCATTTACATAAGAAAAAACTGTGAGATGAAAGACTGGAGGCATCAGGACATAGCAGAAGAACACTTCTTTACAAATGTGGTTTGATCCTAAACCTATCGGCAAGACCTTGGGGAGTCATTTAACAGCCTAGGCCTGACTGTAGACTGAGCCAGGCCAGATTATGTCTAGTGAACCCTAAGATTTCCTGAACACATAATCAAAAGACTGGCACTAGAAATTACACACTCAGCACTGCATATTATCTTCAAAACAAACCTCACCGAAGGGAGTGATGATGGAGGCACATTAGCATGGCCTACACATATACAATGTGGTGTGATTCTCCCACTTTGTCAAAAAACCACAGGCATGCCATTTTAACATAAAAAGATAAAGTTCATTTTATTTTATGTATGAAAGTTACAAATATTTGTAATTGTGATGGATTTGATATGCTGCATAACTTTTCTATCTTAGTGTAGTGTAGTAATATAGAAACCACTAGATGTCTTTTGCTCTTATAATTAATTCAATTACCAGTATTTGGATGCTTAGGGCATTATAGTAAAGTAAAAAATAAGCGACAACTCCAAAGAGCTACACCAAACTATTTTGACTATTTGGGGAGAAAAAGTTCTTTATCATGTTGTAATAAATTCATAGCATCTACTTTCACTTGAGGAAGTTAAAAATAACATTTGAAACTGCGAAGTAATCATACCTTTTAAAAATTATTAGTTTATTTCCATTTCTAAGGTATATTTTCCAGAAATGTATTAAGTTATCTTTCAAAAACATGAGTTATTTAAACTCTAAGTTACATAGCATATTACTTACATCTACTGTAAACTATCTGTTAATGATTCATGTTACAGGAGAGAACCAAATGTTGCCTACAATTTTTTGGTAAGAATATCTAAAGACAACCATTATACTTAAATCATCAACAAAAAGCTTTAGTGATCATTGAATTTTCTAGTCAAATTCCATGGCGAGAAATTTTTAACTAAATGAAAATCAAAATAGATAAAACCCGACAGCCAATTTTACCTCAAGAATGTAGTTCCATCCTCTTTCATTAAAGACGTCATCTTGGAAATGTTCTTTGTACACTTCTTTGGCCTCTTGAATTTTCTCTTTGGTCACTACTTTACCTGAAAGGACACACAGGCTTTGCTTACACTCTGAAATGCACTCTCAACTGCTGTGTCACCTCAGCACTATCTCCTGCTCTCTCACCCCGTTATGACTGAAAGGGACATAGAAGATGAAACGAGTGTCATCAGGTCAAGATCAGATTCAGAAAGGAGCCTGTCCTTCCAGGAGTTCACCCTAAGCATAAATGCTCATTTATTTTAAAAGTACAGGAACAGCCAAGCACAGGGGCTCAGACTCATTAATGAAGCACTCACAAAGCCAAGGCAGGAGGATTATGAGTTTTGAAGCCAGCCTGGGTTACACGGTGAGACTCTGTCTTGAAAAATGAAAACAAACAAGTAAAGAACAGAAAATCACATACATAGCATCAAACAGAACAAACAACCCTATCCCCAATACTTTTGGCAATTCTTTAACTTTAAGATAATCTATAATTTTCCAGGTAAACTTTCTTCAGAGATGTCTCTGGGACTTGCAAATCAGCAATTTCCACAATTACTAATGTTTTACACCCACCCCGATTCTTAGCTAGCTTTTCTTATCTGTATAATGAGGATGAGGACAATGTATCTACTTACAGGATGGTAGTAAGAAATACATGGCTTAAGATCCACAGCTGCTTAGCAAACACTGGCCTAGAGCGAAACTGATAGGGATGTAGAACCAGTTTTATAAAAATTTGACAACAGTAAAAACTTCTGAACGTGTAAGTGCCAAAAGTTAATTCAAAACCACACATGTAAGGAATTCAAAGTGGATTTTGGCCATGTTCACCTGTGTTGGATCATACAACTTCATCCAGTTGGGTCTGAATACACACATGTGCATTTTGCACTGTGCATGCTGTTATACCATACAATGTCAACAAATGCTGCTTAAAATATTCAAGACTAGTGTCTGCTATGACCTGCAGTGTTCTTACTGTATGTACATATGTCTCTGTTCTTACAGACACACAACAGTCTACCCACAGACAACAGACTTTCAGTGTTTTCCAACTGTCACTCCTAAGTATGTAGTTTAAGCTGGTGCATAGTACTGTGTAGTGTTACAGTGTTTGGGTTTAAGAAAGTCTCCATTACAAAGCATGTTGTAAATGGCTTCAATAAACAAGTGACCCCTGAAAATTACTGGAGGGAATTTTCCTATTTTAAATACATTTAGAAATAAACCCACTATTGTAAACAGTTTTGAAAAATGAAACCTTAGGGCATATCTAAAGCAATATAAAAATATTCTAGTCAAATCTACCATAATTCAAAATGAGTTTTCAGATTAATATTAACCCTGTTGCTCTGAGTGCATAGCTAAGTCTACAGTATACTAAAATGGCCTGTGAGTATGACTGCCCGAAACTTTTTTCTGGAAACGCATCAATTTCAGAAAACCTCTCTAACTTAAAACACCTAACACATACACAACAAATCTAAGACTTTTTTTTAATCTGCATTTTTATTATCAGAAAAAGAAGGAGTTGTTTCCAGGCTGCAGTACTCCACTGCATCAGCCCTGTCTGTCATGGTATATCACTGCCTTGTAGATGAGCCTTGCCTATAACTCATCGGTTCTTTCACTGTGCATGGATCCTAAGCTTAAAGGCCAGCAATAGTAAACGAAATGCTTATACAATAAATTGATACAAAGTCAATTAAAAGTAAATCTTAAAAGCCTATATTTAAATAATGACTCTGGTGAGAGCTTACAATTAGTCAAAGCCACTTTAAGCTTTCACCATTGTTTAAGAGCTGTGAGCAATGGATTTAAAGAGCAAATATTTCCCTAAATGAAAATACGATCACAAACTCTAAGATTTAATATATTCAAATTAATATATCAAAATGTTTGCAAAAGTAAGTAGGCATGGTAGTAGCTCAATGCTATAATATTAACACTTGGGAGGCTGAGGCAGAAGACAGCCTGAGCTACTCACCGAATTTAAGGCCAGCCTAGGCTACAGAGTAAGGTATTGTCTCAAAAACAAAACCCTCAAAATAGCATCTAAAGCGGTGATTGATTTAAATATCAAAATTAGATTACTCAAAAATTTACTTCCAATAGCAGAACAGAACAATATAGAAAAATATGAAGTCACATAAAAGCAGTGTTTTAAACATACTGGGAAAAGCAATACCTTTTAAGTACTTATTAAGAATGTACTGCAACCCATAAAATACTGTTTCCTCGTATTTCACCTTCCTTACTTTGGAGTTTTCTGTCTTCTTTTCACGGCATTCAAAGTAGGAATAAACTTTGCTTGTGTTGGGTGGGTATTGTTTATAGTGAGTAACCTATATGAAGAAAAATACTTTCATTAGGATGCACTGAGTAGAATAAAAGCACAACAGACAAGCCTTGCAATTATTTCCAAGTCAGAGATTGTTGTTTTTTGCTTGCTATTGGTCAACCCCCCACCCTGGCTGCACAAAGCAAGAGACAGGTGTATCCCCACAATCCTTCTAAGGAGACCTTACCTCAGAGTCAAAGCAAGTGACTGAGGGTGGAAAGGCTCTCACCTGGTCTTAGGGTATAGCTTTTTTTTGCAGTCTGAGGTACACAACCATATCAAGCAGACCAAGGCGGCAGATTCAGAGAAGTTGTGCCCTTGTTTACTTTTAGTGATATGTTCGAGATTAGAGGCACTTCAGTCTGGGGGTTTTGGAATACTTGCCTGTACTTGTATTTTGGGGATAAGACTTTTATCATTTTTGTGTGTAGGTTTGTGTGTGTGTACATGTGCATGCAGGTGTATAGGGGCCAGACGTTGATTTCAGGTCTTCCTCAGTCATTCTCCATTTTATTTTTGAGGCAGAATCTCTTATCAAACCTGGAGCTTACCAATTCGGTCAGTGAGCCCAGGGGTCTTCCACCTCTGCTTTCCCAGCACTGGCACTATGAGCCTGTGCTCACATGCCTAGCTTTTCATGTCAGGTGTTGGAGAGCAAACTCAGGTTGTCAGTCATGTTGCTGCCTGGGCCATCTTCCTACCCTCCATATTTTGACTCTGACTTGTTTTATGAGGTCAGGTTTGGATTTTTGGTCCCGTTTGACATCCTGCTCAACAGGTTTTGAGTTTTAGATCAAGAATGCCCAACCAATACCAGTACTCTCTGATGTCCTTGCTGAGTGTGGTAAGCGGGTGCTTGTGACCCACTGCTTTATGCAATTATGAGGCACCGAGGACATTCTTGGCTGCCAGGGTGTGCTACAGAAACCTGAATGAAAGCAACAGCAGCAGCAAAAAGAAATAACACAAGCAAACAGAAAGCCTGTTTTAGGGGCTGTGTGATATGGCTCAGAAGATAAAGGTAGTTGTTGCTAATAATCCTAGGGACACAGTAGGCAAGGACAGATTCCGGCATGCCATTCTCTGTCTTCTATTTGGACACCATGGCACGTGTGCCCCTACACATACATAAAAGATGCACTAAAACATCTAAAAACAGAAACAGAGCGTCCCACTTTGTTATTTCTCAAATTGCTTCCTGAATGAAAAGTAAGTTACTATACAATCTAACTCTTATGAGCTTAAAAACATCAAAGTCTTTTATCACAGTTTCTATTCTATACATTTGGTAAGGGCCACTGTTAAAAACTTGCAATTTCCATTTGAAGAAAAGTTATTCACTGGACTTTCAATTTGATTTTAGTGTTTTTGTCACACTAATGCAACTAACTGTGTAATTAAGGCATTTATTTGTAAATCTATAAATGTACTTACAAATAAATGACCAGAAGAGCAGTGTGTCCTTATTTGCGCTAAGAATACAAAGAATAACTTTAAAATGTAAGGTACAGGGTAGATCACAGCCAAGTGGACCAAGTTTCACAGGTGACCACAGTTCACACCATGATCCCTGCTGAGCCATGGCTTCAAGTTTAGGAAAGTCAGCACAATCTAATTTGGCTGCATAGTCTCAGTGAAGCTTGGCTCTATTCTAAACAATCTCTGTAGCTTGGCAGTAGCATTCTAAAATAAACTGTCACAGTGGATTGCCACTGTCACTTCTGAATGGCCATCCCCTCTGCTTCCTTCCCAGGGAGGCATGCTTGTAGTTTCCCTTTTGCTGCACACAGGCCAAGGCGTGGGTACAGCTCTGCAGTAACATGGACTTTGAGAGCCTGGGTCCTGCAGGGGGCTTGCAGCTCCATTTTGTTTAGGCACAGAAAAACAACCACCACCACCAAACAAACAAAAACAAAACCCCCCAAAACCAACCACAATAAAAGGCTCAGGAACCCATGGACTGATATCACTGTCAGTTTAAGGAAAGCCAAGAAAAACCAAGTGAGAAAGCTAATACAGAACCCACAGGAATTAAACCTACTAATTTACCACAGTGTAAACAAAACAATCCCAAGGTAAGTGTATTTATAAATGACTTTTCAGTAATAGTTAAGCTGACTAGAAAAAAAAAAGATAACTAAAACTTAAAATATACCCAAGATGTATGTAAACCACAATGCCCTCCAAGCTCCAACCTAGGAACCTAGGCACTAGAGCAGGAGAAGAGGAAAACAGTGCACACTTGATGAAACTCAGGTTCATAGCTGGGTTTCATAGCATCTGCCTTGACCTGAGTTGTGAGCGTTCATCTAGTCAAAAGCGCATCCCCTACAGGAATTTACACTTTGCAGGGCAGGCTAGGGGACGGGGCAGTTGGCAAACATTTGCTGCACAAGCACGAGGACCATTTGGATCCCTGGCACCCACATAAATGCAAGCAGGTATAGTGGCCCAACTGCAATCCCAGCACTGGGAAGTGTAGACAGGGTCCACAGAACAAACTGGCTAGCTAAGACTAGCCAAACTGTGGATCTCTGGGCTCAAGGGGGCCCCATTTCAATATATTATTTTGGACAACAATTGAGGAAGATACCAGGCATTAATCTCTGGCCTCCACACATATTCATATACCATGTCTGTATGAACAGAATCTGAAGCACACAAACATGCATATACACACCACTACATAGATATACACTGCAATGCAAATTAACTACTCCTCTGAGAAGTGCAAAAGTCAAAAGTTGAATGGAAATATCTCTAACTCATTTAACTCCACCAGGGTCTAAAAGTATAATAAACCTTTCCCATCATAACAGTGCAGTTAGAATAAAAGTTATAAAATTTAAAGCCCTTAATTAAAAAAGATTTATTTATTCTTATTTTATGTGTATGGGTGTTTTGTCTACATGTATGTCCGTGTACCACATCCATGCTGTGCCTGAGGAGGCCAGAAGAGGGCATCAGGTCTCCTGGAACTGGAGTTCCAGAGGGTTGAGTCACCATGTGGATGCTGGGAACTGAACTCCTTTGCAAGAACAGCCAGTGCTCTTAACTGCTGAGCAATGTCTTCATCTACAAGCATTGAAATTTTAATGCTTTGTTTAGAATACTTAAAAAAAAATAGTGCTTTATAACCGACTTTGCCTAAATATTCAGAATGTTTTCTATGTTAAAAAAAGATACTATTTCAAAGTTGCATAAGTTGTTGAATTAGAAGTAAATCATATTCTACAATTAAGAGAAATTTAAAAGTATTTTAGAGAATACAGGTTAAGAATGTCTTCTAGGCAAATTCACGGGTAATTAACCAGGAAACACAACCGTTGACCTATGAACACCCAACATGCTCTTAGGGAAAGTACAGAATAATGGCCAATGTCATTGGTCCTTGGAAATGCTAAGGTCAGAATAGGTAAGATCATACATAGGCACAGGTGCTGGGAAGGAGCTCTGATTGTATATTCTTTATCTTTTAAACTGGGGTGAATATAATATGGTTTGCAGTTTTTTCTTTCTTTTCTTTGATGCTGGGGAACTGAATCTAGGCTCTTCTATATGGTAAGTACACATTCTAACATGGAGCTACAACTCCTAGCCCCTCCTCACAATGTATCAGTCTGGGGGCTGAGGGCAGAGAGCTGGCACAGCTGGAAGCATGTGACACAAACATAAACACACGAATAGTATACAACGGTCAATCTCTCAGTAAGGGGCCATGATTACAGGATACTCAGAGCAGAACAAGGAATTAAGTTACTGCACACAGCTAAGGCAGATGGAAAAACAGACCTGCTTAGGATTTTGGGGGGTAAAGGGGAACTAGAACTGAATGTGCAGTTTAATGAGACGTTACAGATACCCCTGAGTCTGGCTGGGGCAACTGGGTTAACAATGGTACCATTTAAGTCAGGAATAGAGGCTTATACCTGTGTGATCCTTGCACTCAGGTAAGGAAGGAAGACTGCCTGGAGCAGAGGCCAGCCTGGGACACCAGTGAGTATCAGACTAACCATAGGCATTTAGCAAACCCTACTTCAGCAACTCCTCACAGAAAGGGTTCTACTTAACGATTTGATAAAGACTACGGAAGGAATGAGTGGGGGAAATCAAGAGCTCAGTGTTCAACATTAAGCAATACTAATCAGATTTATATGCTCAGAATCAAGTGTATGAGAAGGATGTCCTTGACTCTTGTTAATTTTTGATGGCTCTGATTTCTAAGGCTAGATAAAGTGATTCAATGAGAAATACCAAATTCTTCACATTCCTAGGCAACCTCAGTACTAAATGTTCCCTGAACTGGCAGGGCCCTCCTGTGGCTAACAGAGCACCGTGAAGAGCAAAGGACCCCTTGAATACAGCCTTGTAACAAAACTTCGTCCCATTTGCTTTCCCAATGACAAGATAAACTCGGGGCCTGGAGAGAGGGCTTGGAGATTAATTAACATCCACACGGCTGCTTACAACTGTAATTCCAGTTCCAGGGAAGCCAGAGACACCTAGCACACAGGTGGTACAGACATACATGGAGGCAACCTTTACACACACACACACACACACACACGCGCGCACACACACACACACAGAATGAAAAAGGTAACTCATACAATCCTTCTAAAATGATTAGGTACCAGGCAATAACTCTCACTGCCTAGAATAAAAAAGGTTTTATTCCCGTGTTTTAACAGTAGGAGCATTCTCCAACGTGGAGTGTTAGCCAAGCAACTGCATCAATGCATTCCATTCCCAAGGGTCCCTACCCTTGTCCTACTATGACAGTGGGGGCTGAGGATGGAGGCACATTATAAGGTAAGCATCCTCCTCCTGGGGAATGTGGTGGTTTGAATAGGTATGGCCTCATACACGCATGTGTTTCACTGCTTGGCCCGTAGGGAGTGGCACTATTAGGAGATGTGGCCTTGTTGGAGGAAGTGTGTCATTCTGGGGGCAGGCTTTGAGCTCTCCTATGCTTAAGCTACCCACAGTGTGATTGTTTCCTTTTGCTGCTTGAGGATCAAGAACTCAGCTCCTCCTCCAGCACCATATGTGCCTGCATGCTGCCATGCTTCTGCCATGCTGATAATGGACTAAACCCCTGAAACTGAAAGCCAGCCCCAGTTAATTATTTTCCTTTGTAAGAGTTGCCATGGTCATAGTGGGGGAGGAGGTCCCCCTCGGTCACAGACGTAGGGGAGGGGAACAGGGTGAAGGAGGGAGGGAGGAATGGGATGATCCAAGTGATGGGATAATTGAGTTGTAATCTGAATAAATTAATAATAATAAAAAAAAGTTGCCATGGTCATGGTGTCTTTCACAGCAATAAAAAATAAGACAGAGTTACATGTAATTTTCTTTAAGGCATTCCATAGGTTGACCTTTCTCAAGTTGCTTTCTCAAGATCTTTCCTCCTAAACTGGCATCATATCACCGAAGGCAACTAGTACTATTAGTACTTGCCTACTTTCTCAGTTACACCTGTATTTTTAAATGGAAAAAAAAAAAAAAAAAAAAAAAAAGCAGCAGCAGCAGCAGCAGTCAAGGTTTAAAATACAATGAGCTGACATACCCAAGGCCATAGAACAAGTTACATTATTTGTGCAATGCCTACGGAATCAGAAAAAGATACACTAGCCCTGTCCTGGCTGGCCACTTCAGCTAATGTATGAAACAGAGCAAGAATTATAAACAGTTCTGCTTTTCAGGAGATTTTTAAGGTCTGTGAAGCTCTGGAAATCTGCTGCCACAGAAAAGAATTCATTGCTATTTAGCTCTGAAGCATAAACTACTTAATAAATACTTGCAGGAGTTGGTTCTCTCCTTCCACCTCACAGGTCCCCACTTGGCAACAAGCATCTCCCTTTACCTGATGTTTGCAGCCCTACCATTTTATTTCAGCTGCCCAAGTTTTCCCTACACGTTATGAAGCTAACTTGAAAAAAAAATATGTAACCAAGGGTAGCCTCGCACCTCTACTTTCTCAGTGCTAAGATTACAGAGGTCTGTCACTGACTGGCACATGTACGTCTTTAAGGACACATCAGGAAAAAAAAAATAAGGAGTCCTAGCAGTGCCCCTCCTCACTGACAAGCTCTAGTGTCATGGCTCTATGTCCCTAATCCTCTTGTGTTTTCTCAGAAGCACTGAAGAGGCAATTACAAAAAACGGGAATCAGTGAGAAGAAAACACTGGAAGTTTTTGTCATATGGAAGTCATATGAACTAACTTGGTCCTATGATTCTCATCTCTCTAACTTTCTTCTGCAATAATGTTCAACTTCCTGTGTTCCTCAGCACTGGAGAACACAATGTCTGACTGCTTCATCGCTACAAGGAAGTGACGCAGCTCTTGGAAGTGTCTTTCTCCACCGCTGTAACATACTGGTATTCTTCTCTGTGCTCCTGGGTTACGTATTAATGAATGACTACAGAGGTGCTGAGCTCTGGACAGCTGGCCCAGGAGGCCTCTGAGAAGCAAGTTACCCTGGCAGCACATTACACAATAGTGCAATGAGGCCTGAACAGCGATGAAGGACTTTTGTGTATCCTGTCTTTTCTAGTCACAGCACAATGACGTCTTCTGCTAATCTGCTAGAGATAAAATGTTGACAAATGTTAAAACTATACAGTTTTGTGGAATCCAGAAGAAAAGCATCTTTTATTGCTTCCCAGTTATTTGGAAACTTATTATCCCAGAGGTAAGCTAAAAAAGAAAAACCATGTCTGCTTCACAGGCAAAGTCCCGAATACAAGCCAACAACTACACTGGCTCACACTCATGTTCCCTAGCTAGGCTAGTGCAATGCCACTAAAGCTGGGTAGGAATTGCGCCTTAAGCTATTCTGAAAACATAAATGATTGAAGATGTAAGAGCAGGCCCTTTTTATTTGGAAAAAGAACTCCTGATGAAACTGAAGAGCTGCACTTGCCGTGTTCTCAACTCCCTATTACACACAATGAAACATGAGATCACAGAAATGGAAGCACATTTCCAATGCTTCTTCACTGGTCCCGAGTGTCCCGCCCTTTCTTAAGGACACTGTGAAAATGTATCCCACATGTTGCTATATGCTTGGCCACCACCTTATCTACTCTGTGTAGTTTAGGAAATGATTTTCCCTTCAGTTTTAGAAGAAATCTCTTCATCATCATTCAGCCACTGTCTTCTAACCAGCCAAGAATTTTTACAAACTGACAAAAATATGTAATTTCCAAATAAAAAGAATTCTCATTATTTGCAATCTCAAGTTTAACATTTTTGCTACCTCTCTACCTAAGATAAAGAGGCAAAAAGTAAAGGATAAATATTTTATATCAGTCTGATGAGACTGGGCAGAAATAAAATTTATTACATGCAAATTATAATCATGAATGACTTGCTAGGAGATTAGAAAGCTTTAAGATTATTTAAGTAAAAGTATCTCCAAAACACCAGGCAAATCTGCTACTAAAGCGGCTTCCCTTCTGATACTCACCTACATGCTGCTGCTTTCTTTCTGAGACACTTTGTAGCTCTGGCTGCCCCTATCTGTTATGTAGAGCATGTTAGCCTGGACCTCAGAGGTAGGCCCAACGGCTTAAAATAAAGGTGTACTCTCCCAAGCCTGACCTTTTTAAAGTTTGCACTTAACATTTGTTTCCCACTTACATTCCATCGTTTCATACATAATACAGTAAAATATCTGAAAATTATTTGGGAAGATTTATTGAACTATTACAAAACTATGAATGAGACTTTTCTAAAAAAAAAAAAAAAAATTACTGAAACTCCCAACACCTCACTGCATTCAATCAAGCAGAGATGTTGGTCTCAAGTACCACAGTAGAAATGATAATGATGCAGCAAAGGTGATTTCCGCTTTAAAACCCCATCAGAATCAGGCCACAGTGGCGCAAGCCTTTAATCCCAGCACTTAGGAGGCAGAGGCAGGAAGATCTCTCTGCGGCCAACCTGGTCTACAAAGGGAGTTCTAGGACAGCCAAGGCTATTACATAGACACTCTCTCTAAAAACTAAAATGAAATAAAATAAAATTTCATGTGAAAGACCACCTGTTGATAAATCTGGGCTCTACTAAAATGAAAACTCACCTACTTTACAATAGATTACAAAGAAATGGACAGACTAGAATGCAAGCAAAATGGGGCTCCCTGAAACACTCAGATTACAGGGTTAAAAAGTAAAAAGCTAAGAACCAAAACAAAAACACTAGAGTACTACGCCTAATCACTACACTCAAAACTATCGCGCTGCTCAAGTAAAAAACGTGAAAGCTAAAATTTAATTTGTTCTAGTACTAGAATGTTGTTTTACCTTTTAAGCATTTTGGCTATCAAAACTTAGCTTAAGATCAGAGGAGGATTTCCTCATCCACTGCTCTCTTTGCTAAGGTGCGTTTCAAAATGGAATTAATGCAAGAGTCAAATCAATAAGCCTTAAAGCAATGTGCCACCTCTCCCCTCCCCCTCCCCCAAGTTCTCCAGGGTTAAAACTCCAGTTCCTTTACCTCCTGGTGTTTCACTTTCCTTTTCACAGAAATCCTGTAGTGACCCTGAAGAGTCAGAGCACACTGGCCTCTGCAACCAGGGCTAAGCACGTGAATGATCCCTAGGTGTAAAGGAGTTTGAAATGCAGCCCAGAAGAGTGGGACGGCTGAATCAGACGCGGTTCCCGGGGCAGGGTTTGTCCTCCACGGGGGGCCACTGGCTGGGTGCGGGGGCCCGCCGCCAGGACCTCTCCCCGCGCTCCCCTGGGCAGGAACGTACCTGCCCAGCCTGGGGCCATTACCTAACCAGCCCGATCGTCGGGCAGTCTCATCCGGTCCACCCAGCCGGGGAGCCAAGGCCGCCGCCGGCGACCGGAGCGGCAGCGTGCGCCCATCCCGCCGAGCCTCCAGCCGCGCCCCCGCCGCGGCGCAGGCCCCGCCTCCGGCCCGCGCCTCCATCCTTCTGCCGCCGCGTTGCGGCTCCTCCACCTGCCCCATCCCGCCGCCCTAGCTCCCGTCGCCCCCGGCCCCGAGGCCCCCATCGTAGCTCCACCTTGTACGAGTCGGTGGCCAGCAGGATGTTGAACTCGGCTTCTGCCGCAGCATTCATCTCGGGCCGGAGCGGAGGCGCCGCGCCACGAGCTGCCCGGCGCGGGTGCGAGCAAGGAGAAAAATGGGCTTTGCTGCGCTCCGTTGCTTAAGTCACCGCTCGCTCGCAGTGGGGGGGGCGGGAGAGCAGGGAACGGAGCGCGGGGAGGGGCCGGGAGGGCGGGCAGGTCCGTGACGCGGCGGCAGCGGAGGCTCGTGCGCTACCCAGCCCAGCGCTCCCGCGGCTTCCCCGCTCCGCTCTGCGCCCCGCCCACCTCGGGGGACAAGGGGCGGGGCCCGGCTGCGCGTGCGCAACGCAGGGGCGAGGGGGCGGTGCAGAGGAGGACGTGAGGCACGCGCTCTACCTCAGCGGCGTCCGCCCCAGGCCTAAGGCCGTCGCTCACCCCAGCGCGTGACCTGGGCATCCGCCTCCGCCGCGGTTCCCTGCCCCCGAGGGGCGTGGTTTGTTGAAGGGGCGTGGTTTGGGCGTTCCCGGCCTCGCTCCTCCTGCCAGGAACCTCTCTGCCCGCCCCAACCCGGACCTTCCTGCTGTCGTACCCAGTCCCTGCTCGTCCTGGGAGTCTTGTTGGAGTCACGCCACCCGGCTGTGGCCAAGGAGCCTCCCACTGTAGTCTCCCTGCTGCCGCACGCGCTGGATACCTTTGTCCCCCGCTTGGCATAAGGATGGAACCTTTTGGTCCTGTCGATCCTGATCCTCTAAATTTTCCTTTAAAATCCGAGGAGCTGCTTGAGGTCTGAGTTCCCCTTGTGCGTGGACCCGCTTTCCTTCCCGCTGTGCCGGAAGCTGAGCTCTTTGATCCTTTGAAGGCTGTTTGACTTTTCCAGGAGAAAAGTCTAAACAATCCTTTGCGTCTAAAGGGGAAGGCTAAATTCAACCCCCTCAGACAATGTAGGGATAAGACCAAATTGAATCTAATGTTGGGAAGTAAAAGGCATCGAGCCAAGTCATTGACAGCAGAATTGTTTTCCTCCTTTAAATCGTTAAATTCTCGGAAAAGAACATGCAACCTCCCAAATAAGCGAAATGACGTCTGATGACGTCATCCAACATCCTTGAAACCTTCCTCTTACTCAGTTTTCACATACATAGTTGGAATTTTTTTTGCATAAAACTAAAATTCCCTTTGCAGGTTTAGTAGCATTTAACAATTCTAGGGTTTAGGTTTTTTTGGTTTAACAAAACTGACAGTGTCTCCATCAAGTTAGTAGCTTCCTGGAATCTATTCCTTTACAATTGACCTCTGTTCTGGGCAGTTTTATGCAGAAAAAAAAATAGTCTGATTACAAAGTAGTCTTTGTCCACGATCGCGTTTTTAAAAGCAAAATTTAATCTTGCAATTGTTTATTTTTCTTGTATAAAAATGGAAAAAGCTCAAAATGTAAAAATGTGAACACTGTAAGCATCCTGACCGTTCAAGAACAACGTCTGCAGAAGCATTACTGCCTCAGCCTCACAGCAGTCTTTAGAGGAACATGGCAATGAAGCTCTTAGAGTGTGGATCTTAAATGTTACCCCCAAATCCTGTATGCTAATGCTGCCTGCCAGCCTTTGACAAGTGGAAAGCCTTACAACTTTTAGGAGTTGGGGGTTTGATTGGAGGTGCTACCACAGTTGAGGAGATGGGAGCTGTTGGAACTCTGTCTCCTGCCTTCTCTTTCCCTTCTGATGAGATACACCCTGCCACTGCAAGCACAAAGCAACAGGGCCAAAGAACTGTGGGCTGAAACTATGAGCCAAACAAACCTTTTCTCCTTTCAGAGTTGATTCTCTCAAGCATTTTGCCGTAGTGGTGAAAGCTGACTAACGCCATCATGATGGTCACAGACACTAGCTTTCTGGAACCATGATCCCTCAAATTAAATGCTTCCTTTTCTATGTTATCTTGATCATGATGTTTTGTCACTACAATAAAAAAAAGTAACTAAGACAGTGAGAACAAATTCAGCAAAGCTAAAATGTTGAGGTTCATCTTTAAAGGAAAGGCAACTATGCACATGTTGCAATGTTCTATGGGTTCAGTTGTCATCACTACTGAGAAATTTTGATGATGGCTGCTTGTCTAAGATTCTGTAGTCCAAATCATTGCCTGAGAAAATAAAGCTGTTAGGATTAGTGGAGGATGTCAAGATCTTTTAATTTAGTATTTTCCTATGTGAGACTTGCTTATCATGTATGCTATAGGAGATGAATATTAATGTTGTCTAGAGAGACATTCTTACTTTTAATAATTATTTTAAGGGACATTAGGAAAATGTTAACTTGCACATAGGATCTAATTTTCCTTGGGAGTTTTTAACTTAGAATGAATCCAAATGAAGGACACTTAGGTGGTGAGACATACTTTTTTTGACCTTCTGTAGCCTGTATTTGACATATGAAGGATATTCTTGAAGAAACTGAACAGGAAGGATTACATTGCCACAGACTTCCTCCTGTTGTTGGTGTATTCTCAAACTCTAATAAGTTGTCTTCAACCTTCCCTTTGACTTCTGGTTTTTATTGATGAGACTAAGAATCCACAAAAGAGAGTCCCAATCCCTCCTGCCCCCAGGAACATGTGGTGTCCATTGTGAGACTCCCTAAAGTTTCTGATAACCACAGCAATGATCCTATTGTCAATTGTTTTGCACTAGTCACTCATTGCTACAAATATATCATGTAGCAAATACCTCAAAGAAACAACCCGAGGAAAGAGTCATCTTGGCTCGGCCTTCTGGAGTTCTCAGTCCATGGTCACATGGCTTCACTCCATGTTTCTTGGTCTTCATCATGGTTGAAAGGCAAGATAGAGCAAAGCTTGTCCCACATGGAAATTAGGAGGCAGAGAGGCACGAGGAAAGGGATGGGGACAAGGTACAGGATAGTGACTTGTTTCCTCTACCTAAGCCCCATTTCACAGTGTCCATAACCTCTCAGAGTAGTCTCAGAAGCTGGGGGACCAAACCTTCAGCATATAAGCCTACGGGCACATTTATATTCAATACATTATTCCACCTAGCTTGGACTCTATTCACCTCTTTCTGAAGTTCCTCAAAGCCCTCCAATCTTCAGGCCTTTACTGTACAGCATTTTAAAGTAGGCAGCCTCTTATATCCTAACAGAGAATACCATAGAGCTATGAGCTAGCCATCCATAGCATCTGGAACTCATGTATTTCCCGCTCAGCTTCTTTTCCCAGTTGCTTGGCAGTTATTTTAAAATTGTACCCTTCTCAAATTCCTACCTCCCAACCACCCCTTTATCTTGGAAGATGATGTACTTGCCTATGGTTTAGGTAAAACTGAGGACACCACCATCAGTTAGAAACTCGCCTAACCTGTAACAGTTGTGAGAGTGGAGGTATACCTTATGTACAAACCTGTTCCCAGAGGAAAGTGCAGTGCTAGATACATATTAAGGGGTTAGTAAATATTTACTGAACCAACAAAGATAGCGCTGTGGCACATGGCGCTGTTTACTCAGCTCTGACTGCCCTTGTTTTTCTTTGCCCATTTATAGACACAGCCCTCTTCTCCGTTCACGTTCTGCGGAGACCTACCATGCTGTGTGGGAGGAACGTTATGAGCTAGAGTGTGATTTCCCCATCTCTCCTTCCTTTCTCTTGCAGAGATTGTGGCGTTCCAGACAGGCGGCGATGGAATTGCCTAATGCCTGCCACTGGAACAGCAGAGACGGAGCACAGCCACCAATATTGGATATGTAGTGAGTGAGGCAAGCCACAGATGTCACTACAGTGTAACCTGCTGAATCCCAACAGACCCCACACATTTTCTTTTTCCTCTAGGCTCAGAAAAAGAGATTCAGTCCCAGGTTAATCTCCCTGCTCTTTCCTTGTATGGTAGGTAGGTCATCATCCATTGTTGCTTCTGGGCTTTCAAATGCCCACCTACAGTAGAATTCTTATGTATTTATTTATGTATAAAAGGTCATAAGACAAAGACAGGGTTTCTCTGCGTAGCAGCCCTTGCTGTTCTGGAGCTTGCTTTGTAGACCATATCGGGTTCAAACTCTCAGAGATCTGCCTGTCTATGCCTCAGTCCTTTGAGTGCTGAAATTATAGGCACCTGAGCCACTATGCCTGGATACATGGCATAGAGTCCTAAAAAATAATGTGTCTGTTTAATAGATTTTTTTTTTTATTGCCACCACCTGAAAGCATTATGCACTTAATTCCATATAGTATTATACTAGCAAACCTGTAAACAAAGCAGTGCAGCTAATGTGGAAGGATATTTGTCTTAGTTAGGGTTTCTATTGCTGTCAAGTGTAACAGCATAGCCTGGTGCTTTGTACTTGATTGTTAATTATTTTTCTCCCCAGGTCTGTTTGCTGTCTCTTACAAGCACATTCTCACATACACCTGTCCTTGTGTAAATCTTACTCTACCTAATTTAAAGTTGATTGGTTAATAAAAAAAATGCTGAAGCCTGGGCAGGGCAGAAGTGAGAGGAGGAGCTAAGGCTCTAAGGGGTGGGGTGGGGTGGGGTGGGGCAGGGAGGGGCTTTGAGGATAGGAGGATCACAGGAAGGGGAGAGAAAGGTCCTGGAGGAGAAAGAAGCCAGAGCCCCCGTGGGAGAGGAAAAGGCCCACGTGGCCAGGAGGAAGAACTCTGAGAATGGTGTGGAGAAGAGCGGCCCAGATGGAAAACATGTGCAAGTGTTTTGGGATTATGGATGGGAAAGTAGCCCAGATTGGAATGATTAAAGCAGATGGCATGGGGTGGAGGCTGAGCAGTAATGAGGAAGCTTAGCAGAAATATCTGCCCAGCACCAGGTAAAGTAAGGCTTATCTAAAGTCTACCAAGTGTCTGTGTGTTTTATTGATTTGATATTGGGTTAAATAATATCACCATAATAATTATAGGCTTTTAATAATAACAATTAATAGCCTATGCATTTTCTGCAACAGTGAAGAGACACTATGACTATGGTATCATCTAACTCTTTTTCCTATTTATTTATTTATTTATTTATTTAATCTCTTTACAGCCTGATCCCAACCCCTTACCTCCTCTCCTCCCAGTTCAACCCTCATGTCCCCAACCCCCCATTTCTACCTCTCCTTCTTATAGAAGGGGAGGACCCACACTAGCACCTCAAGTCACAGCAGGACTAAGTGCATCCTCTGCCACTGAGGCCTGACAAGGCAGCACAGCAAGGGGAAAGGGATCCAGGGGCAGGCAACAGAGTCCTAGACAGCCCCCACTCCTATTGTTAAGGCCCCAGATGTTTACCACACTGCACATCTGCTATATATGTGTAGGGAGTCTAGGTCCAGCCCATGCATGCTCTTTGGTTGGTGATTCAGTCTCTGTGAGCCCTCATGGGCCCAGGTTAGTTTAGTGTGTAGCTCCCCTTGTACTGTCCTGGACCCCTTCAGCTCTCTCTAATCTTCCTCCTACTCTTCCACAGAATTCCTGGAGCTTGCCATATTGTTTGGCTGTGGGTCTCTGCATCTGTGTCCATTAGCTGCTGGATGGAGCCTCTTAGAAGAAAGCTATGCTAGGCTCCTGTCTGCAAGCATAGCAGAGCATCACTAAGAGTGTCAGGGGTTGGCTCTCTCCCATGGGGTGGGTCTCAAGTTGGGCCAGTTATTGGTTTGCTATGCCTCAGTCTCTGCTCCATCTTTATCCCTGTACTTCTTATAGGCAAGACAAATTTTGGGTCGACGGTTCCTATCCCCTCTCCACTGGAAGGCCCACTTGACTACAACAGGAGGCAACTTCAGGCTCCCTAACCCCCTGCTGCTAGAAGTCTGAGTTAGAGTCACCCATAGACTCCTGTGAGCCTCCCCTGTCCCAGAGATGCCCCCACAGCAATTTCTGTTCTGCATCCGGGTCCTCCTCACCCCTGCTCTCTCCACACCTGATCCCCACCCCTGTTACCTGCTCCTTTCCTTCTCCCACTCAGTTCCCTTCCTCCATCTACTTCACATATCTATTTTATTTCCTTTTCTGAGTGAGATTCAAGCATCCTCCCTTGGGCCCTCCTTGGCTTCTTTGGGTCTGTGGATTGTAGCATGGCTATCCTGTACTTTATGGCTAATAGCCACTTATAAGTGGGTACATATTATGCATGTCTTTCTAGATCTGCGTTACTTCACTCTGAATGATCTTTTCCAGTGTTGTATCCATTTGCCTGAAAAATTTGCATGATGTCTTTATTTTTAATAGCTCAATAGCATTCAATTGTGCAAATCTACCACAGTTTCTTTATCCATTCTTCCATTGAGGAACATTTGGTTGTTTCCAGTTTCTGCCTATTATGAATAAAGCTGCCGTGATCATAGTTGAGCAAGTATCCTTCTAGTATGGTGGAGCATATTTTGGGTTATGGCCAAGAGTTGTATAGCTAGATCTTGAGATAGAACTATTCGTAATTTTCTGAGAAACTTCCAGATTAATTGGTTGTAAAGTCTGAACTCCCACCAGCAGTGGAGGAGTGTTCCCCTTGCTTTACATCCTCACCAGCATGTGCTGTCACTTGAGTTTTTGATGTTAACCATTCTGATGGGTGTACGATGGAATCTCAGAGCTGTTTGATTTGCATTTCCCTGGTTACTAAGGATGTTGAACATTTCATTAAGTGCTTCTCAGCCTTTAGAGATTGCTCTGTTGGAAATTCTCTATTTAGCTCTGAACCCCATTGTTAATTAGGTTATTTAGTTTATTCTTGTTAAATTCTTGAGTTCTTTATATATTTTGGATATTAGTCTACTGTTGAATGTAGACAATTTGTAGTGTCTTTTGTGCTTTCTTTATTTCTTTTTTCTTTTTTCCTTTCTTCTTTGCTTCCTTTATTTCTTTCTCACATGGACAGTTGGTAAGAAAAAGTTGTTTTGCTTGGATTTCCCTGATGACTAAGGATGCTCAGCATTTCTTTAAGTGCTTCTCAACCATTAGAAATTCTCTGTTGAAAATTCTCTGTTTAGCTCTGTACACCATTTTTGAATTGGGTTATTTGTATTTGGTTTGTTGGTGCTTACTTTCTTGAGTTCTTTATGTATTTTGGATATTAACCGTTTGTCAGATGTAAGGTTGGTAAAGATCTTTTTCCAACCTGTAGGCTGCCATTTTGTTGTATTGACAGTGCCCTTTACCTTGAAGAAGTTTTTCAGTTTCATGAGGTCCCATTTATTGTTTTTTTGTTTTGTTTTGTTTTTTAGTTTTTTGAGACAGGGTCTCATTTATTAATTGTTGATCTCAGTGTCTGAGCTGTTGGTGTTCTGTTCAGAAAGTTGTCTCCTGTACCAGTGAGTTCAAGGCTATTTCCTACTTTCTTTTCTATTAGATTTAGTGTATCTGGTTTTATGTTGAGGTCCTTGATCCACTTGGACTTGAGTTTTGTGCAGGGTCATAAATATGGATCTATTTGCATTCTTCTACATATAGACATCTAGTTAAACCAGTACCATTTGTTGAAGATGCCTCCTATTTTCCGTTATATAGTGTTGGCTTTTTTGTCAAAAATCAAGTGTCCCTAGGTCTGTGGGTTTATTTTTTCAGTCTTTTATTTGATTCTGTTGATTGAGTGGCCTGTTTTTATCTCAATAACATGCAGTATTTATTACTGTTGCTGTGTAATACATCTTGAAATCAAGCATGGTGATACTTCAAGAAGTTCTTTTATTGTACAGAATAGTTTTACCTATCTGGGTTTTTAAATTTTTTCATATAAAGTTGAGGATTGCTCCTTTCATGTTCTATAAAGAAATGTGTTTGAATTTTGATGTGAGTTGCATTAAATCTGTAGATTACTTTTGTTAAGATGGGCATTTTTACTATGTTAATCATATCGATCCATGAGCAAGGGAGACCTTCCAATTCTGATACCTTCTTCAGTTTATTTCTTCAGAGACTTGAAGTTTTTGTCATACAGGCCTTTCACTTGCTTGGTTAGAGTTACACCAAGACATTTTATTATTGTTTGTGGCTATTGTGAAGGGTGTTGTTTCCTGGATTTCTTTCTCGGCACATTTATTGTATAAAGGAGGGCCACTGATTTTGGAAGGGGAGAGGTAATTTTGTATCCATCCTCTTTGCTGAAGGTGTTTATCAGATGTAGGAGTTCCCTGGTAGAGTTTTGGAGGTCACTTGGGTATATCGTATCATCTGTGAACAGTGATACTTTTGAGTTCTTCCTTTCGAATTTGTATTCCCTTGATCTCCTTTAGTTGTCTTATTGCTCTAGCTAGAATTTTAAGTATTATGCTGAATAGATATGGAGAGAGTGGACAGCCTTGCCCTGCCCCCGATTTCAGTGGAATTGCTTTGATTTTCTCTCCATTTAATTTGATACAGTATTGGCTTGCTGTATAGTCTTTATTGTGTTTAGGTATGCCTTGTATCTCAGATCTCTCTAAGACTTTTAACATGAAGGGGTATAATTGTCAAAGGCCTTTTCAGGACTGAATGAAAAGATCATGTGTTTTTATTTTTCTTTCAATTTGTTTATATGATGGACTACATTGGTGGATTCACATGATTAACTATTCCTGTATGAAGCCTACTTGATTATGGTGGATGATATTTTTGATGTGTTCTTGGATTTGGTTTGGGAGTACTTTATTGAATATTTACTCAAAATATTCATAAAGGAGATCAGTATACAATTTTTCTTCTTTGTTGAGTCAATATGTGGGTTAGATTTCAGGGGGCTTATGGCCTCATAGAATGAGTTTGGCAATGATCCTTCTGTTTTTATTTTGTGGAATAGTTTGAGGAGTATTGGTATTAGCTGTTCTTTGAAATTCTGGTAGAACTCTGTGCTAAAACTATCTGGCCCTGGAGTTGTTTTTGCTTGGGACACATTTTCCCCCCAGAGCTGAGGACAAAACTCTCTACCACTGAACTAAATCCCCAATCCCAGATGAGAGACTTTTAATGATTGTGTCTATTTGCTTAGTGATCATAGGACTATTTAAATAGCTTACCTGATCTTGATTTAACTTTGGTAAGTGATATATATATATATATATATATATATATATATTTTTTTTTTTTTCAATCCATTCATTTAGATTTTCCAGTATTGTGGAATAGAGGTTTTTGAAGTGAGACCTAACGATTCTGTGGATTTCCTCGTTGTCTGTTGTTAAGTCCCACTTTACATTTCTGATTTTGTTAATTTGGATACCGCCTCTCTTCCTGGCTAAGAGCTTGTGCAACTTGTTGATTTTCCCAAAGAACCAACTCTTGGTTTTGTTGATTCTTTGTGTTGATCTTTTTATTTTTATTTTATTGATCTCACCCCTGAGTTCGATTATTGATATTGATATATGGGAGTTATATGCTAGGTTCCTGGTGTTGTCAGATTTAGACCCCAAAACACAAAATTTCAGGAACACACAGAAGGTAACATTTCTAATAAGACATAAACTGGGGTAGGAGCAGGGGAATGGAATAAAAGAACAACAGTCTATTAGTACAAAGAAATATAGTACCTTAGACGAAATTGTTAGGTCTCAATAAAGTAGATCCACTTGCTTCTCTTCTTCAAATACTTAGAAAAAATTATGAAAATAATTAGCCATAACAGAAATCGAAATGTGTTTGAACAGACCAGGAACAGAAGGTGGAAAGTCATGGTGTGTAACACGAACAAGAAAAGCACCTTAGACATGCAAATGATTTTGGAGACAGGCTAAGGGCTGTGTGGTGAGTCGATAGCTGAGAATGTCTCTGAAATTCTGACCCTCTAACTTCTGTCTCAGCTATGCACCCCACTGGAAGAGTTTCAGAGACTCCCGTCCCGATGAGGCAGAGATCTTGACTGGGATGTGTGCTTTTGTGGTGTTTGAATTGTCTCAAAGGATGAATTACAACCAGATTGAAAGGTTGAGCCAAAGAAAATGTGCAGTGGCTTCCTTGTTTCTCTTGAAGACTTTCCTGTAGTAAGTGAAGGAAGTGTTTAAGAGGGTATATTGTTCAGGGCTACAAAGGAGGAAAGTGATAAACTCAGGATCACACATATCTTTGCATCAAAGCATGGCTCATTGGCTATTTTCATAGTCTTGGTTGTAATCTCCCAGAAAAGAGGAATATGGTCTCCTAATCAGCAATGTCAGTTTTGTCAGTTGCACTGAAATTCATGCCAGGAAAACACAAAACAGTTCCCCAAGGGCAGAGGACTCATTTTTCTTCCCACTGCTCCTCCGTTTTCTCTGTCTTCATGCCCGGTCTCCAGCTTCAGCCAAGGTTTCAGGAGGCCCTTGTAGAATGAAGAAAGGCTCCAGATGTCTTCTTTCCCCTTCAGCAGGCGTGGCTCGGTACTGACTTCTCCTTTCATAGGGATGTGCCCACAAAGCCGGAGCTCCTGTGCTGTCCTCTCCCAGTGTCCTGTGCTGCTAGGCAAAGCTCGCTGCCATTCTGATTCTTACTCTCTTGTAAGTGGTTTGCCTTTTTGCCCCAAAACTTTTAGGATTTTCTCCTGATCTTCAAAAGGAAGCAAAAAAGTCAACAAGGAAGACTATTAAATGAGAATTATGAAAGGAAAATGTCAGGATGTGAGCCAAGAATCTGAATGGATAAGACTTCTTAGAATATGCATTTTTATAAAAGCTTACTTTTTATACCAGATACAGCTAAGACAAAATTACTCAGAACAATTCAAGTAAAGGTTTGGAAGATGCCGAAGATAAATACTAATATAAAGAAAGCAAATATGACATTAGGAATTTCGAAGTGATAAATCATTGAATATATAAAGAGAATATTTTATGTTGATGAAAGAAACAATTTGGAAAAAAGACAATGAGAAATAGTAGGGATATGGCTGCTCTTCCAGA